>NC_139475.1:13302500-13305000 GCF_057233095.1 Heloderma suspectum
TAGCGTTAGGGTTAGCGCTAGGGTTACGTTTAGGGTTAGGGATAGGGTTAGGTTTAGGGCTCGGGTTAGGGTTAGGGTTACGGTTATGGTTAGGGTTTGGGTTAGGGTTAGGGTTAGTGGTAGGGGTTGGGTTAGGGTTAGGGCTAGGGTCAGGGTTGGGACTAGGGTTAGGGTTAGGGTTATTGTAAGTGAGAGGGTTAGGGCTAAGCCTAGGGTTATGCTTAGGGTTAGGGATACTGTTTGGGTTAGGGTTAGGGTTAGGGTAAGGGTTTGGGTTAGGGTTAGGGCTAGGGTGAGGTTTAGGGTTAGGGTTAGGGTTAGTTCTAGGGTTAGGGTTATCGTTAGGGTGACGCTTTGGGCTAGGGTTAGGGTTAGGGTTAGGGTGAGGGTGAGGGTTAGGGTTGGGGTTAGGGTGAGGGTCAGGGCTAGGGTTAGGGTGAGGGTTAGGGTTAGTGCTAGGGCCAGGGTTAGCATTAGGGTCAGGGCTACGGTTAGGGTTAGGGGTAGGGGTAGGGGTAGGGGTAGGATTAGGGTAGTGTTAGGGTCACGGCTATGGTTAGGGTTAGGGTTAGGGTTAGGGTTAGGGTTAGGGTTAGAGTTAGGGCAAGGGTTAGGGCTAGAGTTCAGGTTAGGTTTAGGGTAGGGTTAGGGCTAGGGCTAGGGTTAGGGTTAGGGTTAGGGTTAGGTTTAGGGCGAGGGCTAGGGCTAGGGTTTGTGTTAGGGTTAGGGCTAGGGCTAGGGCTAGGGTTAGTGTTAGGGTTAGGGTTAGGGTTAGGGTTAGGTTTAGGTGTAGGGTTAGGGTTAGGCTTAGGGGCAGGTTTAGGGGTAGGGCTAGGGTTAGTTGTAGTGTTAGAGCTAGGGCTAGGGCTTGGGATAGGGATAGGGATAGGGATAGGGATAGGGATAGGGATAGGGATCGGGTTAGTGTTAGTGTTAGTGTTAGGGCTAGGGCTAGGGTTAGGGTTAGGGTTAGGGTTAAGGTTAGGGTTAGGGTTAGGGTTAGGGTTAGGGCTAGGGTTAGGGTTAGGGTTAGGGCTAGGGTTAGGTTTAGGGTTCGGGCTAAGATTAGGGCTAGGGTTAGGGCTAGGGCTAGGGCTAGGTTAACGGTTAGGGCTAGGGTTAGAGCTAGAGCTAGGGCTAGGGTTAGGGTTCAGGTTCAGGTTCAGTTTAGGGTTACAGTTTGGGTTAGGGGCAGGGGTAGGGGTAGGGGTATGGTTACGGCTAGGCCTAGGGTTAGGGCTAGGGCTAGGGTTAGGTTTAGGGTTAGCGTTAGATTTAGGATTAGCGCTAGGGTTAGGGTTATGGTTAGGGTTAGGGTTAGGTTCAGGTTTAGGGCTCGGGTTAGTGTTAGGTTTAGGGTTACGGTTCTGGTTAGGGTTTGGGTTAGGGTTAGGGTTAGGGTTAGGATTAGGGCTAGGGCTAGTGTTAGGGCTAGGGCTAGGGCTAGGGTAACGGTTAGGACATGCGTTAGAGCTAGAGTTAGGGCTAGCGTTAGGGTTCAGGTTCAGTTTAGGGTTACAGTTTGAGTTAGGGGTAGGGGTAGGGTAGGGCTAAGGCTAGGGTTAGGGCTAGGCCTAGGGTTAGAATTAGGGCTAAGGTTAGGTTTAGGGTTAGGGTTAGTGTTAGGGTTAGCGCTAGGGTTACGTTTAGGGTTAGGGATAGGGTTAGGTTTAGGGCTCGGGTTAGGGTTAGGGTTACGGTTATGGTTAGGGTTTGGGTTAGGGTTAGGGTTAGTGGTAGGGGTTGGGTTAGGGTTAGGGCTAGGGTCAGGGTTGGGGCTAGGGTTAGGGTTAGGGTTATTGTAAGTGAGAGGGTTAGGGCTAAGCCTAGGGTTATGCTTAGGGTTAGGGATACTGTTTGGGTTAGGGTTAGGGTTAGGGTAAGGGTTTGGGTTAGGGTTAGGGCTAGGGTGAGGTTTTGGGTTAGGGTTAGGGTTAGGGTTAGTTCTAGGGTTAGGGTTATCGTTAGGGTGACGCTTTGGGCTAGGGTTAGGGTTAGGGTTAGGTTTAGGTTTAGGGTTCGGGCTAGGGCTAGGGTTAGGGCTAGGGCTAGGGCTACGGATAGGGCTAGGGTAAGGTCTAGGGTTAGGGCTAGGGCTAGGGTAAGGGTTAGGGCTAGGGTTAGAACTAGAGCTAGGGCTAGGATTAGGGTTAGGGTTACAGTTAGTGAGAGGGTTAGGGCTAAGGCTAGTGTTAGGGTGAGATTTAGGTTTAGGGATATGGTTTTTTGTTAGGGTTAGGGTTATGGTTAGCGTTAGGATTAGGGTTAGGGCTAGGGTTAGGTCGAGGGTTAGGGTTAGGGTTAGGGTTAGGGCTAGGGTCAGGGTTGGGGCTAGGGTTAGGGTTAGGGTTATTGTAAGTGAGAGGGTTAGGGCTAAGCCTAGGGTTATGCTTAGGGTTAGGGATACTGTTTGGGTTAGGGTTAGGGTTAGGGTAAGGGTTTGGGTTAGGGTTAGGGCTAGGGTGAGGTTTAGGGTTAGGGTTAGTTTTAGGGTTAGTTC
>NC_139475.1:13315000-13317500 GCF_057233095.1 Heloderma suspectum
TAGGGTTATGGTTAGCGTTAGGATTAGGGTTAGGGCTAGGGTTAGGTCGAGGGTTAGGGTTAGGGTTAGGGTTAGGGCTAGGGTCAGGGTTGGGGCTAGGGTTAGGGTTAGGGTTATTGTAAGTGAGAGGGTTAGGGCTAAGCCTAGGGTTATGCTTAGGGTTAGGGATACTGTTTGGGTTAGGGTTAGGGTTAGGGTAAGGGTTTGGGTTAGGGTTAGGGCTAGGGTGAGGTTTAGGGTTAGGGTTAGTTTTAGGGTTAGTTCTAGGGTTAGGGTTATCGTTAGGGTGACGCTTTGGGCTAGGGTTAGGGTTAGGGTTAGGGTTAGGTTTAGGGTTAGGGTTAGGGTTCGGGCTAGGGCTAGGGTTAGGGCTAGGGCTAGGGCTATGGATAGGGCTAGGGTAAGGTCTAGGGTTAGGGCTAGGGCTGGGGTTGGGGTTGAGGTTAGGGTTAGGGTTACGGTTGGGGTTGTGGTTGCTGTCGTGTTGTGGTTGGGGTTGGGGTTATGGTTTGAGTTTGGGTTCGGGTTCCGGATAGGGTTAGAATTAGTGTTAGGGTTAGGGTTAGGGCTAGGGCTAGGGTTAGGGGTAGGCTTAGGTTTAGGGATACGGTTTGGATTAGGGTTAGGGTTAGGGCTAGGGTTTGGGTTAGGGTTAGGGTTAGGATTAGGGCTAGGGCTAGTGTTAGCGCTAGGGCTAGGGCTAGGGTAACGGTTAGGACATGCGTTAGAGCTAGAGTTAGGGCTAGCGTTAGGGTTCAGGTTCAGTTTAGGGTTACAGTTTGAGTTTGGGGTAGGGGTAGGGTAGGGCTAGGGCTAGGGTTAGGGCTAGGCCTAGGGTTAGAATTAGGGCTAAGGTTAGGTTTAGGCTTAGGCTTAGCGTTAGGGTTAATGCTAGGGTTACGTTTAGGGTTAGTGATAGGGTTAGGTTTAGGGCTCGGGTTAGGGTTAGGGTTACTGTTACGGTTAGTGTTTGCGTTAGGGTTAGGGTTAGTGGTAGGGGTTGGGTTAGGGTTAGGGCTAGGGTCAGGGTTTGGGCTAGGGTTAGGGTTAGGGTTATGGTAAGTGAGAGGGCTAGGGCTAAGCCTAGGGTAAGGGTCAGGGTTAGGGTTAGGGATACTGTTTGGGTTAGGGTTAGGGTTACGGTTAGGGTTATGGTTAGGGTTGGGGTTAGGGTTAGGGTTAGGGTTATGGTTAGGGTTAGGGTTAGGGCTAGGGTTATCATTAGAGTTAGGGCTAGGGTTAGTGTTAGGGTTAGGGCTAGGGCTCGGGTTAGGGGTAGGCTTAGGTTTAGGGATACGGTTTGGATTAGTTTTAGGGTTAGGGCTAGGGTTTGGGTTAGGGTTAGGGTTAGGATTAGGGCTAGGGCTAGTGTTAGCGCTAGGGCTAGGGTAACGGTTAGGACATGCGTTAGAGCTAGAGTTAGGGCTAGCGTTAGGGTTCAGGTTCAGTTTAGGGTTACAGTTTGAGTTAGGGGTAGGGGTAGGGTAGGGCTAGGGCTAGGGTTAGGGCTAGGCCTAGGGTTAGAATTAGGGCTAAGGTTAGGTTTAGGGTTAGGGTTAGCGTTAGGGTTAGCGCTAGGGTTACGTTTAGGGTTAGGGATAGGGTTAGGTTTAGGGCTCGGGTTAGGGTTAGGGTTACGGTTATGGTTAGGGTTTGGGTTAGGGTTAGGGTTAGTGGTAGGGGTTGGGTTAGGGTTAGGGCTAGGGTCAGGGTTGGGGCTAGGGTTAGGGTTAGGGTTATTGTAAGTGAGAGCGTTAGGGCTAAGCCTAGGGTTATGCTTAGGGTTAGGGATACTGTTTGGGTTAGGGTTAGGGTTAGGGTAAGGGTTTGGGTTAGGGTTAGGGCTAGGGTGAGGTTTAGGGTTAGGGTTAGGTTTAGGGTTAGTTCTAGGGTTAGGGTTATCGTTAGGGTGACGCTTTGGGCTAGGGTTAGGGTTAGGGTTAGGGTTAGGTTTAGGGTTAGGGTTAGGGTTCGGGCTAGGGCTAGGGTTAGGGCTAGGGCTAGGGCTACGGATAGGGCTAGGGTAAGGTCTAGGGTTAGGGCTAGGGCTGGGGTTGGGGTTGAGGTTAGGGTTAGGGTTACGGTTGGGGTTGTGGTTGGTGTCGTGTTGTGGTTGGGGTTGGGGTTAGGGTTTGAGTTTGGGTTCGGGTTCCGGATAGGGTTAGAATTAGTGTTAGGGTTAGGGTTAGGGTTAGGGCTAGGGCTAGGGTTAGGGGTAGGCTTAGGTTTAGGGATACGGTTTGGATTAGGGTTAGGGTTAGGGCTAGGGCTAGGGTTTGGGTTAGGGTTAGGGTTAGGATTAGGGCTAGGGCTAGTGTTAGCGCTAGGGCTAGGGCTAGGGTAACGGTTAGGACATGCGTTAGAGCTAGAGTTAGGGCTAGCGTTAGGGTTCAGGTTCAGTTTAGGGTTACAGTTTGAGTTAGGGGTAGGGGTAGGGTAGGGCTAGGGCTAGGGTTAGGGCTAGGCCTAGGGTTAGAATTAGGGCTAAGGTTAGGTTTAG
>NC_139475.1:13322500-13327500 GCF_057233095.1 Heloderma suspectum
TAAGACTAGTGTTAGGGTGAGATTTAGGTTTAGGGATATGGTTTTTTGTTAGGGTTAGGGTTATGGTTAGCGTTAGGATTAGGGTTAGGGCTAGGGTTAGGTCGAGGGTTAGGGTTAGGGTTAGGGTTAGGGTTAGGGTTAGGGCTAGGGTCAGGGTTGGGGCTAGGGTTAGGGTTAGGGTTATTGTAAGTGAGAGGGTTAGGGCTAAGCCTAGGGTTATGCTTAGGGTTAGGGATACTGTTTGGGTTAGGGTTAGGGTTAGGGTAAGGGTTTGGGTTAGGGTTAGGGCTAGGGTGAGGTTTAGGGTTAGGGTTAGGTTTAGGGTTAGTTCTAGGGTTAGGGTTATCGTTAGGGTGACGCTTTGGGCTAGGGTTAGGGTTAGGGTTAGGTTTAGGGTTAGGGTTAGGGTTCGGGCTAGGGCTAGGGTTAGGGCTAGGGTTAGGGCTAGGGCTACGGATAGGGCTAGGGTAAGGTCTAGGGTTAGGGCTAGGGCTGGGGTTGGGGTTGAGGTTAGGGTTAGGGTTATGGTTGGGGTTGTGGTTGCTGTCGTGTTGTGGTTGGGGTTGGGGTTAGGGTTTGAGTTTGGGTTCAGGTTCCGGATAGGGTTAGAATTAGTGTTAGGGTTAGGGTTAGGGCTAGGGCTAGGGTTAGGGGTAGGCTTAGGTTTAGGGATACGGTTTGGATTAGGGTTAGGGTTAGGGCTAGGGTTTGGGTTAGGGTTAGGGTTAGGATTAGGGCTAGGGCTAGTGTTAGCGCTAGGGCTAGGGCTAGGGTAACGGTTAGGACATGCGTTAGAGCTAGAGTTAGGGCTAGCGTTAGGGTTCAGGTTCAGTTTAGGGTTACAGTTTGAGTTTGGGGTAGGGGTAGGGTAGGGCTAGGGCTAGGGTTAGGGCTAGGCCTAGGGTTAGAATTAGGGCTAAGGTTAGGTTTAGGCTTAGGCTTAGCGTTAGGGTTAATGCTAGGGTTACGTTTAGGGTTAGTGATAGGGTTAGGTTTAGGGCTCGGGTTAGGGTTAGGGTTACTGTTATGGTTAGTGTTTGGGTTAGGGTTAGGGTTAGTGGTAGGGGTTGGGTTAGGGTTAGGGCTAGGGTCAGGGTTTGGGCTAGGGTTAGGGTTATGGTAAGTGAGAGGGCTAGGGCTAAGCCTAGGGTAAGGGTCAGGGTTAGGGTTAGGGATACTGTTTGGGTTAGGGTTAGGGTTACGGTTAGGGTTAGGGTTAGGGTTGGGGTTAGGGTTAGGGTTAGGGTTATGGTTAGGGTTAGGGTTAGGGCTAGGGTTATCATTAGAATTAGGGCTAGGGTTAGTGTTAGGGTTAGGTTTATGATTATGGTTAGGGTTTTGGTTAGGTTTAGTGGTAGGCTTTGGGTTAGGGTTAGGGCTAGGGTTTGGGTTAGGGTTTGGGTTAGGGTTAGGGTTAGGATTAGGGCTAGGGCTAGTCTTAGGGCTAGGCCTAGGGCTAGGGTAACGGTTAGGACATGCGTTAGAGCTAGAGTTAGGGCTAGCGTTAGGGTTCAGGTTCAGTTTAGGGTTACAGTTTGAGTTATGGGTAGGGGTAGGGTAGGGCTAGGGCTAGGGTTAGGGCTAGGCCTAGGGTTAGAATTAGGGCTAAGGTTAGCTTTAGGGTTAGGGTTAGCGTTAGGGTTAGCGCTAGGGTTACGTTTAGGGTTAGGGATAGGGTTAGGTTTAGGGCTCTGGTTAGGGTTAGGGTTACGGTTATGGTTAGGGTTTGGGTTAGGGTTAGGGTTAGTGGTAGGGGTTGGGTTAGGGTTAGGGCTAGGGTCAGGGTTGGGGCTAGGGTTAGGGTTAGGGTTATTGTAAGTGAGAGCGTTAGGGCTAAGCCTAGGGTTATGCTTAGGGTTAGGGATACTGTTTGGGTCAGGGTTAGGGTTAGGGTAAGGGTTTGGGTTAGGGTTAGGGCTAGGGTGAGGTTTAGGGTTAGGGTTAGGTTTAGGGTTAGTTCTAGGGTTAGGGTTATCGTTAGGGTGACGCTTTGGGCTAGGGTTAGGGTTAGGGTTAGGGTTAGGGTTAGGTTTAGGGTTAGGGTTAGGGTTAGGGTTTGGGCTAGGGCTAGGGTTAGGGCTAGGGCTAGGGCTACGGATAGGGCTAGGGTAAGGTCTAGGGTTAGGGCTAGGGCTGGGGTTGGGGTTGAGGTTAGGTTTAGGGTTACGGTTGGGGTTGTGGTTGGTGTCGTGTTGTGGTTGGGGTTGGGGTTAGGGTTTGAGTTTGGGTTCGGGTTCCGGACAGGGTTAGAATTAGTGTTAGGGTTAGGGTTAGGGCTAGGGCTAGGGTTAGGGGTAGGCTTAGGTTTAGGGATACGGTTTGGATTAGGGTTAGGGTTAGGGCTAGGGTTTGGGTTAGGGTTAGGGTTAGGATTAGGGCTAGGGCTAGTGTTAGCGCTAGGGCTAGGGCTAGGGTAACGGTTAGGACATGCGTTAGAGCTAGAGTTAGGGCTAGCGTTAGGGTTCAGGTTCAGTTTAGGGTTACAGTTTGAGTTAGGGGTAGGGGTAGGGTAGGGCTAGGGCTAGGGTTAGGGCTAGGCCTAGGGTTAGAATTAGGGCTAAGGTTAGGTTTAGGCTTAGGCTTAGCGTTAGGGATAATGCTAGGGTTACGTTTAGGGTTAGTGATAGGGTTAGGTTTAGGGCTCGGGTTAGGGTTAGGGTTACTGTTACGGTTAGTGTTTGGGTTAGGGTTAGGGTTAGTGGTAGGGGTTGGGTTAGGGTTAGGGCTAGGGTCAGGGTTTGGGCTAGGGTTAGGGTTAGGTTTATGGTAAGTGAGAGGGCTAGGGCTAAGCCTAGGGTAAGGGTCAGGGTTAGGGTTAGGGATACTGTTTGGGTTAGGGTTAGGGTTAGGGTTATGGTTAGGGTTAGGGTTAGGTTTAGGGTTAGGGTTAGGGTTAGGGCTAGGGTTATCATTAGGGTTAGGGCTAGGGTTAGGGTTAGGGTTAGGTTTATGATTATGGTTAGGGTTTTGGTTAGGTTTAGTGGTAGGCTTTGGGTTAGGGTTAGGGCTAGGGTTTGGGTTAGGGTTAGGGTTAGGGTTAGGATTAGGGCTAGGGCTAATCTTAGGGCTAGGGCTAGGGCTAGGGTAACGGTTAGGACATGCGTTAGAGCTAGAGTTAGGGCTAGCGTTAGGGTTCAGGTTCAGTTTAGGGTTACAGTTTGAGTTAGGGGTAGGGGTAGGGTAGGGCTAGGGCTAGGGTTAGGGCTAGGCCTAGGGTTAGAATTAGGGCTAAGGTTAGGTTTAGGGTTAGGGTTAGCATTAGGGTTAGCGCTAGGGTTACGTTTAGGGTTAGGGATAGGGTTAGGTTTAGGGCTCGGGTTAGGGTTAGGGTTACGGTTATTGTTAGGGTTTGGGTTAGGGTTAGGGTTAGTGGTAGGGGTTGGGTTAGGGTTAGGGCTAGGGTCAGGGTTGGGGCTAGGGTTAGTGTTAGGGTTATTGTAAGTGAGAGGGTTAGGGCTAAGCCTAGGGTTATGCTTAGGGTTAGGGATACTGTTTGGGTTAGGGTTAGGGTTAGGGTTAGGGTAAGGGTTTGGGTTAGGGTTAGGGCTAGGGTGAGGTTTAGGGTTAGGGTTAGGGTTAGTTCTAGGGTTAGGGTTATCGTTAGGGTGACGCTTTGGGCTAGGGTTAGGGTTAGGGTTAGGTTTAGGGTTAGGGTTAGGGTTCGGGCTAGGGCTAGGGTTAGGGCTAGGGCTAGGGCTACGGATAGGGCTAGGGTAAGGTCTAGGGTTAGGGCTAGGGCTAGGGTAAGGGTTAGGGCTAGGGTTAGAACTAGAGCTAGGGCTAGGATTAGGGTTAGGGTTACAGTTAGTGAGAGGGTTAGGGCTAAGGCTAGTGTTAGGGTGAGATTTAGGTTTAGGGATATGGTTTTTTGTTAGGGTTAGGGTTATGGTTAGCATTAGGATTAGGGTTAGGGCGAGGGTTAGGTCGAGGGTTAGGGTTAGGGCTAGGGTTAGGGTTAGGGTTAGGGTTAGGGTTAGGGTTAGGGTTAAGGTTAGGGTTAGGGTTAGGGTTAGGGTTAGGGTTAGGGCTGGGGTTGGGGTTGAGGTTAGGGTTAGGGTTACGGTTGGGGTTGTGGTTGGTGTCGTGTTGTGGTTGGGGTTGGGGTTAGGGTTTGAGTTTGGGTTCGGGTTCCGGATAGGGTTAGAATTAGTGTTAGGGTTAGGGTTAGGGCTAGGGCTAGGGTTAGGGGTAGGCTTAGGTTTAGGTTTCGGGATACGGTTTGGATTAGGGTTAGGGTTAGGGCTAGGGTTTGGGTTAGGGTTAGGGTTAGGATTAGAGCTAGGGCTAGTGTTAGCGCTCGTGCTAGGGTAACGGTTAGGACATGCGTTAGAGCTAGAGTTAGGGCTAGCGTTAGGGTTCAGGTTCAGTTTAGGGTTACAGTTTGAGTTAGGGGTAGGGGTAGGGTAGGGCTAGGGCTAGGGTTAGGGCTAGGCCTAGGGTTAGAATTAGGGCTAAGGTTAGGTTTAGGCTTAGGCTTAGCGTTAGGGTTAATGCTAGGGTTACGTTTAGGGTTAGTGATAGGGTTAGGTTTAGGGCTCGGGTTAGGGTTAGGGTTACTGTTACGGTTAGTGTTTGGGTTAGGTTTACGGTTAGTGGTAGGGGTTGGGTTAGGGTTAGGGCTAGGGTCAGGGTTTGGGCTAGGGTTAGGGTTAGGGTTATGGTAAGTGAGAGGGCTAGGGCTAAGCCTAGGGTAAGGGTCAGGGTTAGGGTTAGGGATACTGTTTGGGTTAGGGTTAGGGTTACGGTTAGGGTTAGGGTTAGGGTTAGGGTGACGGTTAGGGTTAGGGTTGGGGTTAGGGTGAGGGTCAGGGCTAGGGTTAGGGTGAGGGTTAGGGTTAGTGTTAGGGCCAGGGTTAGCATTAGGGTCAGGGCTACGGTTAGGGTTAGGGGTAGGGGTAGGGGTAGGATTAGGGTAGTGTTAGGGTTACGGCTATGGTTAGGGTTAGGGTTAGGGTTAGGGTTAGGGTTAGGGTTAGAGTTAGGGTTAGAGTTAGGGCAAG
>NC_139475.1:13337500-13340000 GCF_057233095.1 Heloderma suspectum
GGTTATGCTTAGGGTTAGGGATACTGTTTGGGTCAGGGTTAGGGTTAGGGTAAGGGTTTGGGTTAGGGTTAGGGCTAGGGTGAGGTTTAGGGTTAGGGTTAGGTTTAGGGTTAGTTCTAGGGTTAGGGTTATCGTTAGGGTGACGCTTTGGGCTAGGGTTAGGGTTAGGGTTAGGGTTAGGGTTAGGGTTAGGTTTAGGGTTAGGGTTAGGGTTTGGGCTAGGGCTAGGGTTAGGGCTAGGGCTAGGGCTACGGATAGGGCTAGGGTAAGGTCTAGGGTTAGGGCTAGGGCTGGGGTTGGGGTTGAGGTTAGGGTTAGGGTTTCGGTTGGGGTTGTGGTTGGTGTCGTGTTGTGGTTGGGGTTGGGGTTAGGGTTTGAGTTTGGGTTCGGGTTCCGGATAGGGTTAGAATTAGTGTTAGGGTTAGGGTTAGGGCTAGGGCTAGGGTTAGGGGTAGGCTTAGGTTTAGGGATACGGTTTGGATTAGGGTTAGGGTTAGGGCTAGGGTTTGGGTTAGGGTTAGGGTTAGGATTAGGGCTAGGGCTAGTGTTAGCGCTAGGGCTAGGGCTAGGGTAACGGTTAGGACATGCGTTAGAGCTAGAGTTAGGGCTAGCGTTAGGGTTCAGGTTCAGTTTAGGGTTACAGTTTGAGTTAGGGGTAGGGGTAGGGTAGGGCTAGGGCTAGGGTTAGGGCTAGGCCTAGGGTTAGAATTAGGGCTAAGGTTAGGTTTAGGCTTAGGCTTAGCGTTAGGGTTAATGCTAGGGTTACGTTTAGGGTTAGTGATAGGGTTAGGTTTAGGGCTCGGGTTAGGGTTAGGGTTACTGTTACGGTTAGTGTTTGGGTTAGGGTTAGGGTTAGTGGTAGGGGTTGGGTGAGGGTTAGGGCTAGGGTCAGGGTTTGGGCTAGGGTTAGGGTTAGGTTTATGGTAAGTGAGAGGGCTAGGGCTAAGCCTAGGGTAAGGGTCAGGGTTAGGGTTAGGGATACTGTTCGGGTTAGGGTTCGGGTTATGGTTAGGGTTAGGGTTAGGTTTAGGGTTAGGGTTAGGGTTAGGGTTAGGGCTAGGGTTATCATTAGGGTTAGGGCTAGGGTTAGGGTTAGGGTTAGGTTTATGATTATGGTTAGGGTTTTGGTTAGGTTTAGTGGTAGGCTTTGGGTTAGGGTTAGGGCTAGGGTTTGGGTTAGGGTTTGGGTTAGGGTTAGGGTTAGGATTAGGGCTAGGGCTAATCTTAGGGCTAGGGCTAGGGCTAGGGTAACGGTTAGGACATGCGTTAGAGCTAGAGTTAGGGCTAGCGTTAGGGTTCAGGTTCAGTTTAGGGTTACAGTTTGAGTTAGGGGTAGGGGTAGGGTAGGGCTAGGGCTAGGGTTAGGGCTAGGCCTAGGGTTAGAATTAGGGCTAAGGTTAGGTTTAGGGTTAGGGTTAGCGTTAGGGTTAGCGCTAGGGTTACGTTTAGGGTTAGGGATAGGGTTAGGTTTAGGGCTCGGGTTAGGGTTAGGGTTACGGTTATTGTTAGGGTTTGGGTTAGGGTTAGGGTTAGTGGTAGGGGTTGGGTTAGGGTTAGGGCTAGGGTCAGGGTTGGGGCTAGGGTTAGTGTTAGGGTTATTGTAAGTGAGAGGGTTAGGGCTAAGCCTAGGGTTATGCTTAGGGTTAGGGATACTGTTTGGGTTAGGGTTAGGGTTAGGGTTAGGGTAAGGGTTTGGGTTAGGGTTAGGGCTAGGGTGAGGTTTAGGGTTAGGGTTAGGGTTAGTTCTAGGGTTAGGGTTATCGTTAGGGTGACGCTTTGGGCTAGGGTTAGGGTTAGGGTTAGGGTTAGGTTTAGGGTTAGGGTTAGGGTTCGGGCTAGGGCTAGGGTTAGGGCTAGGGCTAGGGCTACGGATAGGGCTAGGGTAAGGTCTAGGGTTAGGGCTAGGGCTAGGGTAAGGGTTAGGGCTAGGGTTAGAACTAGAGCTAGGGCTAGGATTAGGGTTAGGGTTACAGTTAGTGAGAGGGTTAGGGCTAAGGCTAGTGTTAGGGTGAGATTTAGGTTTAGGGATATGGTTTTTTGTTAGGGTTAGGGTTATGGTTAGCATTAGGATTAGGGTTAGGGCGAGGGTTAGGTCGAGGGTTAGGGTTAGGGCTAGGGTTAGGGTTAGGGTTAGGGTTAGGGTTAAGGTTAGGGTTAGGGTTAGGGTTAGGGTTAGGGTTAGGGCTGGGGTTGGGGTTGAGGTTAGGGTTAGGGTTACGGTTGGGGTTGTGGTTGGTGTCGTGTTGTGGTTGGGGTTGGGGTTAGGGTTTGAGTTTGGGTTCGGGTTCCGGATAGGGTTAGAATTAGTGTTAGGGTTAGGGTTAGGGCTAGGGCTAGGGTTAGGGGTAGGCTTAGGTTTAGGTTTCGGGATACGGTTTGGATTAGGGTTAGGGTTAGGGCTAGGGTTTGGGTTAGGGTTAGGGTTAGGATTAGAGCTAGGGCTAGTGTTAGCGCTCGTGCTAGGGTAACGGTTAGGACATGCGTTAGAGCTAGAGTTAGG
>NC_139475.1:13345000-13347500 GCF_057233095.1 Heloderma suspectum
GGTTTATGGTAAGTGAGAGGGCTAGGGCTAAGCCTAGGGTAAGGGTCAGGGTTAGGGTTAGGGATACTGTTTGGGTTAGGGTTAGGGTTATGGTTAGGGTTAGGGTTAGGTTTAGGGTTAGGGTTAGGGTTAGGGCTAGGGTTATCATTAGGGTTAGGGCTAGGGTTAGGGTTAGGGTTAGGTTTATGATTATGGTTAGGGTTTTGGTTAGGTTTAGTGGTAGGCTTTGGGTTAGGGTTAGGGCTAGGGTTTGGGTTAGGGTTAGGGTTAGGGTTAGGATTAGGGCTAGGGCTAATCTTAGGGCTAGGGCTAGGGCTAGGGTAACGGTTAGGACATGCGTTAGAGCTAGAGTTAGGGCTAGCGTTAGGGTTCAGGTTCAGTTTAGGGTTACAGTTTGAGTTAGGGGTAGGGGTAGGGTAGGGCTAGGGCTAGGGTTAGGGCTAGGCCTAGGGTTAGAATTAGGGCTAAGGTTAGGTTTAGGGTTAGGGTTAGCGTTAGGGTTAGCGCTAGGGTTACGTTTAGGGTTAGGGATAGGGTTAGGTTTAGGGCTCGGGTTAGGGTTAGGGTTACGGTTATTGTTAGGGTTTGGGTTAGGGTTAGGGTTAGTGGTAGGGGTTGGGTTAGGGTTAGGGCTAGGGTCAGGGTTGGGGCTAGGGTTAGGGTTAGGGTTATTGTAAGTGAGAGGGTTAGGGCTAAGCCTAGGGTTATGCTTAGGGTTAGGGATACTGTTTGGGTTAGGGTTAGGGTTAGGGTTAGGGTAAGGGTTTGGGTTAGGGTTAGGGCTAGGGTGAGGTTTAGGGTTAGGGTTAGGGTTAGTTCTAGGGTTAGGGTTATCGTTAGGGTGACGCTTTGGGCTAGGGTTAGGGTTAGGGTTAGGTTTAGGGTCAGGGTTAGGGTTCGGGCTAGGGCTAGGGTTAGGGCTAGGGCTAGGGCTACGGATAGGGCTAGGGTAAGGTCTAGGGTTAGGGCTAGGGCTAGGGTAAGGGTTAGGGCTAGGGTTAGAACTAGAGCTAGGGCTAGGATTAGGGTTAGGGTTACAGTTAGTGAGAGGGTTAGGGCTAAGGCTAGTGTTAGGGTGAGATTTAGGTTTAGGGATATGGTTTTTTGTTAGGGTTAGGGTTATGGTTAGCATTAGGATTAGGGTTAGGGCGAGGGTTAGGTCGAGGGTTAGGGTTAGGGCTAGGGTTAGGGTTAGGGTTAGGGTTAGGGTTAGGGTTAAGGTTAGGGTTAGGGTTAGGGTTAGGGTTAGGGTTAGGGCTGGGGTTGGGGTTGAGGTTAGGGTTAGGGTTACGGTTGGGGTTGTGGTTGGTGTTGTGTTGTGGTTGGGGTTGGGGTTAGGGTTTGAGTTTGGGTTCGGGTTCCGGATAGGGTTAGAATTAGTGTTAGGGTTAGGGTTAGGGCTAGGGCTAGGGTTAGGGGTAGGCTTAGGTTTAGGTTTCGGGATACGGTTTGGATTAGGGTTAGGGTTAGGGCTAGGATTTGGGTTAGGGTTAGGGTTAGGATTAGAGCTAGGGCTAGTGTTAGCGCTCGTGCTAGGGTAACGGTTAGGACATGCGTTAGAGCTAGAGTTAGGGCTAGCGTTAGGGTTCAGGTTCAGTTTAGGGTTACAGTTTGAGTTAGGGGTAGGGGTAGGGTAGGGCTAGGGCTAGGGTTAGGGCTAGGCCTAGGGTTAGAATTAGGGCTAAGGTTAGGTTTAGGCTTAGGCTTAGCGTTAGGGTTAATGCTAGGGTTACGTTTAGGGTTAGTGATAGGGTTAGGTTTAGGGCTCGGGTTAGGGTTAGGGTTACTGTTACGGTTAGTGTTTGGGTTAGGTTTACGGTTAGTGGTAGGGGTTGGGTTAGGGTTAGGGCTAGGGTCAGGGTTTGGGCTAGGGTTAGGGTTAGGGTTATGGTAAGTGAGAGGGCTAGGGCTAAGCCTAGGGTAAGGGTCAGGGTTAGGGTTAGGGATACTGTTTGGGTTAGGGTTAGGGTTACGGTTAGGGTTAGGGTTAGGGTTAGGGTGACGGTTAGGGTTAGGGTTGGGGTTAGGGTGAGGGTCAGGGCTAGGGTTAGGGTGAGGGTGAGGGTTAGTGTTAGGGCCAGGGTTAGCATTAGGGTCAGGGCTACGGTTAGGGTTAGGGGTAGGGGTAGGGGTAGGATTAGGGTAGTGTTAGGGTTACGGCTATGGTTAGGGTTAGGGTTAGGGTTAGGGTTAGGGTTAGGGTTAGGGTTAGGGTTAGAGTTAGGGCAAGGGTTAGGGCTAGAGTTCAGGTTAGGTTTAGGGTAGGGTTAGGGCTAGGGCTAGGGTTAGGGTTAGGGTTAGGGTTAGGTTTAGGGCGAGGGCTAGGGCTAGGGCTAGGGTTTGTGTTAGGGTTAGGGCTAGGGCTAGGGCTAGGGTTAGGGTTAGGGTTAGGGTTAGGGTTAGGGTTAGGTTTAGGTGTAGGGTTAGGGTTAGGCTCAGGGGCAGGTTTAGGGGTAGGGCTAGGGTTAGTTGTAGTGTTAGAGCTAGGGCTAGGGCTTGG
>NC_139475.1:13365000-13367500 GCF_057233095.1 Heloderma suspectum
TTAGGGCTAGGGTTAGGGCTAGGGCTAGGGCTAGGGTAACGGTTAGGGCTAGGGTTAGAGCTAGAGCTAGGGCTAGGGTTAGGGTTCAGGTTCAGGTTCAGTTTAGGGTTACAGTTTGGGTTAGGGGCAGGGGTAGGGGTAGGGGTATGGTTACGGCTAGGCCTAGGGTTAGGGCTAGGGATAGGGTTAGGTTTAGGGTTAGCGTTAGAGTTAGGATTAGCGCTAGGGTTAGGGTTATGGTTAGGGTTAGGGTTAGGTTCTGGTTTAGGGCTCGGGTTAGTGTTAGGTTTAGGGTTATGGTTCTGGTTAGGGTTTGGGTTAGGGTTAGGGTTAGGATTAGGGCTAGGGCTAGTGTTAGGGCTAGGGCTAGGGCTAGGGTAACGGTTAGGACATGCGTTAGAGCTGGAGTTAGGGCTAGCATTACGGTTCAGGTTCAGTTTAGGGTTACAGTTTGAGTTAGGGGTAGGGGTAGGGTAGGGCTAGGGCTAGGGTTAGGGCTAGGCCTAGGGTTAGAATTAGGGCTAAGGTTAGGTTTAGGCTTAGGCTTAGCGTTAGGGTTAGCGCTAGGGTTACGTTTAGGGTTAGGGATAGGGTTAGGTTTAGGGCTCGGGTTAGGGTTAGGGTTACGGTTATGGTTAGGGTTTGGGTTAGGGTTAGGGTTAGTGGTAGGGGTTGGGTTAGGGTTAGGGCTAGGGTCAGGGTTGGGACTAGGGTTAGGGTTAGGGTTATTGTAAGTGAGAGGGTTAGGGCTAAGCCTAGGGTTATGCTTAGGGTTAGGGATACTGTTTGGGTTAGGGTTAGGGTTAGGGTAAGGGTTTGGGTTAGGGTTAGGGCTAGGGTGAGGTTTAGGGTTAGGGTTAGGGTTAGTTCTAGGGTTAGGGTTATCGTTAGGGTGACGCTTTGGGCTAGGGTTAGGGTTAGGGTTAGGGTTAGGGTTAGGGTTCGGGCTAGGGCTAGGGTTAGGGCTAGGGCTAGGGCTACGGATAGGGCTAGGGTAAGTTCTAGGGTTAGGGCTAGGGCTAGGGTAAGGGTTAGGGCTAGGGTTAGAACTAGAGCTAGGGCTAGGATTAGGGTTAGGGTTACAGTTAGTGAGAGGGTTAGGGCTAAGGCTAGTGTTAGGGTGAGATTTAGGTTTAGGGATATGGTTTTTTGTTAGGGTTATGGTTATGGTTAGCATTAGGATTAGGATTAGGACGAGGGTTAGGGTTAGGGTTAGGGTTAGGGTTAGGGTGAGGGTTAGGGTTAGGGTTGGGGTTAGGTTGAGGGTCAGGGCTAGGGTTAGGGTGAGGGATACTGTTTGGGTTAGGGTTAGGGTTACGGTTAGGGTTAGGGTTAGGGTTAGGGTTAGGGTGAGGGTGAGGGTTAGGGTTGGGGTTAGGGTGAGGGTCAGGGCTAGGGTTAGGGTGAGGGTTAGGGTTAGTGCTAGGGCCAGGGTTAGCATTAGGGTCAGGGCTACGGTTAGGGTTAGGGGTAGGGGTAGGGGTAGGGGTAGGATTAGGGTAGTGTTAGGGTCACGGCTATGGTTAGGGTTAGGGTTAGGGTTAGGGTTAGGGTTAGGGTTAGAGTTAGGGCAAGGGTTAGGGCTAGAGTTCAGGTTAGGTTTAGGGTAGGGTTAGGGCTAGGGCTAGGGTTAGGGTTAGGGTTAGGGTTAGGTTTAGGGCGAGGGCTAGGGCTAGGGTTTGTGTTAGGGTTAGGGCTAGGGCTAGGGCTAGGGTTAGTGTTAGGGTTAGGGTTAGGGTTAGGGTTAGGTTTAGGTGTAGGGTTAGGGTTAGGCTTAGGGGCAGGTTTAGGGGTAGGGCTAGGGTTAGTTGTAGTGTTAGAGCTAGGGCTAGGGCTTGGGATAGGGATAGGGATAGGGATAGGGATAGGGATAGGGATAGGGATCGGGTTAGTGTTAGTGTTAGTGTTAGGGCTAGGGCTAGGGTTAGGGTTAGGGTTAGGGTTAAGGTTAGGGTTAGGGTTAGGGTTAGGGTTAGGGCTAGGGTTAGGGTTAGGGTTAGGGCTAGGGTTAGGTTTAGGGTTCGGGCTAAGATTAGGGCTAGGGTTAGGGCTAGGGCTAGGGCTAGGTTAACGGTTAGGGCTAGGGTTAGAGCTAGAGCTAGGGCTAGGGTTAGGGTTCAGGTTCAGGTTCAGTTTAGGGTTACAGTTTGGGTTAGGGGCAGGGGTAGGGGTAGGGGTATGGTTACGGCTAGGCCTAGGGTTAGGGCTAGGGCTAGGGTTAGGTTTAGGGTTAGCGTTAGAGTTAGGATTAGCGCTAGGGTTAGGGTTATGGTTAGGGTTAGGGTTAGGTTCAGGTTTAGGGCTCGGGTTAGTGTTAGGTTTAGGGTTACGGTTCTGGTTAGGGTTTGGGTTAGGGTTAGGGTTAGGATTAGGGCTAGGGCTAGTGTTAGCGCTAGGGCTAGGGCTAGGGTAACGGTTAGGACATGCGTTAGAGCTAGAGTTAGGGCTAGCGTTAGGGTTCAGGTTCAGTTTAGGGTTACAGTTTGAGTTTGGGGTAGGG
>NC_139475.1:13370000-13375000 GCF_057233095.1 Heloderma suspectum
TAGGGATACTGTTTGGGTTAGGGTTAGGGTTACGGTTAGGGTTAGGGTTAGGGTTGGGGTTAGGGTTAGGGTTAGGGTTATGGTTAGGGTTAGGGTTAGGGCTAGGGTTATCATTAGAATTAGGGCTAGGGTTAGTGTTAGGGTTAGGTTTATGATTATGGTTAGGGTTTTGGTTAGGTTTAGTGGTAGGCTTTGGGTTAGGGTTAGGGCTAGGGTTTGGGTTAGGGTTTGGGTTAGGGTTAGGGTTAGGATTAGGGCTAGGGCTAGTCTTAGGGCTAGGCCTAGGGCTAGGGTAACGGTTAGGACATGCGTTAGAGCTAGAGTTAGGGCTAGCGTTAGGGTTCAGGTTCAGTTTAGGGTTACAGTTTGAGTTATGGGTAGGGGTAGGGTAGGGCTAGGGCTAGGGTTAGGGCTAGGCCTAGGGTTAGAATTAGGGCTAAGGTTAGGTTTAGGGTTAGGGTTAGCGTTAGGGTTAGCGCTAGGGTTACGTTTAGGGTTAGGGATAGGGTTAGGTTTAGGTCTCGGGTTAGGGTTAGGGTTACGGTTATGGTTAGGGTTTGGGTTAGGGTTAGGGTTAGTGGTAGGGGTTGGGTTAGGGTTAGGGCTAGGGTCAGGGTTGGGGCTAGGGTTAGGGTTAGGGTTATTGTAAGTGAGAGCGTTAGGGCTAAGCCTAGGGTTATGCTTAGGGTTAGGGATACTGTTTGGGTCAGGGTTAGGGTTAGGGTAAGGGTTTGGGTTAGGGTTAGGGCTAGGGTGAGGTTTAGGGTTAGCGTTAGGTTTAGGGTTAGTTCTAGGGTTAGGGTTATCGTTAGGGTGACGCTTTGGGCTAGGGTTAGGGTTAGGGTTAGGGTTAGGGTTAGGTTTAGGGTTAGGGTTAGGGTTTGGGCTAGGGCTAGGGTTAGGGCTAGGGCTAGGGCTACGGATAGGGCTAGGGTAAGGTCTAGGGTTAGGGCTAGGGCTGGGGTTGGGGTTGAGGTTAGGGTTAGGGTTTCGGTTGGGGTTGTGGTTGGTGTCGTGTTGTGGTTGGGGTTGGGGTTAGGGTTTGAGTTTGGGTTCGGGTTCCGGATAGGGTTAGAATTAGTGTTAGGGTTAGGGTTAGGGCTAGGGCTAGGGTTAGGGGTAGGCTTAGGTTTAGGGATACGGTTTGGATTAGGGTTAGGGTTAGGGCTAGGGTTTGGGTTAGGGTTAGGGTTAGGATTAGGGCTAGGGCTAGTGTTAGCGCTATGGCTAGGGCTAGGGTAACGGTTAGGACATGCGTTAGAGCTAGAGTTAGGGCTAGCGTTAGGGTTCAGGTTCAGTTTAGGGTTACAGTTTGAGTTAGGGGTAGGGGTAGGGTAGGGCTAGGGCTAGGGTTAGGGCTAGGCCTAGGGTTAGAATTAGGGCTAAGGTTAGGTTTAGGCTTAGGCTTAGCGTTAGGGTTAATGCTAGGGTTACGTTTAGGGTTAGTGATAGGGTTAGGTTTAGGGCTTGGGTTAGGGTTAGGGTTACTGTTACGGTTAGTGTTTGTGTTAGGGTTAGGGTTAGTGGTAGGGGTTGGGTGAGGGTTAGGGCTAGGGTCAGGGTTTGGGCTAGGGTTAGGGTTAGGTTTATGGTAAGTGAGAGGGCTAGGGCTAAGCCTAGGGTAAGGGTCAGGGTTAGGGTTAGGGATACTGTTTGGGTTAGGGTTCGGGTTATGGTTAGGGTTAGGTTTAGGGTTAGGGTTAGGGTTAGGATGGCTAGGGTTATCATTAGGGTTAGGGCTAGGGTTAGGGTTAGGGTTAGGTTTATGATTATGGTTAGGGTTTTGGTTAGGTTTAGTGGTAGGCTTTGGGTTAGGGTTAGGGCTAGGGTTTGGGTTAGGGTTTGGGTTAGGGTTAGGGTTAGGATTAGGGCTAGGGCTAATCTTAGGGCTAGGGCTAGGGCTAGGGTAACGGTTAGGACATGCGTTAGAGCTAGAGTTAGGGCTAGCGTTAGGGTTCAGGTTCAGTTTAGGGTTACAGTTTGAGTTAGGGGTAGGGGTAGGGTAGGGCTAGGGCTAGGGTTAGGGCTAGGCCTAGGGTTAGAATTAGGGCTAAGGTTAGGTTTAGGGTTAGGGTTAGCGTTAGGGTTAGCGCTAGGGTTACGTTTAGGGTTAGGGATAGGGTTAGGTTTAGGGCTCGGGTTAGGGTTAGGGTTACGGTTATTGTTAGGGTTTGGGTTAGGGTTAGGGTTAGTGGTAGGGGTTGGGTTAGGGCTAGGGTCAGGGTTGGGGCTAGGGTTAGTGTTAGGGTTATTGTAAGTGAGAGGGTTAGGGCTAAGCCTAGGGTTATGCTTAGGGTTAGGGATACTGTTTGGGTTAGGGTTAGGGTTAGGGTAAGGGTTTGGGTTAGGGTTAGGGCTAGGGTGAGGTTTAGGGTTAGGGTTAGGGTTAGTTCTAGGGTTAGGGTTATCGTTAGGGTGACGCTTTGGGCTAGGGTTAGGGTTAGGGTTAGGGTTAGGTTTAGGGTTAGGGTTAGGGTTCGGGCTAGGGCTAGGGTTAGGGCTAGGGCTAGGGCTACGGATAGGGCTAGGGTAAGGTCTAGGGTTAGGGCTAGGGCTAGGGTAAGGGTTAGGGCTAGGGTTAGAACTAGAGCTAGGGCTAGGATTAGGGTTAGGGTTACAGTTAGTGAGAGGGTTAGGGCTAAGGCTAGTGTTAGGGTGAGATTTAGGTTTAGGGATATGGTTTTTTGTTAGGGTTAGGGTTATGGTTAGCATTAGGATTAGGGTTAGGGCGAGGGTTAGGTCGAGGGTTAGGGTTAGGGCTAGGGTTAGGGTTAGGGTTAGGGTTAGGGTTAAGGTTAGGGTTAGGGTTAGGGTTAGGGTTAGGGCTGGGGTTGGGGTTGAGGTTAGGGTTAGGGTTACGGTTGGGGTTGTGGTTGGTGTCGTGTTGTGGTTGGGGTTGGGGTTAGGGTTTGAGTTTGGGTTCGGGTTCCGGATAGGGTTAGAATTAGTGTTAGGGTTAGGGTTAGGGCTAGGGCTAGGGTTAGGGGTAGGCTTAGGTTTAGGTTTAGGGATACGGTTTGGATTAGGGTTAGGGTTAGGGCTAGGGTTTGGGTTAGGGTTAGGGTTAGGATTAGAGCTAGGGCTAGTGTTAGCGCTCGTGCTAGGGTAACGGTTAGGACATGCGTTAGAGCTAGAGTTAGGGCTAGCGTTAGGGTTCAGGTTCAGTTTAGGGTTACAGTTTGAGTTAGGGGTAGGGGTAGGGTAGGGCTAGGGCTAGGGTTAGGGCTAGGCCTAGGGTTAGAATTAGGGCTAAGGTTAGGTTTAGGCTTAGGCTTAGCGTTAGGGTTAATGCTAGGGTTACGTTTAGGGTTAGTGATAGGGTTAGGTTTAGGGCTCGGGTTAGGGTTAGGGTTACTGTTACGGTTAGTGTTTGGGTTAGGTTTACGGTTAGTGGTAGGGGTTGGGTTAGGGTTAGGGCTAGGGTTAGCATTAGGGTCAGGGCTACGGTTAGGGTTAGGGGTAGGGCTAGGGCTAGGGTTAGGGCTAGGCCTAGGGTTAGAATTAGGGCTAAGGTTAGGTTTAGGCTTAGGCTTAGCGTTAGGGTTAATGCTAGGGTTACGTTTAGGGTTAGTGATAGGGTTAGGTTTAGGGCTCGGGTTAGGGTTAGGGTTACTGTTACGGTTAGTGTTTGGGTTAGGGTTAGGGTTAGTGGTAGGGGTTGGGTGAGGGTTAGGGCTAGGGTCAGGGTTTGGGCTAGGGTTAGGGTTAGGTTTATGGTAAGTGAGAGGGCTAGGGCTAAGCCTAGGGTAAGGGTCAGGGTTAGGGTTAGGGATACTGTTCGGGTTAGGGTTCGGGTTATGGTTAGGGTTAGGGTTAGGTTTAGGGTTAGGGTTAGGGTTAGGGTTAGGGCTAGGGTTATCATTAGGGTTAGGGCTAGGGTTAGGGTTAGGGTTAGGTTTATGATTATGGTTAGGGTTTTGGTTAGGTTTAGTGGTAGGCTTTGGGTTAGGGTTAGGGCTAGGGTTTGGGTTAGGGTTTGGGTTAGGGTTAGGGTTAGGATTAGGGCTAGGGCTAATCTTAGGGCTAGGGCTAGGGCTAGGGTAACGGTTAGGACATGCGTTAGAGCTAGAGTTAGGGCTAGCGTTAGGGTTCAGGTTCAGTTTAGGGTTACAGTTTGAGTTAGGGGTAGGGGTAGGGTAGGGCTAGGGCTAGGGTTAGGGCTAGGCCTAGGGTTAGAATTAGGGCTAAGGTTAGGTTTAGGGTTAGGGTTAGCGTTAGGGTTAGCGCTAGGGTTACGTTTAGGGTTAGGGATAGGGTTAGGTTTAGGGCTCGGGTTAGGGTTAGGGTTACGGTTATTGTTAGGGTTTGGGTTAGGGTTAGGGTTAGTGGTAGGGGTTGGGTTAGGGTTAGGGCTAGGGTCAGGGTTGGGGCTAGGGTTAGTGTTAGGGTTATTGTAAGTGAGAGGGTTAGGGCTAAGCCTAGGGTTATGCTTAGGGTTAGGGATACTGTTTGGGTTAGGGTTAGGGTTAGGGTTAGGGTAAGGGTTTGGGTTAGGGTTAGGGCTAGGGTGAGGTTTAGGGTTAGGGTTAGGGTTAGTTCTAGGGTTAGGGTTATCGTTAGGGTGACGCTTTGGGCTAGGGTTAGGGTTAGGGTTAGGGTTAGGTTTAGGGTTAGGGTTAGGGTTCGGGCTAGGGCTAGGGTTAGGGCTAGGGCTAGGGCTACGGATAGGGCTAGGGTAAGGTCTAGGGTTAGGGCTAGGGCTAGGGTAAGGGTTAGGGCTAGGGTTAGAACTAGAGCTAGGGCTAGGATTAGGGTTAGGGTTACAGTTAGTGAGAGGGTTAGGGCTAAGGCTAGTGTTAGGGTGAGATTTAGGTTTAGGGATATGGTTTTTTGTTAGGGTTAGGGTTATGGTTAGCATTAGGATTAGGGTTAGGGCGAGGGTTAGGTCGAGGGTTAGGGTTAGGGCTAGGGTTAGGGTTAGGGTTAGGGTTAGGGTTAAGGTTAGGGTTAGGGTTAGGGTTAGGGTTAGGGTTAGGGCTGGGGTTGGGGTTGAGGTTAGG
>NC_139475.1:13410000-13412500 GCF_057233095.1 Heloderma suspectum
TTAGGGTTAGTTCTAGGGTTAGGGTTATCGTTAGGGTGACGCTTTGGGCTAGGGTTAGGGTTAGGGTTAGGGTTAGGTTTAGGGTTAGGGTTAGGGTTAGGGTTTGGGCTAGGGCTAGGGTTAGGGCTAGGGCTAGGGCTACGGATAGGGCTAGGGTAAGGTCTAGGGTTAGGGCTAGGGCTGGGGTTGGGGTTGAGGTTAGGTTTAGGGTTACGGTTGGGGTTGTGGTTGGTGTCGTGTTGTGGTTGGGGTTGGGGTTAGGGTTTGAGTTTGGGTTCGGGTTCCGGACAGGGTTAGAATTAGTGTTAGGGTTAGGGTTAGGGCTAGGGCTAGGGTTAGGGGTAGGCTTAGGTTTAGGGATACGGTTTGGATTAGGGTTAGGGTTAGGGCTAGGGTTTGGGTTAGGGTTAGGGTTAGGATTAGGGCTAGGGCTAGTGTTAGCGCTAGGGCTAGGGCTAGGGTAACGGTTAGGACATGCGTTAGAGCTAGAGTTAGGGCTAGCGTTAGGGTTCAGGTTCAGTTTAGGGTTACAGTTTGAGTTAGGGGTAGGGGTAGGGTAGGGCTAGGGCTAGGGTTAGGGCTAGGCCTAGGGTTAGAATTAGGGCTAAGGTTAGGTTTAGGCTTAGGCTTAGCGTTAGGGTTAATGCTAGGGTTACGTTTAGGGTTAGTGATAGGGTTAGGTTTAGGGCTCGGGTTAGGGTTAGGGTTACTGTTACGGTTAGTGTTTGGGTTAGGGTTAGGGTTAGTGGTAGGGGTTGGGTTAGGGTTAGGGCTAGGGTCAGGGTTTGGGCTAGGGTTAGGGTTAGGTTTATGGTAAGTGAGAGGGCTAGGGCTAAGCCTAGGGTAAGGGTCAGGGTTAGGGTTAGGGATACTGTTTGGGTTAGGGTTAGGTTTATGGTTAGGGTTAGGGTTAGGTTTAGGGTTAGGGTTAGGGCTAGGGTTATCATTAGGGTTAGGGCTAGGGTTAGGGTTAGGGTTAGGTTTATGATTATGGTTAGGGTTTTGGTTAGGTTTAGTGGTAGGCTTTGGGTTAGGGTTAGGGCTAGGGTTTGGGTTAGGGTTAGGGTTAGGGTTAGGATTAGGGCTAGGGCTAATCTTAGGGCTAGGGCTAGGGCTAGGGTAACGGTTAGGACATGCGTTAGAGCTAGAGTTAGGGCTAGCGTTAGGGTTCAGGTTCAGTTTAGGGTTACAGTTTGAGTTAGGGGTAGGGGTAGGGTAGGGCTAGGGCTAGGGTTAGGGCTAGGCCTAGGGTTAGAATTAGGGCTAAGGTTAGGTTTAGGGTTAGGGTTAGCGTTAGGGTTAGCGCTAGGGTTACGTTTAGGGTTAGGGATAGGGTTAGGTTTAGGGCTCGGGTTAGGGTTAGGGTTACGGTTATTGTTAGGGTTTGGGTTAGGGTTAGGGTTAGTGGTAGGGGTTGGGTTAGGGTTAGGGCTAGGGTCAGGGTTGGGGCTAGGGTTAGTGTTAGGGTTATTGTAAGTGAGAGGGTTAGGGCTAAGCCTAGGGTTATGCTTAGGGTTAGGGATACTGTTTGGGTTAGGGTTAGGGTTAGGGTTAGGGTAAGGGTTTGGGTTAGGGTTAGGGCTAGGGTGAGGTTTAGGGTTAGGGTTAGGGTTAGTTCTAGGGTTAGGGTTATCGTTAGGGTGACGCTTTGGGCTAGGGTTAGGGTTAGGGTTAGGTTTAGGGTTAGGGTTAGGGTTCGGGCTAGGGCTAGGGTTAGGGCTAGGGCTAGGGCTACGGATAGGGCTAGGGTAAGGTCTAGGGTTAGGGCTAGGGCTAGGGTAAGGGTTAGGGCTAGGGTTAGAACTAGAGCTAGGGCTAGGATTAGGGTTAGGGTTACAGTTAGTGAGAGGGTTAGGGCTAAGGCTAGTGTTAGGGTGAGATTTAGGTTTAGGGATATGGTTTTTTGTTAGGGTTAGGGTTATGGTTAGCATTAGGATTAGGGTTAGGGCGAGGGTTAGGTCGAGGGTTAGGGTTAGGGCTAGGGTTAGGGTTAGGGTTAGGGTTAGGGTTAGGGTTAAGGTTAGGGTTAGGGTTAGGGTTAGGGTTAGGGTTAGGGCTGGGGTTGGGGTTGAGGTTAGGGTTAGGGTTACGGTTGGGGTTGGGGTTGGTGTCGTGTTGTGGTTGGGGTTGGGGTTAGGGTTTGAGTTTGGGTTCGGGTTCCGGATAGGGTTAGAATTAGTGTTAGGGTTAGGGTTAGGGCTAGGGCTAGGGTTAGGGGTAGGCTTAGGTTTAGGTTTCGGGATACGGTTTGGATTAGGGTTAGGGTTAGGGCTAGGGTTTGGGTTAGGGTTAGGGTTAGGATTAGAGCTAGGGCTAGTGTTAGCGCTCGTGCTAGGGTAACGGTTAGGACATGCGTTAGAGCTAGAGTTAGGGCTAGCGTTAGGGTTCAGGTTCAGTTTAGGGTTACAGTTTGAGTTAGGGGTAGGGGTAGGGTAGGGCTAGGGCTAGGGTTAGGGCTAGGCCTAGGGTTAGAATTAGGGCTAAGGTTAGGTTTAGGCTT
>NC_139475.1:13417500-13420000 GCF_057233095.1 Heloderma suspectum
ATTAGGGTTAGGGCTAGGGTTAGGGTTAGGGTTAGGTTTATGATTATGGTTAGGGTTTTGGTTAGGTTTAGTGGTAGGCTTTGGGTTAGGGTTAGGGCTAGGGTTTGGGTTAGGGTTTGGGTTAGGGTTAGGGTTAGGATTAGGGCTAGGGCTAATCTTAGGGCTAGGGCTAGGGCTAGGGTAACGGTTAGGACATGCGTTAGAGCTAGAGTTAGGGCTAGCGTTAGGGTTCAGGTTCAGTTTAGGGTTACAGTTTGAGTTAGGGGTAGGGGTAGGGTAGGGCTAGGGCTAGGGTTAGGGCTAGGCCTAGGGTTAGAATTAGGGCTAAGGTTAGGTTTAGGGTTAGGGTTAGCGTTAGGGTTAGCGCTAGGGTTACGTTTAGGGTTAGGGATAGGGTTAGGTTTAGGGCTCGGGTTAGGGTTAGGGTTACGGTTATTGTTAGGGTTTGGGTTAGGGTTAGGGTTAGTGGTAGGGGTTGGGTTAGGGTTAGGGCTAGGGTCAGGGTTGGGGCTAGGGTTAGTGTTAGGGTTATTGTAAGTGAGAGGGTTAGGGCTAAGCCTAGGGTTATGCTTAGGGTTAGGGATACTGTTTGGGTTAGGGTTAGGGTTAGGGTTAGGGTAAGGGTTTGGGTTAGGGTTAGGGCTAGGGTGAGGTTTAGGGTTAGGGTTAGGGTTAGTTCTAGGGTTAGGGTTATCGTTAGGGTGACGCTTTGGGCTAGGGTTAGGGTTAGGGTTAGGTTTAGGGTCAGGGTTAGGGTTCGGGCTAGGGCTAGGGTTAGGGCTAGGGCTAGGGCTACGGATAGGGCTAGGGTAAGGTCTAGGGTTAGGGCTAGGGCTAGGGTAAGGGTTAGGGCTAGGGTTAGAACTAGAGCTAGGGCTAGGATTAGGGTTAGGGTTACAGTTAGTGAGAGGGTTAGGGCTAAGGCTAGTGTTAGGGTGAGATTTAGGTTTAGGGATATGGTTTTTTGTTAGGGTTAGGGTTATGGTTAGCATTAGGATTAGGGTTAGGGCGAGGGTTAGGTCGAGGGTTAGGGTTAGGGCTAGGGTTAGGGTTAGGGTTAGGGTTAGGGTTAGGGTTAAGGTTAGGGTTAGGGTTAGGGTTAGGGTTAGGGTTAGGGCTGGGGTTGGGGTTGAGGTTAGGGTTAGGGTTACGGTTGGGGTTGTGGTTGGTGTCGTGTTGTGGTTGGGGTTGGGGTTAGGGTTTGAGTTTGGGTTCGGGTTCCGGACAGGGTTAGAATTAGTGTTAGGGTTAGGGTTAGGGCTAGGGCTAGGGTTAGGGGTAGGCTTAGGTTTAGGTTTCGGGATACGGTTTGGATTAGGGTTAGGGTTAGGGCTAGGGTTTGGGTTAGGGTTAGGGTTAGGATTAGAGCTAGGGCTAGTGTTAGCGCTCGTGCTAGGGTAACGGTTAGGACATGCGTTAGAGCTAGAGTTAGGGCTAGCGTTAGGGTTCAGGTTCAGTTTAGGGTTACAGTTTGAGTTAGGGGTAGGGGTAGGGTAGGGCTAGGGCTAGGGTTAGGGCTAGGCCTAGGGTTAGAATTAGGGCTAAGGTTAGGTTTAGGCTTAGGCTTAGCGTTAGGGTTAATGCTAGGGTTACGTTTAGGGTTAGTGATAGGGTTAGGTTTAGGGCTCGGGTTAGGGTTAGGGTTACTGTTACGGTTAGTGTTTGGGTTAGGTTTACGGTTAGTGGTAGGGGTTGGGTTAGGGTTAGGGCTAGGGTCAGGGTTTGGGCTAGGGTTAGGGTTAGGGTTATGGTAAGTGAGAGGGCTAGGGCTAAGCCTAGGGTAAGGGTCAGGGTTAGGGTTAGGGATACTGTTTGGGTTAGGGTTAGGGTTACGGTTAGGGTTAGGGTTAGGGTTAGGGTGACGGTTAGGGTTAGGGTTGGGGTTAGGGTGAGGGTCAGGGCTAGGGTTAGGGTGAGGGTGAGGGTTAGTGTTAGGGCCAGGGTTAGCATTAGGGTCAGGGTTACGGTTAGGGTTAGGGGTAGGGGTAGGGGTAGGATTAGGGTAGTGTTAGGGTTACGGCTATGGTTAGGGTTAGGGTTAGGGTTAGGGTTAGGGTTAGGGTTAGGGTTAGAGTTAGGGCAAGGGTTAGGGCTAGAGTTCAGGTTAGGTTTAGGGTAGGGTTAGGGCTAGGGCTAGGGTTAGGGTTAGGGTTAGGGTTAGGTTTAGGGCGAGGGCTAGGGCTAGGGTTTGTGTTAGGGTTAGGGCTAGGGCTAGGGCTAGGGTTAGGGTTAGGGTTAGGGTTAGGGTTAGGGTTAGGTTTAGGTGTAGGGTTAGGGTTAGGCTCAGGGGCAGGTTTAGGGGTAGGGCTAGGGTTAGTTGTAGTGTTAGAGCTAGGGCTAGGGCTTGGGATAGGGATAGGGATAGGGATAGGGATAGGGATAGGGATAGGGATCGGGTTAGTGTTAGTGTTAGTGTTAGGGCTAGGGCTAGGGCTAGGGTTAGGGTTAGGGTTAGGGTTAAGGTTAGGGTTAGGGTTAGGGTTAGGGTTAGGGTTAGGGC
>NC_139475.1:13445000-13450000 GCF_057233095.1 Heloderma suspectum
GGGCAAGGGTTAGGGCTAGAGTTCAGGTTAGGTTTAGGGTAGGGTTAGGGCTAGGGCTAGGGTTACGGTTAGGGTTAGGGTTAGGTTTAGGGCGAGGGCTAGGGCTAGGGTTTGTGTTAGGGTTAGGGCTAAGGCTAGGGCTAGGGTTAGTGTTAGGGTTAGGGTTAGGGTTAGGGTTAGGTTTAGGTGTAGGGTTAGGGTTAGGCTTAGGGGCAGGTTTAGGGGTAGGGCTAGGGTTAGTTGTAGTGTTAGAGCTAGGGCTAGGGCTTGGGATAGGGATAGGGATAGGGATAGGGATAGGGATAGGGATAGGGATCGGGTTAGTGTTAGTGTTAGTGTTAGGGCTAGGGCTAGGGTTAGGGTTAGGGTTAGGGTTAAGGTTAGGGTTAGGGTTAGGGTTAGGGTTAGGGCTAGGGATAGGGTTAGGGTTAGGGCTAGGGTTAGGGTTAGGGTTCGGGCTAAGATTAGGGCTAGGGTTAGGGCTAGGGCTAGGGCTAGGGCTAGGGCTAGGGTAACGGTTAGGGCTAGGGTTAGAGCTAGAGCTAGGGCTAGGGTTAGGGTTCAGGTTCAGGTTCAGTTTAGGGTTACAGTTTGGGTTAGGGGCAGGGGTAGGGGTAGGGCTATGGTTACGGCTAGGCCTAGGGTTAGGGCTAGGGATAGGGTTAGGTTTAGGGTTAGCGTTAGAGTTAGGATTAGCGCTAGGGTTAGGGTTATGGTTAGGGTTAGGGTTAGGTTCAGGTTTAGGGCTCGGGTTAGTGTTAGGTTTAGGGTTACGGTTCTGGTTAGGGTTTGGGTTAGGGTTAGGGTTAGGATTAGGGCTAGGGCTAGTGTTAGGGCTAGGGCTAGGGCTAGGGTAACGGTTAGGACATGCGTTAGAGCTAGAGTTAGGGCTAGCGTTAGGGTTCAGGTTCAGTTTAGGGTTACAGTTTGAGTTAGGGGTAGGGGTAGGGTAGGGCTAGGGCTAGGGTTAGGGCTAGGCCTAGGGTTAGAATTAGGGCTAAGGTTAGGTTTAGGGTTAGGGTTAGCGTTAGGGTTAGCGCTAGGGTTACGTTTAGGGTTAGGGATAGGGTTAGGTTTAGGGCTCGGGTTAGGGTTAGGGTTACGGTTATGGTTAGGGTTTGGGTTAGGGTTAGGGTTAGTGGTAGGGGTTGGGTTAGGGTTAGGGCTAGGGTCAGGGTTGGGGCTAGGGTTAGGGTTAGGGTTATTGTAAGTGAGAGGGTTAGGGCTAAGCCTAGGGTTATGCTTAGGGTTAGGGATACTGTTTGGGTTAGGGTTAGGGTTAGGGTAAGGGTTTGGGTTAGGGTTAGGGCTAGGGTGAGGTTTTGGGTTAGGGTTAGGGTTAGGGTTAGTTCTAGGGTTAGGGTTATCGTTAGGGTGACGCTTTGGGCTAGGGTTAGGGTTAGGGTTAGGTTTAGGTTTAGGGTTCGGGCTAGGGCTAGGGTTAGGGCTAGGGCTAGGGCTACGGATAGGGCTAGGGTAAGGTCTAGGGTTAGGGCTAGGGCTAGGGTAAGGGTTAGGGCTAGGGTTAGAACTAGAGCTAGGGCTAGGATTAGGGTTAGGGTTACAGTTAGTGAGAGGGTTAGGGCTAAGGCTAGTGTTAGGGTGAGATTTAGGTTTAGGGATATGGTTTTTTGTTAGGGTTAGGGTTATGGTTAGCGTTAGGATTAGGGTTAGGGCTAGGGTTAGGTCGAGGGTTAGGGTTAGGGTTAGGGTTAGGGCTAGGGTCAGGGTTGGGGCTAGGGTTAGGGTTAGGGTTATTGTAAGTGAGAGGGTTAGGGCTAAGCCTAGGGTTATGCTTAGGGTTAGGGATACTGTTTGGGTTAGGGTTAGGGTTAGGGTAAGGGTTTGGGTTAGGGTTAGGGCTAGGGTGAGGTTTAGGGTTAGGGTTAGTTTTAGGGTTAGTTCTAGGGTTAGGGTTATCGTTAGGGTGACGCTTTGGGCTAGGATTAGGGTTAGGGTTAGGTTTAGGGTTAGGGTTAGGGTTCGGGCTAGGGCTAGGGTTAGGGCTAGGGCTAGGGCTATGGATAGGGCTAGGGTAAGGTCTAGGGTTAGGGCTAGGGCTGGGGTTGGGGTTGAGGTTAGGGTTAGGGTTACGGTTGGGGTTGTGGTTGCTGTCGTGTTGTGGTTGGGGTTATGGTTTGAGTTTGGGTTCGGGTTCCGGATAGGGTTAGAATTAGTGTTAGGGTTAGGGTTAGGGCTAGGGCTAGGGTTAGGGGTAGGCTTAGGTTTAGGGATACGGTTTGGATTAGGGTTAGGGTTAGGGCTAGGGTTTGGGTTAGGGTTAGGGTTAGGATTAGGGCTAGGGCTAGTGTTAGCGCTAGGGCTAGGGCTAGGGTAACGGTTAGGACATGCGTTAGAGCTAGAGTTAGGGCTAGCGTTAGGGTTCAGGTTCAGTTTAGGGTTACAGTTTGAGTTTGGGGTAGGGGTAGGGTAGGGCTAGGGCTAGGGTTAGGGCTAGGCCTAGGGTTAGAATTAGGGCTAAGGTTAGGTTTAGGCTTAGGCTTAGCGTTAGGGTTAATGCTAGGGTTACGTTTAGGGTTAGTGATAGGGTTAGGTTTAGGGCTCGGGTTAGGGTTAGGGTTACTGTTACGGTTAGTGTTTGCGTTAGGGTTAGGGTTAGTGGTAGGGGTTGGGTTAGGGTTAGGGCTAGGGTCAGGGTTTGGGCTAGGGTTAGGGTTAGGGTTATGGTAAGTGAGAGGGCTAGGGCTAAGCCTAGGGTAAGGGTCAGGGTTAGGGTTAGGGATACTGTTTGGGTTAGGGTTAGGGTTACGGTTAGGGTTATGGTTAGGGTTGGGGTTAGGGTTAGGGTTAGGGTTATGGTTAGGGTTAGGGTTAGGGCTAGGGTTATCATTAGAGTTAGGGCTAGGGTTAGTGTTAGGGTTAGGGCTAGGGCTCGGGTTAGGGGTAGGCTTAGGTTTAGGGATACGGTTTGGATTAGTTTTAGGGTTAGGGCTAGGGTTTGGGTTAGGGTTAGGGTTAGGATTAGGGCTAGGGCTAGTGTTAGCGCTAGGGCTAGGGTAACGGTTAGGACATGCGTTAGAGCTAGAGTTAGGGCTAGCGTTAGGGTTCAGGTTCAGTTTAGGGTTACAGTTTGAGTTAGGGGTAGGGGTAGGGTAGGGCTAGGGCTAGGGTTAGGGCTAGGCCTAGGGTTAGAATTAGGGCTAAGGTTAGGTTTAGGGTTAGGGTTAGCGTTAGGGTTAGCGCTAGGGTTACGTTTAGGGTTAGGGATAGGGTTAGGTTTAGGGCTCGGGTTAGGGTTAGGGTTACGGTTATGGTTAGGGTTTGGGTTAGGGTTAGGGTTAGTGGTAGGGGTTGGGTTAGGGTTAGGGCTAGGGTCAGGGTTGGGGCTAGGGTTAGGGTTAGGGTTATTGTAAGTGAGAGCGTTAGGGCTAAGCCTAGGGTTATGCTTAGGGTTAGGGATACTGTTTGGGTTAGGGTTAGGGTTAGGGTAAGGGTTTGGGTTAGGGTTAGGGCTAGGGTGAGGTTTAGGGTTAGGGTTAGGTTTAGGGTTAGTTCTAGGGTTAGGGTTATCGTTAGGGTGACGCTTTGGGCTAGGGTTAGGGTTAGGGTTAGGGTTAGGTTTAGGGTTAGGGTTAGGGTTCGGGCTAGGGCTAGGGTTAGGGCTAGGGCTAGGGCTACGGATAGGGCTAGGGTAAGGTCTAGGGTTAGGGCTAGGGCTGGGGTTGGGGTTGAGGTTAGGGTTAGGGTTACGGTTGGGGTTGTGGTTGGTGTCGTGTTGTGGTTGGGGTTGGGGTTAGGGTTTGAGTTTGGGTTCGGGTTCCGGATAGGGTTAGAATTAGTGTTAGGGTTAGGGTTAGGGTTAGGGCTAGGGCTAGGGTTAGGGGTAGGCTTAGGTTTAGGGATACGGTTTGGATTAGGGTTAGGGTTAGGGCTAGGGCTAGGGTTTGGGTTAGGGTTAGGGTTAGGATTAGGGCTAGGGCTAGTGTTAGCGCTAGGGCTAGGGCTAGGGTAACGGTTAGGACATGCGTTAGAGCTAGAGTTAGGGCTAGCGTTAGGGTTCAGGTTCAGTTTAGGGTTACAGTTTGAGTTAGGGGTAGGGGTAGGGTAGGGCTAGGGCTAGGGTTAGGGCTAGGCCTAGGGTTAGAATTAGGGCTAAGGTTAGGTTTAGGGTTAGGGTTAGCGTTAGGGTTAGCGCTAGGGTTACGTTTAGGGTTAGGGATAGGGTTAGGTTTAGGGCTCGGGTTAGGGTTAGGGTTACGGTTATGGTTAGTGTTTGGGTTAGGGTTAGGGTTAGTGGTAGGGGTTGGGTTAGGGTTAGGGCTAGGGTCAGGGTTGGGGCTAGGGTTAGGGTTAGGGTTATTGTAAGTGAGAGGGTTAGGGCTAACCCTAGGGTTATGCTTAGGGTTAGGGATACTGTTTGGGTTAGGGTTAGGGTTAGGGTAAGGGTTTGGGTTAGGGTTAGGGCTAGGGTGAGGTTTTGGGTTAGGGTTAGTGTTAGGGTTAGTTCTAGGGTTAGGGTTATCATTAGGGTGACGCTTTGGGCTAGGGTTAGGGTTAGGGTTAGGGTTAGGTTTAGGGTTAGGGTTCGGGCTAGGGCTAGGGTTAGGGCTAGGGCTAGGGCTACGGATAGGGCTAGGGTAAGGTCTAGGGTTAGGGCTAGGGCTAGGGTAAGGGTTAGGGCTAGGGTTAGAACTAGAGCTAGGGCTAGGATTAGGGTTAGGGTTACAGTTAGTGAGAGGGTTAGGACTAAGACTAGTGTTAGGGTGAGATTTAGGTTTAGGGATATGGTTTTTTGTTAGGGTTAGGGTTATGGTTAGCGTTAGGATTAGGGTTAGGGCTAGGGTTAGGTCGAGGGTTAGGGTTAGGGTTAGGGTTAGGGTTAGGGTTAGGGCTAGGGTCAGGGTTGGGGCTAGGGTTAGGGTTAGGGTTATTGTAAGTGAGAGGGTTAGGGCTAAGCCTAGGGTTATGCTTAGGGTTAGGGATACTGTTTGGGTTAGGGTTAGGGTTAGGGTAAGGGTTTGGGTTAGGGTTAGGGCTAG
>NC_139475.1:13452500-13455000 GCF_057233095.1 Heloderma suspectum
CATGCGTTAGAGCTAGAGTTAGGGCTAGCGTTAGGGTTCAGGTTCAGTTTAGGGTTACAGTTTGAGTTAGGGGTAGGGGTAGGGTAGGGCTAGGGCTAGGGTTAGGGCTAGGCCTAGGGTTAGAATTAGGGCTAAGGTTAGGTTTAGGGTTAGGGTTAGCATTAGGGTTAGCGCTAGGGTTACGTTTAGGGTTAGGGATAGGGTTAGGTTTAGGGCTCGGGTTAGGGTTAGGGTTACGGTTATGGTTATGGTTTGGGTTAGGGTTAGGGTTAGTGGTAGGGGTTGGGTTAGGGTTAGGGCTAGGGTCAGGGTTGGGGCTAGGGTTAGGGTTAGGGTTATTGTAAGTGAGAGGGTTAGGGCTAAGCCTAGGGTTATGCTTAGGGTTAGGGATACTGTTTGGGTTAGGGTTAGGGTTAGGGTAAGGGTTTGGGTTAGGGTTAGGGCTAGGGTGAGGTTTTGGGTTAGGGTTAGGGTTGGGGTTAGTTCTAGGGTTAGGGTTATCATTAGGGTGACGCTTTGGGCTAGGGTTAGGGTTAGGGTTAGGTTTAGGGTTAGGGTTAGGGTTCGGGCTAGGGCTAGGGTTAGGGCTAGGGCTAGGGCTACGGATAGGGCTAGGGTAAGGTCTAGGGTTAGGGCTAGGGCTAGGGTAAGGGTTAGGGCTAGGGTTAGAACTAGAGCTAGGGCTAGGATTAGGGTTAGGGTTACAGTTAGTGAGAGGGTTAGTGCTAAGGCTAGTGTTAGGGTGAGATTTAGGTTTAGGGATATGGTTTTTTGTTAGGGTTAGGGTTATGGTTAGCGTTAGGATTAGGGTTAGGGCTAGGGTTAGGTCGAGGGTTAGGGTTAGGGTTAGGGTTAGGGTTAGGGTTAGGGCTAGGGTCAGGGTTGGGGCTAGGGTTAGGGTTAGGGTTATTGTAAGTGAGAGGGTTAGGGCTAAGCCTAGGGTTATGCTTAGGGTTAGGGATACTGTTTGGGTTAGGGTTAGGGTTAGGGTAAGGGTTTGGGTTAGGGTTAGGGCTAGGGTGAGGTTTAGGGTTAGGGTTAGGTTTAGGGTTAGTTCTAGGGTTAGGGGTATCGTTAGGGTGACGCTTTGGGCTAGGGTTAGGGTTAGGGTTAGGGTTAGGGTTAGGTTTAGGGTTAGGGTTAGGGTTAGGGTTCGGGCTAGGGCTAGGGTTAGGGCTAGGGTTAGGGCTAGGGATACGGATAGGGCTAGGGTAAGGTCTAGGGTTAGGGCTAGGGCTGGGGTTGGGGTTGAGGTTAGGGTTAGGGTTACGGTTGGGGTTGTGGTTGCTGTCGTGTTGTGGTTGGGGTTGGGGTTAGGGTTTGAGTTTGGGTTCAGGTTCCGGATAGGGTTAGAATTAGTGTTAGGGTTAGGGTTAGGGCTAGGGCTAGGGTTAGGGGTAGGCTTAGGTTTAGGGATACGGTTTGGATTAGGGTTAGGGTTAGGGCTAGGGTTTGGGTTAGGGTTAGGGTTAGGATTAGGGCTAGGGCTAGTGTTAGCGCTAGGGCTAGGGCTAGGGTAACGGTTAGGACATGCGTTAGAGCTAGAGTTAGGGCTAGCGTTAGGGTTCAGGTTCAGTTTAGGGTTACAGTTTGAGTTTGGGGTAGGGGTAGGGTAGGGCTAGGGCTAGGGTTAGGGCTAGGCCTAGGGTTAGAATTAGGGCTAAGGTTAGGTTTAGGCTTAGGCTTAGCGTTAGGGTTAATGCTAGGGTTACGTTTAGGGTTAGTGATAGGGTTAGGTTTAGGGCTCGGGTTAGGGTTAGGCTTACTGTTATGGTTAGTGTTTGGGTTAGGGTTAGTGGTAGGGGTTGGGTTAGGGTTAGGGCTAGGGTCAGGGTTTGGGCTAGGGTTAGGGTTATGGTAAGTGAGAGGGCTAGGGCTAAGCCTATGGTAAGGGTCAGGGTTAGGGTTAGGGATACTGTTTGGGTTAGGGTTAGGGTTACGGTTAGGGTTAGGGTTAGGGTTGGGGTTAGGGTTAGGGTTAGGGTTATGGTTAGGGTTAGGGTTAGGGCTAGGGTTATCATTAGAATTAGGGCTAGGGTTAGTGTTAGGGTTAGGTTTATGATTATGGTTAGGGTTTTGGTTAGGTTTAGTGGTAGGCTTTGGGTTAGGGTTAGGGCTAGGGTTTGGGTTAGGGTTTGGGTTAGGGTTAGGGTTAGGATTAGGGCTAGGGCTAGTCTTAGGGCTAGGCCTAGGGCTAGGGTAACGGTTAGGACATGCGTTAGAGCTAGAGTTAGGGCTAGCGTTAGGGTTCAGGTTCAGTTTAGGGTTACAGTTTGAGTTATGGGTAGGGGTAGGGTAGGGCTAGGGCTAGGGTTAGGGCTAGGCCTAGGGTTAGAATTAGGGCTAAGGTTAGGTTTAGGGTTAGGGTTAGCGTTAGGGTTAGCGCTAGGGTTACATTTAGGGTTAGGGATAGGGTTAGGTTTAGGGCTCTGGTTAGGGTTAGGGTTACGGTTAGGGTTTGGGTTAGGGTTAGGGTTAGTGGTAGGGGTTGGGTTAGGGT
>NC_139475.1:13477500-13480000 GCF_057233095.1 Heloderma suspectum
TAGGGTTAGGGTTAGGGTGAGGGTTAGGGTTAGGGTTGGGGTTAGGTTGAGGGTCAGGGCTAGGGTTAGGGTGAGGGATACTGTTTGGGTTAGGGTTAGGGTTACGGTTAGGGTTAGGGTTAGGGTTAGGGTTAGGGTGAGGGTGAGGGTTAGGGTTGGGGTTAGGGTGAGGGTCAGGGCTAGGGTTAGGGTGAGGGTTAGGGTTAGTGCTAGGGCCAGGGTTAGCATTAGGGTCAGGGCTACGGTTAGGGTTAGGGGTAGGGGTAGGGGTAGGGGTAGGATTAGGGTAGTGTTAGGGTCACGGCTATGGTTAGGGTTAGGGTTAGGGTTAGGGTTAGGGTTAGGGTTAGGGTTAGGGTTAGAGTTAGGGCAAGGGTTAGGGCTAGAGTTCAGGTTAGGTTTAGGGTAGGGTTAGGGCTAGGGCTAGGGTTAGGGTTAGGGTTAGGGTTAGGTTTAGGGCGAGGGCTAGGGCTAGGGTTTGTGTTAGGGTTAGGGCTAGGGCTAGGGCTAGGGTTAGTGTTAGGGTTAGGGTTAGGGTTAGGGTTAGGTTTAGGTGTAGGGTTAGGGTTAGGCTTAGGGGCAGGTTTAGGGGTAGGGCTAGGGTTAGTTGTAGTGTTAGAGCTAGGGCTAGGGCTTGGGATAGGGATAGGGATAGGGATAGGGATAGGGATAGGGATAGGGATCGGGTTAGTGTTAGTGTTAGTGTTAGGGCTAGGGCTAGGGTTAGGGTTAGGGTTAAGGTTAGGGTTAGGGTTAGGGTTAGGGTTAGGGCTAGGGTTAGGGTTAGGGTTAGGGCTAGGGTTAGGTTTAGGGTTCGGGCTAAGATTAGGGCTAGGGTTAGGGCTAGGGCTAGGGCTAGGTTAACGGTTAGGGCTAGGGTTAGAGCTAGAGCTAGGGCTAGGGTTAGGGTTCAGGTTCAGGTTCAGTTTAGGGTTACAGTTTGGTTTAGGGGCAGGGGTAGGGGTATGGTTACGGCTAGGCCTAGGGTTAGGGCTAGGGCTAGGGTTAGGTTTAGGGTTAGCGTTAGAGTTAGGATTAGCGCTAGGGTTAGGGTTATGGTTAGGGTTAGGGTTAGGTTCAGGTTTAGGGCTCGGGTTAGTGTTAGGTTTAGGGTTACGGTTCTGGTTAGGGTTTGGGTTAGGGTTAGGGTTAGGATTAGGGCTAGGGCTAGTGTTAGGGCTAGGGCTAGGGCTAGGGTAACGGTTAGGACATGCGTTAGAGCTAGAGTTAGGGCTAGCGTTAGGGTTCAGGTTCAGTTTAGGGTTACAGTTTGAGTTAGGGGTAGGGGTAGGGTAGGGCTAGGGCTAGGGTTAGGGCTAGGCCTAGGGTTAGAATTAGGGCTAAGGTTAGGTTTAGGGTTAGGGTTAGCGTTAGGGTTAGCGCTAGGGTTACGTTTAGGGTTAGGGATAGGGTTAGGTTTAGGGCTCGGGTTAGGGTTAGGGTTACGGTTATGGTTAGGGTTTGGGTTAGGGTTAGGGTTAGTGGTAGGGGTTGGGTTAGGGTTAGGGCTAGGGTCAGGGTTGGGGCTAGGGTTAGGGTTAGGGTTATTGTAAGTGAGAGGGTTAGGGCTAAGCCTAGGGTTATGCTTAGGGTTAGGGATACTGTTTGGGTTAGGGTTAGGGTTAGGGTAAGGGTTTGGGTTAGGGTTAGGGCTAGGGTGAGGTTTTGGGTTAGGGTTAGGGTTAGGGTTAGTTCTAGGGTTAGGGTTATCGTTAGGGTGACGCTTTGGGCTAGGGTTAGGGTTAGGGTTAGGTTTAGGTTTAGGGTTCGGGCTAGGGCTAGGGTTAGGGCTAGGGCTAGGGCTACGGATAGGGCTAGGGTAAGGTCTAGGGTTAGGGCTAGGGCTAGGGTAAGGGTTAGGGCTAGGGTTAGAACTAGAGCTAGGGCTAGGATTAGGGTTAGGGTTACAGTTAGTGAGAGGGTTAGGGCTAAGGCTAGTGTTAGGGTGAGATTTAGGTTTAGGGATATGGTTTTTTGTTAGGGTTAGGGTTATGGTTAGCGTTAGGATTAGGGTTAGGGCTAGGGTTAGGTCGAGGGTTAGGGTTAGGGTTAGGGCTAGGGTCAGGGTTGGGGCTAGGGTTAGGGTTAGGGTTATTGTAAGTGAGAGGGTTAGGGCTAAGCCTAGGGTTATGCTTAGGGTTAGGGATACTGTTTGGGTTAGGGTTAGGGTTAGGGTAAGGGTTTGGGTTAGGGTTAGGGCTAGGGTGAGGTTTAGGGTTAGGGTTAGTTTTAGGGTTAGTTCTAGGGTTAGGGTTATCGTTATGGTGACGCTTTGGGCTAGGGTTAGGGTTAGGGTTAGGGTTAGGTTTAGGGTTAGGGTTAGGGTTCGGGCTAGGGCTAGGGTTAGGGCTAGGGCTAGGGCTATGGATAGGGCTAGGGTAAGGTCTAGGGTTAGGGCTAGGGCTGGGGTTGGGGTTGAGGTTAGGGTTAGGGTTACGGTTGGGGTTGTGGTTGCTGTCGTGTTGTGGTTGGGGTTGGGGTTATGGTTTGAGTTTGGGTT
>NC_139475.1:13485000-13490000 GCF_057233095.1 Heloderma suspectum
GGTTAGGGCTAGGGCTAGGGTAAGGTTTAGGGCTAGGGTTAGAACTAGAGCTAGGGCTAGGATTAGGGTTAGGGTTACAGTTAGTGAGAGGGTTAGGGCTAAGGCTAGTGTTAGGGTGAGATTTAGGTTTAGGGATATGGTTTTTTGTTAGGGTTAGGGTTATGGTTAGCATTAGGATTAGGGTTAGGGCGAGGGTTAGGTCGAGGGTTAGGGTTAGGGCTAGGGTTAGGGTTAGGGTTAGGGTTAGGGTTAGGGTTAAGGTTAGGGTTAGGGTTAGGGTTAGGGTTGTGGTTGGTGTCGTGTTGTGGTTGGGGTTGGGGTTAGGGTTTGAGTTTGGGTTCGGGTTCCGGATAGGGTTAGAATTAGTGTTAGGGTTAGGGTTAGGGCTAGGGCTAGGGTTAGGGGTAGGCTTAGGTTTAGGTTTAGGGATACGGTTTGGATTAGGGTTAGGGTTAGGGCTAGGGTTTGGGTTAGGGTTAGGGTTAGGATTAGAGCTAGGGCTAGTGTTAGCGCTCGTGCTAGGGTAACGGTTAGGACATGCGTTAGAGCTAGAGTTAGGGCTAGCGTTAGGGTTCAGGTTCAGTTTAGGGTTACAGTTTGAGTTAGGGGTAGGGGTAGTGTAGGGCTAGGGCTAGGGTTAGGGCTAGGCCTAGGGTTAGAATTAGGGCTAAGGTTAGGTTTAGGCTTAGGCTTAGCGTTAGGGTTAATGCTAGGGTTACGTTTAGGGTTAGTGATAGGGTTAGGTTTAGGGCTCGGGTTAGGGTTAGGGTTACTGTTACGGTTAGTGTTTGGGTTAGGTTTACGGTTAGTGGTAGGGGTTGGGTTAGGGTTAGGGCTAGGGTCAGGGTTTGGGCTAGGGTTAGGGTTAGGGTTATGGTAAGTGAGAGGGCTAGGGCTAAGCCTAGGGTAAGGGTCAGGGTTAGGGTTAGGGATACTGTTTGGGTTAGGGTTAGGGTTACGGTTAGGGTTAGGGTTAGGGTTAGGGTGAGGGTTAGGGTTAGGGTTGGGGTTAGGGTGAGGGTCAGGGATATGGTTAGGGTGAGGGTTAGGGTTAGTGTTAGGGCCAGGGTTAGCATTAGGGTCAGGGCTACGGTTAGGGTTAGGGGTAGGGGTAGGGGTAGGATTAGGGTAGTGTTAGGGTTACGGCTATGTTTAGGGTTAGGGTTAGGGTTAGGGTTAGGGTTAGAGTTAGGGCAAGGGTTAGGGCTAGAGTTCAGGTTAGGTTTAGGGTAGGGTTAGGGCTAGGGCTAGGGTTAGGGTTAGGGTTAGGGTTAGGTTTAGGGCGAGGGCTAGGGCTAGGGTTTGTGTTAGGGTTAGGGCTAGGGCTAGGGCTAGGGCTAGGGTTAGTGTTAGTGTTAGGGTTAGGGTTAGGGTTAGGGTTAGGGTAAGGTTTAGGTGTAGGGTTAGGGTTAGGCTTAGGGGCAGGTTTAGGGGTAGGGCTAGGGTTAGTTGTAGTGTTAGAGCTAGGGCTAGGGCTTGGGATAGGGATAGGGATAGGGATAGGGATAGGGATAGGGATAGGGATCGGGTTAGTGTTAGTGTTAGTGTTAGGGCTAGGGCTAGGGCTAGGGTTAGGGTTAGGGTTAGGGTTAGGGTTAGGGTTTGGGTTAGGGTTAGGGCTAGGGTTAGGGTTAGGGTTAGGGCTAGGGTTAGGGTTAGGGTTCGGGCTAAGATTAGGGCTAGGGTTAGGGCTAGGGCTAGGGCTAGGGTAACGGTTAGGGCTAGGGTTAGAGCTAGAGCTAGGGCTAGGGTTAGGGTTCAGGTTCAGGTTCAGTTTAGGGTTACAGTTTGGGTTAGGGGCAGGGGTAGGGGTAGGGGTATGGTTACGGCTAGGCCTAGGGTTAGGGCTAGGGATAGGGTTAGGTTTAGGGTTAGCGTTAGAGTTAGGATTAGCGCTAGGGTTAGGGTTATGGTTAGGGTTAGGGTTTGGGTTAGGGTTAGGGTTAGGATTAGGGCTAGGGCTAGTGTTAGGGCTAGGGCTAGGGCTAGGGTAACGGTTAGGACATGTGTTAGAGCTGGAGTTAGGGCTAGCATTACGGTTCAGGTTCAGTTTAGGGTTACAGTTTGAGTTAGGGGTAGGGGTAGGGTAGGGCTAGGGCTAGGGTTAGGGCTAGGCCTAGGGTTAGAATTAGGGCTAAGGTTAGGTTTAGGCTTAGGCTTAGCGTTAGGGTTAGCGCTAGGGTTACGTTTAGGGTTAGGGATAGGGTTAGGTTTAGGGCTCGGGTTAGGGTTAGGGTTACGGTTATGGTTAGGGTTTGGGTTAGGGTTAGGGTTAGTGGTAGGGGTTGGGTTAGGGTTAGGGCTAGGGTCAGGGTTGGGACTAGGGTTAGGGTTAGGGTTATTGTAAGTGAGAGGGTTAGGGCTAAGCCTAGGGTTATGCTTAGGGTTAGGGATACTGTTTGGGTTAGGGTTAGGGTTAGGGTAAGGGTTTGGGTTAGGGTTAGGGCTAGGGTGAGGTTTAGGGTTAGGGTTAGGGTTAGTTCTAGGGTTAGGGTTATCGTTAGGGTGACGCTTTGGGCTAGGGTTAGGGTTAGGGTTAGGGTTAGGGTTAGGGTTAGGGTTAGGGTTCGGGCTAGGGCTAGGGTTAGGGCTAGGGCTAGGGCTACGGATAGGGCTAGGGTAAGGTCTAGGGTTAGGGCTAGGGCTAGGGTAAGGGTTAGGGCTAGGGTTAGAACTAGAGCTAGGGCTAGGATTAGGGTTAGGGTTACAGTTAGTGAGAGGGTTAGGGCTAAGGCTAGTGTTAGGGTGAGATTTAGGTTTAGGGATATGGTTTTTTGTTAGGGTTATGGTTATGGTTAGCATTAGGATTAGGATTAGGACGAGGGTTAGGGTTAGGGTTAGGGTTAGGGTTAGGGTGAGGGTTAGGGTTAGGGTTGGGGTTAGGTTGAGGGTCAGGGCTAGGGTTAGGGTGAGGGATACTGTTTGGGTTAGGGTTAGGGTTACGGTTAGGGTTAGGGTTAGGGTTAGGGTTAGGGTTAGGGTGAGGGTGAGGGTTAGGGTTGGGGTTAGGGTGAGGGTCAGGGCTAGGGTTAGGGTGAGGGTTAGGGTTAGTGCTAGGGCCAGGGTTAGCATTAGGGTCAGGGCTACGGTTAGGGTTAGGGGTAGGGGTAGGGGTAGGGGTAGGATTAGGGTAGTGTTAGGGTCACGGCTATGGTTAGGGTTAGGGTTAGGGTTAGGGTTAGGGTTAGGGTTAGAGTTAGGGCAAGGGTTAGGGCTAGAGTTCAGGTTAGGTTTAGGGTAGGGTTAGGGCTAGGGCTAGGGTTAGGGTTAGGGTTAGGGTTAGGTTTAGGGCGAGGGCTAGGGCTAGGGTTTGTGTTAGGGTTAGGGCTAGGGCTAGGGCTAGGGTTAGTGTTAGGGTTAGGGTTAGGGTTAGGGTTAGGTTTAGGTGTAGGGTTCGGGTTAGGCTTAGGGGCAGGTTTAGGGGTAGGGCTAGGGTTAGTTGTAGTGTTAGAGCTAGGGCTAGGGCTTGGGATAGGGATAGGGATAGGGATAGGGATAGGGATAGGGATAGGGATCGGGTTAGTGTTAGTGTTAGTGTTAGGGCTAGGGCTAGGGTTAGGGTTAGGGTTAGGGTTAAGGTTAGGGTTAGGGTTAGGGTTAGGGTTAGGGCTAGGGTTAGGGTTAGGGTTAGGGCTAGGGTTAGGTTTAGGGTTCGGGCTAAGATTAGGGCTAGGGTTAGGGCTAGGGCTAGGGCTAGGTTAACGGTTAGGGCTAGGGTTAGAGCTAGAGCTAGGGCTAGGGTTAGTGTTCAGGTTCAGGTTCAGTTTAGGGTTACAGTTTGGTTTAGGGGCAGGGGTAGGGGTATGGTTACGGCTAGGCCTAGGGTTAGGGCTAGGGCTAGGGTTAGGTTTAGGGTTAGCGTTAGAGTTAGGATTAGCGCTAGGGTTAGGGTTATGGTTAGGGTTAGGGTTAGGTTCAGGTTTAGGGCTCGGGTTAGTGTTAGGTTTAGGGTTACGGTTCTGGTTAGGGTTTGGGTTAGGGTTAGGGTTAGGATTAGGGCTAGGGCTAGTGTTAGGGCTAGGGCTAGGGCTAGGGTAACGGTTAGGACATGCGTTAGAGCTAGAGTTAGGGCTAGCGTTAGGGTTCAGGTTCAGTTTAGGGTTACAGTTTGAGTTAGGGGTAGGGGTAGGGTAGGGCTAGGGCTAGGGTTAGGGCTAGGCCTAGGGTTAGAATTAGGGCTAAGGTTAGGTTTAGGGTTAGGGTTAGCGTTAGGGTTAGCGCTAGGGTTACGTTTAGGGTTAGGGATAGGGTTAGGTTTAGGGCTCGGGTTAGGGTTAGGGTTACGGTTATGGTTAGGGTTTGGGTTAGGGTTAGGGTTAGTGGTAGGGGTTGGGTTAGGGTTAGGGCTAGGGTCAGGGTTGGGGCTAGGGTTAGGGTTAGGGTTATTGTAAGTGAGAGGGTTAGGGCTAAGCCTAGGGTTATGCTTAGGGTTAGGGATACTGTTTGGGTTAGGGTTAGGGTTAGGGTAAGGGTTTGGGTTAGGGTTAGGGCTAGGGTGAGGTTTTGGGTTAGGGTTAGGGTTAGGGTTAGGGTTAGTTCTAGGGTTAGGGTTATCGTTAGGGTGACGCTTTGGGCTAGGGTTAGGGTTAGGGTTAGGTTTAGGTTTAGGGTTCGGGCTAGGGCTAGGGTTAGGGCTAGGGCTAGGGCTACGGATAGGGCTAGGGTAAGGTCTAGGGTTAGGGCTAGGGCTAGGGTAAGGGTTAGGGCTAGGGTTAGAACTAGAGCTAGGGCTAGGATTAGGGTTAGGGTTACAGTTAGTGAGAGGGTTAGGGCTAAGGCTAGTGTTAGGGTGAGATTTAGGTTTAGGGATATGGTTTTTTGTTAGGGTTAGGGTTATGGTTAGCGTTAGGATTAGGGTTAGGGCTAGGGTTAGGTCGAGGGTTAGGGTTAGGGTTAGGGTTAGGGTTAGGGCTAGGGTCAGGGTTGGGGCTAGGGTTAGGGTTAGGGTTATTGTAAGTGAGAGGGTTAGGGCTAAGCCTAGGGTTATGCTTAGGGTTAGG
>NC_139475.1:13522500-13535000 GCF_057233095.1 Heloderma suspectum
AGGGCTAGTGTTAGGGCTAGGGCTAGGGCTAGGGTAACGGTTAGGACATGCGTTAGAGCTAGAGTTAGGGCTAGCGTTAGGGTTCAGGTTCAGTTTAGGGTTACAGTTTGAGTTAGGGGTAGGGGTAGGGTAGGGCTAGGGCTAGGGTTAGGGCTAGGCCTAGGGTTAGAATTAGGGCTAAGGTTAGGTTTAGGGTTAGGGTTAGCGTTAGGGTTAGCGCTAGGGTTACGTTTAGGGTTAGGGATAGGGTTAGGTTTAGGGCTCGGGTTAGGGTTAGGGTTACGGTTATGGTTAGGGTTTGGGTTAGGGTTAGGGTTAGTGGTAGGGGTTGGGTTAGGGTTAGGGCTAGGGTCAGGGTTGGGGCTAGGGTTAGGGTTAGGGTTATTGTAAGTGAGAGGGTTAGGGCTAAGCCTAGGGTTATGCTTAGGGTTAGGGATACTGTTTGGGTTAGGGTTAGGGTTAGGGTAAGGGTTTGGGTTAGGGTTAGGGCTAGGGTGAGGTTTTGGGTTAGGGTTAGGGTTAGGGTTAGTTCTAGGGTTAGGGTTATCGTTAGGGTGACGCTTTGGGCTAGGGTTAGGGTTAGGGTTAGGTTTAGGTTTAGGGTTCGGGCTAGGGCTAGGGTTAGGGCTAGGGCTAGGGCTACGGATAGGGCTAGGGTAAGGTCTAGGGTTAGGGCTAGGGCTAGGGTAAGGGTTAGGGCTAGGGTTAGAACTAGAGCTAGGGCTAGGATTAGGGTTAGGGTTACAGTTAGTGAGAGGGTTAGGGCTAAGGCTAGTGTTAGGGTGAGATTTAGGTTTAGGGATATGGTTTTTTGTTAGGGTTAGGGTTATGGTTAGCATTAGGATTAGGGTTAGGGCTAGGGTTAGGTCGAGGGTTAGGGTTAGGGTTAGGGTTAGGGCTAGGGTCAGGGTTGGGGCTAGGGTTAGGGTTAGGGTTATTGTAAGTGAGAGGGTTAGGGCTAAGCCTAGGGTTATGCTTAGGGTTAGGGATACTGTTTGGGTTAGGGTTAGGGTTAGGGTAAGGGTTTGGGTTAGGGTTAGGGCTAGGGTGAGGTTTAGGGTTAGGGTTAGTTTTAGGGTTAGTTCTAGGGTTAGGGTTATCGTTAGGGTGACGCTTTGGGCTAGGGTTAGGGTTAGGGTTAGGGTTAGGTTTAGGGTTAGGGTTAGGGTTCGGGCTAGGGCTAGGGTTAGGGCTAGGGCTAGGGCTATGGATAGGGCTAGGGTAAGGTCTAGGGTTAGGGCTAGGGCTGGGGTTGGGGTTGAGGTTAGGGTTAGGGTTACGGTTGGGGTTGTGGTTGCTGTCGTGTTGTGGTTGGGGTTGGGGTTATGGTTTGAGTTTGGGTTCGGGTTCCGGATAGGGTTAGAATTAGTGTTAGGGTTAGGGTTAGGGCTAGGGCTAGGGTTAGGGGTAGGCTTAGGTTTAGGGATACGGTTTGGATTAGGGTTAGGGTTAGGGCTAGGGTTTGGGTTAGGGTTAGGGTTAGGATTAGGGCTAGGGCTAGTGTTAGCGCTAGGGCTAGGGCTAGGGTAACGGTTAGGACATGCGTTAGAGCTAGAGTTAGGGCTAGCGTTAGGGTTCAGGTTCAGTTTAGGGTTACAGTTTGAGTTTGGGGTAGGGGTAGGGTAGGGCTAGGGCTAGGGTTAGGGCTAGGCCTAGGGTTAGAATTAGGGCTAAGGTTAGGTTTAGGCTTAGGCTTAGCGTTAGGGTTAATGCTAGGGTTACGTTTAGGGTTAGTGATAGGGTTAGGTTTAGGGCTCGGGTTAGGGTTAGGGTTACTGTTACGGTTAGTGTTTGCGTTAGGGTTAGGGTTAGTGGTAGGGGTTGGGTTAGGGTTAGGGCTAGGGTCAGGGTTTGGGCTAGGGTTAGGGTTAGGGTTATGGTAAGTGAGAGGGCTAGGGCTAAGCCTAGGGTAAGGGTCAGGGTTAGGGTTAGGGATACTGTTTGGGTTAGGGTTAGGGTTACGGTTAGGGTTATGGTTAGGGTTGGGGTTAGGGTTAGGGTTAGGGTTATGGTTAGGGTTAGGGTTAGGGCTAGGGTTATCATTAGAGTTAGGGCTAGGGTTAGTGTTAGGGTTAGGGCTAGGGCTCGGGTTAGGGGTAGGCTTAGGTTTAGGGATACGGTTTGGATTAGTTTTAGGGTTAGGGCTAGGGTTTGGGTTAGGGTTAGGGTTAGGATTAGGGCTAGGGCTAGTGTTAGCGCTAGGGCTAGGGTAACGGTTAGGACATGCGTTAGAGCTAGAGTTAGGGCTAGCGTTAGGGTTCAGGTTCAGTTTAGGGTTACAGTTTGAGTTAGGGGTAGGGGTAGGGTAGGGCTAGGGCTAGGGTTAGGGCTAGGCCTAGGGTTAGAATTAGGGCTAAGGTTAGGTTTAGGGTTAGGGTTAGCGTTAGGGTTAGCGCTAGGGTTACGTTTAGGGTTAGGGATAGGGTTAGGTTTAGGGCTCGGGTTAGGGTTAGGGTTACGGTTATGGTTAGGGTTTGGGTTAGGGTTAGGGTTAGTGGTAGGGGTTGGGTTAGGGTTAGGGCTAGGGTCAGGGTTGGGGCTAGGGTTAGGGTTAGGGTTATTGTAAGTGAGAGCGTTAGGGCTAAGCCTAGGGTTATGCTTAGGGTTAGGGATACTGTTTGGGTTAGGGTTAGGGTTAGGGTAAGGGTTTGGGTTAGGGTTAGGGCTAGGGTGAGGTTTAGGGTTAGGGTTAGGTTTAGGGTTAGTTCTAGGGTTAGGGTTATCGTTAGGGTGACGCTTTGGGCTAGGGTTAGGGTTAGGGTTAGGGTTAGGTTTAGGGATAGGGTTAGGGTTCGGGCTAGGGCTAGGGTTAGGGCTAGGGCTAGGGCTACGGATAGGGCTAGGGTAAGGTCTAGGGTTAGGGCTAGGGCTGGGGTTGGGGTTGAGGTTAGGGTTAGGGTTACGGTTGGGGTTGTGGTTGGTGTCGTGTTGTGGTTGGGGTTGGGGTTAGGGTTTGAGTTTGGGTTCGGGTTCCGGATAGGGTTAGAATTAGTGTTAGGGTTAGGGTTAGGGTTAGGGCTAGGGCTAGGGTTAGGGGTAGGCTTAGGTTTAGGGATACGGTTTGGATTAGGGTTAGGGTTAGGGCTAGGGCTAGGGTTTGGGTTAGGGTTAGGGTTAGGATTAGGGCTAGGGCTAGTGTTAGCGCTAGGGCTAGGGCTAGGGTAACGGTTAGGACATGCGTTAGAGCTAGAGTTAGGGCTAGCGTTAGGGTTCAGGTTCAGTTTAGGGTTACAGTTTGAGTTAGGGGTAGGGGTAGGGTAGGGCTAGGGCTAGGGTTAGGGCTAGGCCTAGGGTTAGAATTAGGGCTAAGGTTAGGTTTAGGGTTAGGGTTAGCGTTAGGGTTAGCGCTAGGGTTACGTTTAGGGTTAGGGATAGGGTTAGGTTTAGGGCTCGGGTTAGGGTTAGGGTTACGGTTATGGTTAGTGTTTGGGTTAGGGTTAGGGTTAGTGGTAGGGGTTGGGTTAGGGTTAGGGCTAGGGTCAGGGTTGGGGCTAGGGTTAGGGTTAGGGTTATTGTAAGTGAGAGGGTTAGGGCTAAGCCTAGGGTTATGCTTAGGGTTAGGGATACTGTTTGGGTTAGGGTTAGGGTTAGGGTAAGGGTTTGGGTTAGGGTTAGGGCTAGGGTGAGGTTTTGGGTTAGGGTTAGGGTTAGGGTTAGTTCTAGGGTTAGGGTTATCATTAGGGTGACGCTTTGGGCTAGGGTTAGGGCTAGGGTCAGGGTTGGGGCTAGGGTTAGGGTTAGGGTTATTGTAAGTGAGAGGGTTAGGGCTAAGCCTAGGGTTATGCTTAGGGTTAGGGATACTGTTTGGGTTAGGGTTAGGGTTAGGGTAAGGGTTTGGGTTAGGGTTAGGGCTAGGGTGAGGTTTTGGGTTAGGGTTAGGGTTGGGGTTAGTTCTAGGGTTAGGGTTATCATTAGGGTGACGCTTTGGGCTAGGGTTAGGGTTAGGGTTAGGTTTAGGGTTAGGGTTAGGGTTCGGGCTAGGGCTAGGGTTAGGGCTAGGGCTAGGGCTACGGATAGGGCTAGGGTAAGGTCTAGGGTTAGGGCTAGGGCTAGGGTAAGGGTTAGGGCTAGGGTTAGAACTAGAGCTAGGGCTAGGATTAGGGTTAGGGTTACAGTTAGTGAGAGGGTTAGGGCTAAGGCTAGTGTTAGGGTGAGATTTAGGTTTAGGGATATGGTTTTTTGTTAGGGTTAGGGTTATGGTTAGCGTTAGGATTAGGGTTAGGGCTAGGGTTAGGTCGAGGGTTAGGGTTAGGGTTAGGGTTAGGGTTAGGGTTAGGGCTAGGGTCAGGGTTGGGGCTAGGGTTAGGGTTAGGGTTATTGTAAGTGAGAGGGTTAGGGCTAAGCCTAGGGTTATGCTTAGGGTTAGGGATACTGTTTGGGTTAGGGTTAGGGTTAGGGTAAGGGTTTGGGTTAGGGTTAGGGCTAGGGTGAGGTTTAGGGTTAGGGTTAGGTTTAGGGTTAGTTCTAGGGTTAGGGGTATCGTTAGGGTGACGCTTTGGGCTAGGGTTAGGGTTAGGGTTAGGGTTAGGTTTAGGGTTAGGGTTAGGGTTAGGGTTCGGGCTAGGGCTAGGGTTAGGGCTAGGGTTAGGGCTAGGGATACGGATAGGGCTAGGGTAAGGTCTAGGGTTAGGGCTAGGGCTGGGGTTGGGGTTGAGGTTAGGGTTAGGGTTACGGTTGGGGTTGTGGTTGCTGTCGTGTTGTGGTTGGGGTTGGGGTTAGGGTTTGAGTTTGGGTTCAGGTTCCGGATAGGGTTAGAATTAGTGTTAGGGTTAGGGTTAGGGCTAGGGCTAGGGTTAGGGGTAGGCTTAGGTTTAGGGATACGGTTTGGATTAGGGTTAGGGTTAGGGCTAGGGTGTGGGTTAGGGTTAGGGTTAGGATTAGGGCTAGGGCTAGTGTTAGCGCTAGGGCTAGGGCTAGGGTAACGGTTAGGACATGCGTTAGAGCTAGAGTTAGGGCTAGCGTTAGGGTTCAGGTTCAGTTTAGGGTTACAGTTTGAGTTTGGGGTAGGGGTAGGGTAGGGCTAGGGCTAGGGTTAGGGCTAGGCCTAGGGTTAGAATTAGGGCTAAGGTTAGGTTTAGGCTTAGGCTTAGCGTTAGGGTTAATGCTAGGGTTACGTTTAGGGTTAGTGATAGGGTTAGGTTTAGGGCTCGGGTTAGGGTTAGGCTTACTGTTATGGTTAGTGTTTGGGTTAGGGTTAGGGTTAGTGGTAGGGGTTGGGTTAGGGTTAGGGCTAGGGTCAGGGTTTGGGCTAGGGTTAGGGTTATGGTAAGTGAGAGGGCTAGGGCTAAGCCTAGGGTAAGGGTCAGGGTTAGGGTTAGGGATACTGTTTGGGTTAGGGTTAGGGTTACGGTTAGGGTTAGGGTTAGGGTTGGGGTTAGGGTTAGGGTTAGGGTTATGGTTAGGGTTAGGGTTAGGGCTAGGGTTATCATTAGAATTAGGGCTAGGGTTAGTGTTAGGGTTAGGTTTATGATTATGGTTAGGGTTTTGGTTAGGTTTAGTGGTAGGCTTTGGGTTAGGGTTAGGGCTAGGGTTTGGGTTAGGGTTTGGGTTAGGGTTAGGGTTAGGATTAGGGCTAGGGCTAGTCTTAGGGCTAGGCCTAGGGCTAGGGTAACGGTTAGGACATGCGTTAGAGCTAGAGTTAGGGCTAGCGTTAGGGTTCAGGTTCAGTTTAGGGTTACAGTTTGAGTTATGGGTAGGGGTAGGGTAGGGCTAGGGCTAGGGTTAGGGCTAGGCCTAGGGTTAGAATTAGGGCTAAGGTTAGGTTTAGGGTTAGGGTTAGCGTTAGGGTTAGCGCTAGGGTTACGTTTAGGGTTAGGGATAGGGTTAGGTTTAGGGCTCTGGTTAGGGTTAGGGTTACGGTTATGGTTAGGGTTTGGGTTAGGGTTAGGGTTAGTGGTAGGGGTTGGGTTAGGGTTAGGGCTAGGGTCAGGGTTGGGGCTAGGGTTAGGGTTAGGGTTATTGTAAGTGAGAGCGTTAGGGCTAAGCCTAGGGTTATGCTTAGGGTTAGGGATACTGTTTGGGTCAGGGTTAGGGTTAGGGTAAGGGTTTGGGTTAGGGTTAGGGCTAGGGTGAGGTTTAGGGTTAGGGTTAGGTTTAGGGTTAGTTCTAGGGTTAGGGTTATCGTTAGGGTGACGCTTTGGGCTAGGGTTAGGGTTAGGGTTAGGGTTAGGGTTAGGGTTAGGGTTAGGGTTAGGGTTTGGGCTAGGGCTAGGGTTAGGGCTAGGGCTAGGGCTACGGATAGGGCTAGGGTAAGGTCTAGGGTTAGGGCTAGGGCTGGGGTTGGGGTTGAGGTTAGGTTTAGGGTTACGGTTGGGGTTGTGGTTGGTGTCGTGTTGTGGTTGGGGTTGGGGTTAGGGTTTGAGTTTGGGTTCGGGTTCCGGACAGGGTTAGAATTAGTGTTAGGGTTAGGGTTAGGGCTAGGGCTAGGGTTAGGGGTAGGCTTAGGTTTAGGGATACGGTTTGGATTAGGGTTAGGGTTAGGGCTAGGGTTTGGGTTAGGGTTAGGGTTAGGATTAGGGCTAGGGCTAGTGTTAGCGCTAGGGCTAGGGCTAGGGTAACGGTTAGGACATGCGTTAGAGCTAGAGTTAGGGCTAGCGTTAGGGTTCAGGTTCAGTTTAGGGTTACAGTTTGAGTTAGGGGTAGGGGTAGGGTAGGGCTAGGGCTAGGGTTAGGGCTAGGCCTAGGGTTAGAATTAGGGCTAAGGTTAGGTTTAGGCTTAGGCTTAGCGTTAGGGTTAATGCTAGGGTTACGTTTAGGGTTAGTGATAGGGTTAGGTTTAGGGCTCGGGTTAGGGTTAGGGTTACTGTTACGGTTAGTGTTTGGGTTAGGGTTAGGGTTAGTGGTAGGGGTTGGGTTAGGGTTAGGGCTAGGGTCAGGGTTTGGGCTAGGGTTAGGGTTAGGTTTATGGTAAGTGAGAGGGCTAGGGCTAAGCCTAGGGTAAGGGTCAGGGTTAGGGTTAGGGATACTGTTTGGGTTAGGGTTAGGGTTATGGTTAGGGTTAGGGTTAGGTTTAGGGTTAGGGTTAGGGTTAGGGCTAGGGTTATCATTAGGGTTAGGGCTAGGGTTAGGGTTAGGGTTAGGTTTATGATTATGGTTAGGGTTTTGGTTAGGTTTAGTGGTAGGCTTTGGGTTAGGGTTAGGGCTAGGGTTTGGGTTAGGGTTAGGGTTAGGGTTAGGATTAGGGCTAGGGCTAATCTTAGGGCTAGGGCTAGGGCTAGGGTAACGGTTAGGACATGCGTTAGAGCTAGAGTTAGGGCTAGCGTTAGGGTTCAGGTTCAGTTTAGGGTTACAGTTTGAGTTAGGGGTAGGGGTAGGGTAGGGCTAGGGCTAGGGTTAGGGCTAGGCCTAGGGTTAGAATTAGGGCTAAGGTTAGGTTTAGGGTTAGGGTTAGCGTTAGGGTTAGCGCTAGGGTTACGTTTAGGGTTAGGGATAGGGTTAGGTTTAGGGCTCGGGTTAGGGTTAGGGTTACGGTTATTGTTAGGGTTTGGGTTAGGGTTAGGGTTAGTGGTAGGGGTTGGGTTAGGGTTAGGGCTAGGGTCAGGGTTGGGGCTAGGGTTAGTGTTAGGGTTATTGTAAGTGAGAGGGTTAGGGCTAAGCCTAGGGTTATGCTTAGGGTTAGGGATACTGTTTGGGTTAGGGTTAGGGTTAGGGTTAGGGTAAGGGTTTGGGTTAGGGTTAGGGCTAGGGTGAGGTTTAGGGTTAGGGTTAGGGTTAGTTCTAGGGTTAGGGTTATCGTTAGGGTGACGCTTTGGGCTAGGGTTAGGGTTAGGGTTAGGTTTAGGGTTAGGGTTAGGGTTCGGGCTAGGGCTAGGGTTAGGGCTAGGGCTAGGGCTACGGATAGGGCTAGGGTAAGGTCTAGGGTTAGGGCTAGGGCTAGGGTAAGGGTTAGGGCTAGGGTTAGAACTAGAGCTAGGGCTAGGATTAGGGTTAGGGTTACAGTTAGTGAGAGGGTTAGGGCTAAGGCTAGTGTTAGGGTGAGATTTAGGTTTAGGGATATGGTTTTTTGTTAGGGTTAGGGTTATGGTTAGCATTAGGATTAGGGTTAGGGCGAGGGTTAGGTCGAGGGTTAGGGTTAGGGCTAGGGTTAGGGTTAGGGTTAGGGTTAGGGTTAGGGTTAAGGTTAGGGTTAGGGTTAGGGTTAGGGTTAGGGTTAGGGCTGGGGTTGGGGTTGAGGTTAGGGTTCGGGTTACGGTTGGGGTTGTGGTTGGTGTCGTGTTGTGGTTGGGGTTGGGGTTAGGGTTTGAGTTTGGGTTCGGGTTCCGGATAGGGTTAGAATTAGTGTTAGGGTTAGGGTTAGGGCTAGGGCTAGGGTTAGGGGTAGGCTTAGGTTTAGGTTTCGGGATACGGTTTGGATTAGGGTTAGGGTTAGGGCTAGGGTTTGGGTTAGGGTTAGGGTTAGGATTAGAGCTAGGGCTAGTGTTAGCGCTCGTGCTAGGGTAACGGTTAGGACATGCGTTAGAGCTAGAGTTAGGGCTAGCGTTAGGGTTCAGGTTCAGTTTAGGGTTACAGTTTGAGTTAGGGGTAGGGGTAGGGTAGGGCTAGGGCTAGGGTTAGGGCTAGGCCTAGGGTTAGAATTAGGGCTAAGGTTAGGTTTAGGCTTAGGCTTAGCGTTAGGGTTAATGCTAGGGTTACGTTTAGGGTTAGTGATAGGGTTAGGTTTAGGGCTCGGGTTAGGGTTAGGGTTACTGTTACGGTTAGTGTTTGGGTTAGGTTTACGGTTAGTGGTAGGGGTTGGGTTAGGGTTAGGGCTAGGGTCAGGGTTTGGGCTAGGGTTAGGGTTAGGGTTATGGTAAGTGAGAGGGCTAGGGCTAAGCCTAGGGTAAGGGTCAGGGTTAGGGTTAGGGATACTGTTTGGGTTAGGGTTAGGGTTACGGTTAGGGTTAGGGTTAGGGTTAGGGTGACGGTTAGGGTTAGGGTTGGGGTTAGGGTGAGGGTCAGGGCTAGGGTTAGGGTGAGGGTTAGGGTTAGTGTTAGGGCCAGGGTTAGCATTCGGGTCAGGGCTACGGTTAGGGTTAGGGGTAGGGGTAGGGGTAGGATTAGGGTAGTGTTAGGGTTACGGCTATGGTTAGGGTTAGGGTTAGGGTTAGGGTTAGGGTTAGGGTTAGGGTTAGAGTTAGGGCAAGGGTTAGGGCTAGAGTTCAGGTTAGGTTTAGGGTAGGGTTAGGGCTAGGGCTAGGGTTAGGGTTAGGGTTAGGGTTAGGTTTAGGGCGAGGGCTAGGGCTAGGGTTTGTGTTAGGGTTAGGGCTAGGGCTAGGGCTAGGGTTAGGGTTAGGGTTAGGGTTAGGGTTAGGGTTAGGTTTAGGTGTAGGGTTAGGGTTAGGCTCAGGGGCAGGTTTAGGGGTAGGGCTAGGGTTAGTTGTAGTGTTAGAGCTAGGGCTAGGGCTTGGGATAGGGATAGGGATAGGGATAGGGATAGGGATAGGGATAGGGATCGGGTTAGTGTTAGTGTTAGTGTTAGGGCTAGGGCTAGGGTTAGGGTTAGGGTTAGGGTTAAGGTTAGGGTTAGGGTTAGGGTTAGGGTTAGGGCTAGGGTTAGGGTTAGGGTTAGGGCTAGGGTTAGGGTTAGGGTTCGGGCTAAGATTAGGGCTAGGGTTAGGGCTAGGGCTAGGGCTAGGGTAACGGTTAGGGCTAGGGTTAGAGCTAGAGCTAGGGCTAGGGTTAGGGTTCAGTTTCAGGTCCAGTTTAGGGTTACAGTTTGGGTTAGGGGCAGGGGTAGGGGTAGGGGTATGGTTACGGCTAGGCCTAGGGTTAGGGCTAGGGCTAGGGTTAGGTTTAGGGTTAGCGTTAGAGTTAGGATTAGCGCTAGGGTTAGGGTTATGGTTAGGGTTAGGGTTAGGTTCAGGTTTAGGGCTCGGGTTAGTGTTAGGTTTAGGGTTACGGTTCTGGTTAGGGTTTGGGTTAGGGTTAGGGTTAGGATTAGGGCTAGGGCTAGTGTTAGGGCTAGGGCTAGGGCTAGGGTAACGGTTAGGACATGCGTTAGAGCTAGAGTTAGGGCTAGCGTTAGGGTTCAGGTTCAGTTTAGGGTTACAGTTTGAGTTAGGGGTAGGGTAGGGCTAGGGCTAGGGTTAGGGCTAGGCCTAGGGTTAGAATTAGGGCTAAGGTTAGGTTTAGGGTTAGGGTTAGCGTTAGGGTTAGCGCTAGGGTTACGTTTAGGGTTAGGGATAGGGTTAGGTTTAGGGCTCGGGTTAGGGTTAGGGTTACGGTTATGGTTAGGGTTTGGGTTAGGGTTAGGGTTAGTGGTAGGGGTTGGGTTAGGGTTAGGGCTAGGGTCAGGGTTGGGGCTAGGGTTAGGGCTAGGGCTGGGGTTGGGGTTGAGGTTAGGGTTAGGGTTACGGTTGGGGTTGTGGTTGCTGTCGTGTTGTGGTTGGGGTTGGGGTTATGGTTTGAGTTTGGGTTCGGGTTCCGGATAGGGTTAGAATTAGTGTTAGGGTTAGGGTTAGGGCTAGGGCTAGGGTTAGGGGTAGGCTTAGGTTTAGGGATACGGTTTGGATTAGGGTTAGGGTTAGGGCTAGGGTTTGGGTTAGGGTTAGGGTTAGGATTAGGGCTAGGGCTAGTGTTAGCGCTAGGGCTAGGGCTAGGGTAACGGTTAGGACATGCGTTAGAGCTAGAGTTAGGGCTAGCGTTAGGGTTCAGGTTCAGTTTAGGGTTACAGTTTGAGTTTGGGGTAGGGGTAGGGTAGGGCTAGGGCTAGGGTTAGGGCTAGGCCTAGGGTTAGAATTAGGGCTAAGGTTAGGTTTAGGCTTAGGCTTAGCGTTAGGGTTAATGCTAGGGTTACGTTTAGGGTTAGTGATAGGGTTAGGTTTAGGGCTCGGGTTAGGGTTAGGGTTACTGTTACGGTTAGTGTTTGCGTTAGGGTTAGGGTTAGTGGTAGGGGTTGGGTTAGGGTTAGGGCTAGGGTCAGGGTTTGGGCTAGGGTTAGGGTTAGGGTTATGGTAAGTGACAGGGCTAGGGCTAAGCCTAGGGTAAGGGTCAGGGTTAGGGTTAGGGATACTGTTTGGGTTAGGGTTAGGGTTACGGTTAGGGTTATGGTTAGGGTTGGGGTTAGGGTTAGGGTTAGGGTTATGGTTAGGGTTAGGGTTAGGGCTAGGGTTATCATTAGAGTTAGGGCTAGGGTTAGTGTTAGGGTTAGGGCTAGGGCTCGGGTTAGGGGTAGGCTTAGGTTTAGGGATACGGTTTGGATTAGTTTTAGGGTTAGGGCTAGGGTTTGGGTTAGGGTTAGGGTTAGGATTAGGGCTAGTGTTAGGGCTAGGGCTAGGGCTAGGGTAACGGTTAGGACATGCGTTAGAGCTAGAGTTAGGGCTAGCGTTAGGGTTCAGGTTCAGTTTAGGGTTACAGTTTGAGTTAGGGGTAGGGGTAGGGTAGGGCTAGGGCTAGGGTTAGGGCTAGGCCTAGGGTTAGAATTAGGGCTAAGGTTAGGTTTAGGGTTAGGGTTAGCGTTAGGGTTAGCGCTAGGGTTACGTTTAGGGTTAGGGATAGGGTTAGGTTTAGGGCTCGGGTTAGGGTTAGGGTTACGGTTATGGTTAGGGTTTGGGTTAGGGTTAGGGTTAGTGGTAGGGGTTGGGTTAGGGTTAGGGCTAGGGTCAGGGTTGGGGCTAGGGTTAGGGTTAGGGTTATTGTAAGTGAGAGCGTTAGGGCTAAGCCTAGGGTTATGCTTAGGGTTAGGGATACTGTTTGGGTTAGGGTTAGGGTTAGGGTAAGGGTTTGGGTTAGGGTTAGGGCTAGGGTGAGGTTTAGGGTTAGGGTTAGGTTTAGGGTTAGTTCTAGGGTTAGGGTTATCGTTAGGGTGACGCTTTGGGCTAGGGTTAGGGTTAGGGTTAGGGTTAGGTTTAGGGTTAGGGTTAGGGTTCGGGCTAGGGCTAGGGTTAGGGCTAGGGCTAGGGCTACGGATAGGGCTAGGGTAAGGTCTAGGGTTAGGGCTAGGGCTGGGGTTGGGGTTGAGGTTAGGGTTAGGGTTACGGTTGGGGTTGTGGTTGGTGTCGTGTTGTGGTTGGGGTTGGGGTTAGGGTTTGAGTTTGGGTTCGGGTTCCGGATAGGGTTAGAATTAGTGTTAGGGTTAGGGTTAGGGTTAGGGCTAGGGCTAGGGTTAGGGGTAGGCTTAGGTTTAGGGATACGGTTTGGATTAGGGTTAGGGTTAGGGCTAGGGCTAGGGTTTGGGTTAGGGTTAGGGTTAGGATTAGGGCTAGGGCTAGTGTTAGGGCTAGGGCTAGGGCTAGGGTAACGGTTAGGACATGCGTTAGAGCTAGAGTTAGGGCTAGCGTTAGGGTTCAGGTTCAGTTTAGGGTTACAGTTTGAGTTAGGGGTAGGGGTAGGGTAGGGCTAGGGCTAGGGTTAGGGCTAGGCCTAGGGTTAGAATTAGGGCTAAGGTTAGGTTTAGGGTTAGGGTTAGCGTTAGGGTTAGCGCTAGGGTTACGTTTAGGGTTAGGGATAGGGTTAGGTTTAGGGCTCGGGTTAGGGTTAGGGTTACGGTTATGGTTAGTGTTTGGGTTAGGGTTAGGGTTAGT
>NC_139475.1:13537500-13555000 GCF_057233095.1 Heloderma suspectum
GTTAGGGTTCGGGCTAGGGCTAGGGTTAGGGCTAGGGCTAGGGCTACGGATAGGGCTAGGGTAAGGTCTAGGGTTAGGGCTAGGGCTGGGGTTGGGGTTGAGGTTAGGGTTAGGGTTACGGTTGGGGTTGTGGTTGGTGTCGTGTTGTGGTTGGGGTTGGGGTTAGGGTTTGAGTTTGGGTTCGGGTTCCGGATAGGGTTAGAATTAGTGTTAGGGTTAGGGTTAGGGCTAGGGCTAGGGTTAGGGGTAGGCTTAGGTTTAGGGATACGGTTTGGATTAGGGTTAGGGTTAGGGCTAGGGTTTGGGTTAGGGTTAGGGTTAGGATTAGGGCTAGGGCTAGTGTTAGCGCTAGGGCTAGGGCTAGGGTGACGGTTAGGGCTAGGGTTAGAGCTAGAGCTAGGGCTAGGGTTAGGGTTCAGGTTCAGGTTCAGTTTAGGGTTACAGTTTGGGTTAGGGGCAGGGGTAGGGGTAGGGGTATGGTTACAGCTAGGCCTAGGGTTAGGGCTAGGGCTAGGGTTAGGTTTAGGGTTAGCGTTAGAGTTAGGATTAGCGCTAGGGTTAGGGTTATGGTTAGGGTTAGGGTTAGGTTCAGGTTTAGGGCTCGGGTTAGTGTTAGGTTTAGGGTTACGGTTCTGGTTAGGGTTTGGGTTAGGGTTAGGGTTAGGATTAGGGCTAGGGCTAGTGTTAGGGCTAGGGCTAGGGCTAGGGTAACGGTTAGGACATGCGTTAGAGCTAGAGTTAGGGCTAGCGTTAGGGTTCAGGTTCAGTTTAGGGTTACAGTTTGAGTTAGGGGTAGGGGTAGGGTAGGGCTAGGGCTAGGGTTAGGGCTAGGCCTAGGGTTAGAATTAGGGCTAAGGTTAGGTTTAGGGTTAGGGTTAGCATTAGGGTTAGCGCTAGGGTTACGTTTAGGGTTAGGGATAGGGTTAGGTTTAGGGCTCGGGTTAGGGTTAGGGTTACGGTTATGGTTAGGGTTTGGGTTAGGGTTAGGGTTAGTGGTAGGGGTTGGGTTAGGGTTAGGGCTAGGGTCAGGGTTGGGGCTAGTGTTAGGGTTAGGGTTATTGTAAGTGAGAGCGTTAGGGCTAAGCCTAGGGTTATGCTTAGGGTTAGGGATACTGTTTGGGTTAGGGTTAGGGTTAGGGTAAGGGTTTGGGTTAGGGTTAGGGCTAGGGTGAGGTTTTGGGTTAGGGTTAGGGTTGGGGTTAGTTCTAGGGTTAGGGTTATCATTAGGGTGACGCTTTGGGCTAGGGTTAGGGTTAGGGTTAGGTTTAGGGTTAGGGTTAGGGTTCGGGCTAGGGCTAGGGTTAGGGCTAGGGCTAGGGCTACGGATAGGGCTAGGGTAAGGTCTAGGGTTAGGGCTAGGGCTAGGGTAAGGGTTAGGGCTAGGGTTAGAACTAGAGCTAGGGCTAGGATTAGGGTTAGGGTTACAGTTAGTGAGAGGGTTAGGGCTAAGGCTAGTGTTAGGGTGAGATTTAGGTTTAGGGATATGGTTTTTTGTTAGGGTTAGGGTTATGGTTAGCGTTAGGATTAGGGTTAGGGCTAGGGTTAGGTCGAGGGTTAGGGTTAGGGTTAGGGTTAGGGTTAGGGTTAGGGCTAGGGTCAGGGTTGGGGCTAGGGTTAGGGTTAGGGTTATTGTAAGTGAGAGGGTTAGGGCTAAGCCTAGGGTTATGCTTAGGGTTAGGGATACTGTTTGGGTTAGGGTTAGGGTTAGGGTAAGGGTTTGGGTTAGGGTTAGGGCTAGGGTGAGGTTTAGGGTTAGGGTTAGGTTTAGGGTTAGTTCTAGGGTTAGGGGTATCGTTAGGGTGACGCTTTGGGCTAGGGTTAGGGTTAGGGTTAGGGTTAGGGTGAGGTTTAGGGTTAGGGTTAGGTTTAGGGTTAGTTCTAGGGTTAGGGTTATCGTTAGGGTGACGCTTTGGGCTAGGGTTAGGGTTAGGGTTAGGGTTAGGTTTAGGGATAGGGTTAGGGTTCGGGCTAGGGCTAGGGTTAGGGCTAGGGCTAGGGCTACGGATAGGGCTAGGGTAAGGTCTAGGGTTAGGGCTAGGGCTGGGGTTGGGGTTGAGGTTAGGGTTAGGGTTACGGTTGGGGTTGTGGTTGGTGTCGTGTTGTGGTTGGGGTTGGGGTTAGGGTTTGAGTTTGGGTTCGGGTTCCGGATAGGGTTAGAATTAGTGTTAGGGTTAGGGTTAGGGTTAGGGCTAGGGCTAGGGTTAGGGGTAGGCTTAGGTTTAGGGATACGGTTTGGATTAGGGTTAGGGTTAGGGCTAGGGCTAGGGTTTGGGTTAGGGTTAGGGTTAGGATTAGGGCTAGGGCTAGTGTTAGCGCTAGGGCTAGGGCTAGGGTAACGGTTAGGACATGCGTTAGAGCTAGAGTTAGGGCTAGCGTTAGGGTTCAGGTTCAGTTTAGGGTTACAGTTTGAGTTGGGGTAGGGGTAGGGTAGGGCTAGGGCTAGGGTTAGGGCTAGGCCTAGGGTTAGAATTAGGGCTAAGGTTAGGTTTAGGGTTAGGGTTAGCGTTAGGGTTAGCGCTAGGGTTACGTTTAGGGTTAGGGATAGGGTTAGGTTTAGGGCTCGGGTTAGGGTTAGGGTTACGGTTATGGTTAGTGTTTGGGTTAGGGTTAGGGTTAGTGGTAGGGGTTGGGTTAGGGTTAGGGCTAGGGTCAGGGTTGGGGCTAGGGTTAGGGTTAGGGTTATTGTAAGTGAGAGGGTTAGGGCTAAGCCTAGGGTTATGCTTAGGGTTAGGGATACTGTTTGGGTTAGGGTTAGGGTTAGGGTAAGGGTTTGGGTTAGGGTTAGGGCTAGGGTGAGGTTTTGGGTTAGGGTTAGGGTTAGGGTTAGTTCTAGGGTTAGGGTTATCATTAGGGTGACGCTTTGGGCTAGGGTTAGGGTTAGGGTTAGGGTTAGGTTTAGGGTTAGGGTTCGGGCTAGGGCTAGGGTTAGGGCTAGGGCTAGGGCTACGGATAGGGCTAGGGTAAGGTCTAGGGTTAGGGCTAGGGCTAGGGTAAGGGTTAGGGCTAGGGTTAGAACTAGAGCTAGGGCTAGGATTAGGGTTAGGGTTACAGTTAGTGAGAGGGTTAGGACTAAGACTAGTGTTAGGGTGAGATTTAGGTTTAGGGATATGGTTTTTTGTTAGGGTTAGGGTTATGGTTAGCGTTAGGATTAGGGTTAGGGCTAGGGTTAGGTCGAGGGTTAGGGTTAGGGTTAGGGTTAGGGTTAGGGTTAGGGCTAGGGTCAGGGTTGGGGCTAGGGTTAGGGTTAGGGTTATTGTAAGTGAGAGGGTTAGGGCTAAGCCTAGGGTTATGCTTAGGGTTAGGGATACTGTTTGGGTTAGGGTTAGGGTTAGGGTAAGGGTTTGGGTTAGGGTTAGGGCTAGGGTGAGGTTTAGGGTTAGGGTTAGGTTTAGGGTTAGTTCTAGGGTTAGGGTTATCGTTAGGGTGACGCTTTGGGCTAGGGTTAGGGTTAGGGTTAGGTTTAGGGTTAGGGTTAGGGTTCGGGCTAGGGCTAGGGTTAGGGCTAGGGTTAGGGCTAGGGCTACGGATAGGGCTAGGGTAAGGTCTAGGGTTAGGGCTAGGGCTGGGGTTGGGGTTGAGGTTAGGGTTAGGGTTATGGTTGGGGTTGTGGTTGCTGTCGTGTTGTGGTTGGGGTTGGGGTTAGGGTTTGAGTTTGGGTTCGGGTTCCGGATAGGGTTAGAATTAGTGTTAGGGTTAGGGTTAGGGTTAGGGCTAGGGCTAGGGTTAGGGGTAGGCTTAGGTTTAGGGATACGGTTTGGATTAGGGTTAGGGTTAGGGCTAGGGTTTGGGTTAGGGTTAGGGTTAGGATTAGGGCTAGGGCTAGTGTTAGCGCTAGGGCTAGGGCTAGGGTAACGGTTAGGACATGCGTTAGAGCTAGAGTTAGGGCTAGCGTTAGGGTTCAGGTTCAGTTTAGGGTTACAGTTTGAGTTTGGGGTAGGGGTAGGGTAGGGCTAGGGCTAGGGTTAGGGCTAGGCCTAGGGTTAGAATTAGGGCTAAGGTTAGGTTTAGGCTTAGGCTTAGCGTTAGGGTTAATGCTAGGGTTACGTTTAGGGTTAGTGATAGGGTTAGGTTTAGGGCTCGGGTTAGGGTTAGGGTTACTGTTACGGTTAGTGTTTGGGTTAGGGTTAGGGTTAGTGGTAGGGGTTGGGTTAGGGTTAGGGCTAGGGTCAGGGTTTGGGCTAGGGTTAGGGTTATGGTAAGTGAGAGGGCTAGGGCTAAGCCTAGGGTAAGGGTCAGGGTTAGGGTTAGGGATACTGTTTGGGTTAGGGTTAGGGTTACGGTTAGGGTTAGGGTTAGGGTTGGGGTTAGGGTTAGGGTTAGGGTTATGGTTAGGGTTAGGGTTAGGGCTAGGGTTATCATTAGAATTAGGGCTAGGGTTAGTGTTAGGGTTAGGTTTATGATTATGGTTAGGGTTTTGGTTAGGTTTAGTGGTAGGCTTTGGGTTAGGGTTAGGACTAGGGTTTGGGTTAGGGTTTGGGTTAGGGTTAGGGTTAGGATTAGGGCTAGGGCTAGTCTTAGGGCTAGGCCTAGGGCTAGGGTAACGGTTAGGACATGCGTTAGAGCTAGAGTTAGGGCTAGCGTTAGGGTTCAGGTTCAGTTTAGGGTTACAGTTTGAGTTATGGGTAGGGGTAGGGTAGGGCTAGGGCTAGGGTTAGGGCTAGGCCTAGGGTTAGAATTAGGGCTAAGGTTAGGTTTAGGGTTAGGGTTAGCGTTAGGGTTAGCGCTAGGGTTACGTTTAGGGTTAGGGATAGGGTTAGGTTTAGGGCTCGGGTTAGGGTTAGGGTTACGGTTATGGTTAGGGTTTGGGTTAGGGTTAGGGTTAGAGGTAGGGGTTGGGTTAGGGTTAGGGCTAGGGTCAGGGTTGGGGCTAGGGTTAGGGTTAGGGTTATTGTAAGTGAGAGCGTTAGGGCTAAGCCTAGGGTTATGCTTAGGGTTAGGGATACTGTTTGGGTCAGGGTTAGGGTTAGGGTAAGGGTTTGGGTTAGGGTTAGGGCTAGGGTGAGGTTTAGGGTTAGGGTTAGGTTTAGGGTTAGTTCTAGGGTTAGGGTTATCGTTAGGGTGACGCTTTGGGCTAGGGTTAGGGTTAGGGTTAGGGTTAGGGTTAGGGTTAGGTTTAGGGTTAGGGTTAGGGTTAGGGTTCGGGCTAGGGCTAGGGTTAGGGCTAGGGCTAGGGCTACGGATAGGGCTAGGGTAAGGTCTAGGGTTAGGGCTAGGGCTGGGGTTGGGGTTGAGGTTAGGGTTAGGGTTACGGTTGGGGTTGTGGTTGGTGTCGTGTTGTGGTTGGGGTTGGGGTTAGGGTTTGAGTTTGGGTTCGGGTTCCGGATAGGGTTAGAATTAGTGTTAGGGTTAGGGTTAGGGCTAGGGCTAGGGTTAGGGGTAGGCTTAGGTTTAGGGATATGGTTTGGATTAGGGTTAGGGTTAGGGCTAGGGTTTGGGTTAGGGTTAGGGTTAGGATTAGGGCTAGGGCTAGTGTTAGCGCTAGGGCTAGGGCTAGGGTGACGGTTAGGGCTAGGGTTAGAGCTAGAGCTAGGGCTAGGGTTAGGGTTCAGGTTCAGGTTCAGTTTAGGGTTACAGTTTGGGTTAGGGGCAGGGGTAGGGGTAGGGGTATGGTTACAGCTATGCCTAGGGTTAGGGCTAGGGCTAGGGTTAGGTTTAGGGTTAGCGTTAGAGTTAGGATTAGCGCTAGGGTTAGGGTTATGGTTAGGGTTAGGGTTAGGTTCAGGTTTAGGGCTCGGGTTAGTGTTAGGTTTAGGGTTACGGTTCTGGTTAGGGTTTGGGTTAGGGTTAGGGTTAGGATTAGGGCTAGGGCTAGTGTTAGGGCTAGGGCTAGGGCTAGGGTAACGGTTAGGACATGCGTTAGAGCTAGAGTTAGGGCTAGCGTTAGGGTTCAGGTTCAGTTTAGGGTTACAGTTTGAGTTAGGGGTAGGGGTAGGGTAGGGCTAGGGCTAGGGTTAGGGCTAGGCCTAGGGTTAGAATTAGGGCTAAGGTTAGGTTTAGGGTTAGGGTTAGCATTAGGGTTAGCGCTAGGGTTACGTTTAGGGTTAGGGATAGGGTTAGGTTTAGGGCTCGGGTTAGGGTTAGGGTTACGGTTATGGTTATGGTTTGGGTTAGGGTTAGGGTTAGTGGTAGGGGTTGGGTTAGGGTTAGGGCTAGGGTCAGGGTTGGGGCTAGGGTTAGGGTTAGGGTTATTGTAAGTGAGAGGGTTAGGGCTAAGCCTAGGGTTATGCTTAGGGTTAGGGATACTGTTTGGGTTAGGGTTAGGGTTAGGGTAAGGGTTTGGGTTAGGGTTAGGGCTAGGGTGAGGTTTTGGGTTAGGGTTAGGGTTGGGGTTAGGGTTAGTTCTAGGGTTAGGGTTATCGTTAGGGTGACGCTTTGGGCTAGGGTTAGGGTTAGGGTTAGGTTTAGGGTTAGGGTTAGGGTTCGGGCTAGGGCTAGGGTTAGGGCTAGGGCTAGGGCTACGGATAGGGCTAGGGTAAGGTCTAGGGTTAGGGCTAGGGCTAGGGTAAGGGTTAGGGCTAGGGTTAGAACTAGAGCTAGGGCTAGGATTAGGGTTAGGGTTACAGTTAGTGAGAGGGTTAGGGCTAAGGCTAGTGTTAGGGTGAGATTTAGGTTTAGGGATATGGTTTTTTGTTAGGGTTAGGGTTATGGTTAGCGTTAGGATTAGGGTTAGGGCTAGGGTTAGGTCGAGGGTTAGGGTTAGGGTTAGGGTTAGGGTTAGGGTTAGGGCTAGGGTCAGGGTTGGGGCTAGGGTTAGGGTTAGGGTTATTGTAAGTGAGAGGGTTAGGGCTAAGCCTAGGGTTATGCTTAGGGTTAGGGATACTGTTTGGGTTAGGGTTAGGGTTAGGGTAAGGGTTTGGGTTAGGGTTAGGGCTAGGGTGAGGTTTAGGGTTAGGGTTAGGTTTAGGGTTAGTTCTAGGGTTAGGGGTATCGTTAGGGTGACGCTTTGGGCTAGGGTTAGGGTTAGGGTTAGGGTTAGGGTTAGGTTTAGGGTTAGGGTTAGGGTTAGGGTTCGGGCTAGGGCTAGGGTTAGGGCTAGGGTTAGGGCTAGGGATACGGATAGGGCTAGGGTAAGGTCTAGGGTTAGGGCTAGGGCTGGGGTTGGGGTTGAGGTTAGGGTTAGGGTTATGGTTGGGGTTGTGGTTGCTGTCGTGTTGTGGTTGGGGTTGGGGTTAGGGTTTGAGTTTGGGTTCGGGTTCCGGATAGGGTTAGAATTAGTGTTAGGGTTAGGGTTAGGGTTAGGGCTAGGGCTAGGGTTAGGGGTAGGCTTAGGTTTAGGGATACGGTTTGGATTAGGGTTAGGGTTAGGGCTAGGGTTTGGGTTAGGGTTAGGGTTAGGATTAGGGCTAGGGCTAGTGTTAGCGCTAGGGCTAGGGCTAGGGTAACGGTTAGGACATGCGTTAGAGCTAGAGTTAGGGCTAGCGTTAGGGTTCAGGTTCAGTTTAGGGTTACAGTTTGAGTTTGGGGTAGGGGTAGGGTAGGGCTAGGGCTAGGGTTAGGGCTAGGCCTAGGGTTAGAATTAGGGCTAAGGTTAGGTTTAGGCTTAGGCTTAGCGTTAGGGTTAATGCTAGGGTTACGTTTAGGGTTAGTGATAGGGTTAGGTTTAGGGCTCGGGTTAGGGTTAGGGTTACTGTTACGGTTAGTGTTTGGGTTAGGGTTAGGGTTAGTGGTAGGGGTTGGGTTAGGGTTAGGGCTAGGGTCAGGGTTTGGGCTAGGGTTAGGGTTATGGTAAGTGAGAGGGCTAGGGCTAAGCCTAGGGTAAGGGTCAGGGTTAGGGTTAGGGATACTGTTTGGGTTAGGGTTAGGGTTACGGTTAGGGTTAGGGTTAGGGTTGGGGTTAGGGTTAGGGTTAGGGTTATGGTTAGGGTTAGGGTTAGGGCTAGGGTTATCATTAGAATTAGGGCTAGGGTTAGTGTTAGGGTTAGGTTTATGATTATGGTTAGGGTTTTGGTTAGGTTTAGTGGTAGGCTTTGGGTTAGGGTTAGGACTAGGGTTTGGGTTAGGGTTTGGGTTAGGGTTAGGGTTAGGATTAGGGCTAGGGCTAGTCTTAGGGCTAGGCCTAGGGCTAGGGTAACGGTTAGGACATGCGTTAGAGCTAGAGTTAGGGCTAGCGTTAGGGTTCAGGTTCAGTTTAGGGTTACAGTTTGAGTTATGGGTAGGGGTAGGGTAGGGCTAGGGCTAGGGTTAGGGCTAGGCCTAGGGTTAGAATTAGGGCTAAGGTTAGGTTTAGGGTTAGGGTTAGCGTTAGGGTTAGCGCTAGGGTTACGTTTAGGGTTAGGGATAGGGTTAGGTTTAGGGCTCGGGTTAGGGTTAGGGTTACGGTTATGGTTAGGGTTTGGGTTAGGGTTAGGGTTAGAGGTAGGGGTTGGGTTAGGGTTAGGGCTAGGGTCAGGGTTGGGGCTAGGGTTAGGGTTAGGGTTATTGTAAGTGAGAGCGTTAGGGCTAAGCCTAGGGTTATGCTTAGGGTTAGGGATACTGTTTGGGTCAGGGTTAGGGTTAGGGTAAGGGTTTGGGTTAGGGTTAGGGCTAGGGTGAGGTTTAGGGTTAGGGTTAGGTTTAGGGTTAGTTCTAGGGTTAGGGTTATCGTTAGGGTGACGCTTTGGGCTAGGGTTAGGGTTAGGGTTAGGGTTAGGGTTAGGGTTAGGTTTAGGGTTAGGGTTAGGGTTAGGGTTCGGGCTAGGGCTAGGGTTAGGGCTAGGGCTAGGGCTACGGATAGGGCTAGGGTAAGGTCTAGGGTTAGGGCTAGGGCTGGGGTTGGGGTTGAGGTTAGGGTTAGGGTTACGGTTGGGGTTGTGGTTGGTGTCGTGTTGTGGTTGGGGTTGGGGTTAGGGTTTGAGTTTGGGTTCGGGTTCCGGATAGGGTTAGAATTAGTGTTAGGGTTAGGGTTAGGGCTAGGGCTAGGGTTAGGGGTAGGCTTAGGTTTAGGGATATGGTTTGGATTAGGGTTAGGGTTAGGGCTAGGGTTTGGGTTAGGGTTAGGGTTAGGATTAGGGCTAGGGCTAGTGTTAGCGCTAGGGCTAGGGCTAGGGTGACGGTTAGGGCTAGGGTTAGAGCTAGAGCTAGGGCTAGGGTTAGGGTTCAGGTTCAGGTTCAGTTTAGGGTTACAGTTTGGGTTAGGGGCAGGGGTAGGGGTAGGGGTATGGTTACAGCTATGCCTAGGGTTAGGGCTAGGGCTAGGGTTAGGTTTAGGGTTAGCGTTAGAGTTAGGATTAGCGCTAGGGTTAGGGTTATGGTTAGGGTTAGGGTTAGGTTCAGGTTTAGGGCTCGGGTTAGTGTTAGGTTTAGGGTTACGGTTCTGGTTAGGGTTTGGGTTAGGGTTAGGGTTAGGATTAGGGCTAGGGCTAGTGTTAGGGCTAGGGCTAGGGCTAGGGTAACGGTTAGGACATGCGTTAGAGCTAGAGTTAGGGCTAGCGTTAGGGTTCAGGTTCAGTTTAGGGTTACAGTTTGAGTTAGGGGTAGGGGTAGGGTAGGGCTAGGGCTAGGGTTAGGGCTAGGCCTAGGGTTAGAATTAGGGCTAAGGTTAGGTTTAGGGTTAGGGTTAGCATTAGGGTTAGCGCTAGGGTTACGTTTAGGGTTAGGGATAGGGTTAGGTTTAGGGCTCGGGTTAGGGTTAGGGTTACGGTTATGGTTATGGTTTGGGTTAGGGTTAGGGTTAGTGGTAGGGGTTGGGTTAGGGTTAGGGCTAGGGTCAGGGTTGGGGCTAGGGTTAGGGTTAGGGTTATTGTAAGTGAGAGGGTTAGGGCTAAGCCTAGGGTTATGCTTAGGGTTAGGGATACTGTTTGGGTTAGGGTTAGGGTTAGGGTAAGGGTTTGGGTTAGGGTTAGGGCTAGGGTGAGGTTTTGGGTTAGGGTTAGGGTTGGGGTTAGGGTTAGTTCTAGGGTTAGGGTTATCGTTAGGGTGACGCTTTGGGCTAGGGTTAGGGTTAGGGTTAGGTTTAGGGTTAGGGTTAGGGTTCGGGCTAGGGCTAGGGTTAGGGCTAGGGCTAGGGCTACGGATAGGGCTAGGGTAAGGTCTAGGGTTAGGGCTAGGGCTAGGGTAAGGGTTAGGGCTAGGGTTAGAACTAGAGCTAGGGCTAGGATTAGGGTTAGGGTTACAGTTAGTGAGAGGGTTAGGGCTAAGGCTAGTGTTAGGGTGAGATTTAGGTTTAGGGATATGGTTTTTTGTTAGGGTTAGGGTTATGGTTAGCGTTAGGATTAGGGTTAGGGCTAGGGTTAGGTCGAGGGTTAGGGTTAGGGTTAGGGTTAGGGTTAGGGTTAGGGCTAGGGTCAGGGTTGGGGCTAGGGTTAGGGTTAGGGTTATTGTAAGTGAGAGGGTTAGGGCTAAGCCTAGGGTTATGCTTAGGGTTAGGGATACTGTTTGGGTTAGGGTTAGGGTTAGGGTAAGGGTTTGGGTTAGGGTTAGGGCTAGGGTGAGGTTTAGGGTTAGGGTTAGGTTTAGGGTTAGTTCTAGGGTTAGGGGTATCGTTAGGGTGACGCTTTGGGCTAGGGTTAGGGTTAGGGTTAGGGTTAGGGTTAGGTTTAGGGTTAGGGTTAGGGTTAGGGTTCGGGCTAGGGCTAGGGTTAGGGCTAGGGTTAGGGCTAGGGATACGGATAGGGCTAGGGTAAGGTCTAGGGTTAGGGCTAGGGCTGGGGTTGGGGTTGAGGTTAGGGTTAGGGTTACGGTTGGGGTTGTGGTTGCTGTCGTGTTGTGGTTGGGGTTGGGGTTAGGGTTTGAGTTTGGGTTCAGGTTCCGGATAGGGTTAGAATTAGTGTTAGGGTTAGGGTTAGGGCTAGGGCTAGGGTTAGGGGTAGGCTTAGGTTTAGGGATACGGTTTGGATTAGGGTTAGGGTTAGGGCTAGGGTTTGGGTTAGGGTTAGGGTTAGGATTAGGGCTAGGGCTAGTGTTAGCGCTAGGGCTAGGGCTAGGGTAACGGTTAGGACATGCGTTAGAGCTAGAGTTAGGGCTAGCGTTAGGGTTCAGGTTCAGTTTAGGGTTACAGTTTGAGTTTGGGGTAGGGGTAGGGTAGGGCTAGGGCTAGGGTTAGGGCTAGGCCTAGGGTTAGAATTAGGGCTAAGGTTAGGTTTAGGCTTAGGCTTAGCGTTAGGGTTAATGCTAGGGTTACGTTTAGGGTTAGTGATAGGGTTAGGTTTAGGGCTCGGGTTAGGGTTAGGCTTACTGTTATGGTTAGTGTTTGGGTTAGGGTTAGGGTTAGTGGTAGGGGTTGGGTTAGGGTTAGGGCTAGGGTCAGGGTTTGGGCTAGGGTTAGGGTTATGGTAAGTGAGAGGGCTAGGGCTAAGCCTAGGGTAAGGGTCAGGGTTAGGGTTAGGGATACTGTTTGGGTTAGGGTTAGGGTTACGGTTAGGGTTAGGGTTAGGGTTGGGGTTAGGGTTAGGGTTAGGGTTATGGTTAGGGTTAGGGTTAGGGCTAGGGTTATCATTAGAATTAGGGCTAGGGTTAGTGTTAGGGTTAGGTTTATGATTATGGTTAGGGTTTTGGTTAGGTTTAGTGGTAGGCTTTGGGTTAGGGTTAGGGCTAGGGTTTGGGTTAGGGTTTGGGTTAGGGTTAGGGTTAGGATTAGGGCTAGGGCTAGTCTTAGGGCTAGGCCTAGGGCTAGGGTAACGGTTAGGACATGCGTTAGAGCTAGAGTTAGGGCTAGCGTTAGGGTTCAGGTTCAGTTTAGGGTTACAGTTTGAGTTATGGGTAGGGGTAGGGTAGGGCTAGGGCTAGGGTTAGGGCTAGGCCTAGGGTTAGAATTAGGGCTAAGGTTAGGTTTAGGGTTAGGGTTAGCGTTAGGGTTAGCGCTAGGGTTACGTTTAGGGTTAGGGATAGGGTTAGGTTTAGGGCTCTGGTTAGGGTTAGGGTTACGGTTATGGTTAGGGTTTGGGTTAGGGTTAGGGTTAGTGGTAGGGGTTGGGTTAGGGTTAGGGCTAGGGTCAGGGTTGGGGCTAGGGTTAGGGTTAGGGTTATTGTAAGTGAGAGCGTTAGGGCTAAGCCTAGGGTTATGCTTAGGGTTAGGGATACTGTTTGGGTCAGGGTTAGGGTTAGGGTAAGGGTTTGGGTTAGGGTTAGGGCTAGGGTGAGGTTTAGGGTTAGGGTTAGGTTTAGGGTTAGTTCTAGGGTTAGGGTTATCGTTAGGGTGACGCTTTGGGCTAGGGTTAGGGTTAGGGTTAGGGTTAGGGTTAGGGTTAGGGTTAGGGTTAGGGTTTGGGCTAGGGCTAGGGTTAGGGCTAGGGCTAGGGCTACGGATAGGGCTAGGGTAAGGTCTAGGGTTAGGGCTAGGGCTGGGGTTGGGGTTGAGGTTAGGTTTAGGGTTACGGTTGGGGTTGTGGTTGGTGTCGTGTTGTGGTTGGGGTTGGGGTTAGGGTTTGAGTTTGGGTTCGGGTTCCGGACAGGGTTAGAATTAGTGTTAGGGTTAGGGTTAGGGCTAGGGCTAGGGTTAGGGGTAGGCTTAGGTTTAGGGATACGGTTTGGATTAGGGTTAGGGTTAGGGCTAGGGTTTGGGTTAGGGTTAGGGTTAGGATTAGGGCTAGGGCTAGTGTTAGCGCTAGGGCTAGGGCTAGGGTAACGGTTAGGACATGCGTTAGAGCTAGAGTTAGGGCTAGCGTTAGGGTTCAGGTTCAGTTTAGGGTTACAGTTTGAGTTAGGGGTAGGGGTAGGGTAGGGCTAGGGCTAGGGTTAGGGCTAGGCCTAGGGTTAGAATTAGGGCTAAGGTTAGGTTTAGGCTTAGGCTTAGCGTTAGGGTTAATGCTAGGGTTACGTTTAGGGTTAGTGATAGGGTTAGGTTTAGGGCTCGGGTTAGGGTTAGGGTTACTGTTACGGTTAGTGTTTGGGTTAGGGTTAGGGTTAGTGGTAGGGGTTGGGTTAGGGTTAGGGCTAGGGTCAGGGTTTGGGCTAGGGTTAGGGTTAGGTTTATGGTAAGTGAGAGGGCTAGGGCTAAGCCTAGGGTAAGGGTCAGGGTTAGGGTTAGGGATACTGTTTGGGTTAGGGTTAGGGTTATGGTTAGGGTTAGGGTTAGGTTTAGGGTTAGGGTTAGGGTTAGGGCTAGGGTTATCATTAGGGTTAGGGCTAGGGTTAGGGTTAGGGTTAGGTTTATGATTATGGTTAGGGTTTTGGTTAGGTTTAGTGGTAGGCTTTGGGTTAGGGTTAGGGCTAGGGTTTGGGTTAGGGTTAGGGTTAGGGTTAGGATTAGGGCTAGGGCTAATCTTAGGGCTAGGGCTAGGGCTAGGGTAACGGTTAGGACATGCGTTAGAGCTAGAGTTAGGGCTAGCGTTAGGGTTCAGGTTCAGTTTAGGGTTACAGTTTGAGTTAGGGGTAGGGGTAGGGTAGGGCTAGGGCTAGGGTTAGGGCTAGGCCTAGGGTTAGAATTAGGGCTAAGGTTAGGTTTAGGGTTAGGGTTAGCGTTAGGGTTAGCGCTAGGGTTACGTTTAGGGTTAGGGATAGGGTTAGGTTTAGGGCTCGGGTTAGGGTTAGGGTTACGGTTATTGTTAGGGTTTGGGTTAGGGTTAGGGTTAGTGGTAGGGGTTGGGTTAGGGTTAGGGCTAGGGTCAGGGTTGGGGCTAGGGTTAGTGTTAGGGTTATTGTAAGTGAGAGGGTTAGGGCTAAGCCTAGGGTTATGCTTAGGGTTAGGGATACTGTTTGGGTTAGGGTTAGGGTTAGGGTTAGGGTAAGGGTTTGGGTTAGGGTTAGGGCTAGGGTGAGGTTTAGGGTTAGGGTTAGGGTTAGTTCTAGGGTTAGGGTTATCGTTAGGGTGACGCTTTGGGCTAGGGTTAGGGTTAGGGTTAGGTTTAGGGTTAGGGTTAGGGTTCGGGCTAGGGCTAGGGTTAGGGCTAGGGCTAGGGCTACGGATAGGGCTAGGGTAAGGTCTAGGGTTAGGGCTAGGGCTAGGGTAAGGGTTAGGGCTAGGGTTAGAACTAGAGCTAGGGCTAGGATTAGGGTTAGGGTTACAGTTAGTGAGAGGGTTAGGGCTAAGGCTAGTGTTAGGGTGAGATTTAGGTTTAGGGATATGGTTTTTTGTTAGGGTTAGGGTTATGGTTAGCATTAGGATTAGGGTTAGGGCGAGGGTTAGGTCGAGGGTTAGGGTTAGGGCTAGGGTTAGGGTTAGGGTTAGGGTTAGGGTTAGGGTTAAGGTTAGGGTTAGGGTTAGGGTTAGGGTTAGGGTTAGGGCTGGGGTTGGGGTTGAGGTTAGGGTTCGGGTTACGGTTGGGGTTGTGGTTGGTGTCGTGTTGTGGTTGGGGTTGGGGTTAGGGTTTGAGTTTGGGTTCGGGTTCCGGATAGGGTTAGAATTAGTGTTAGGGTTAGGGTTAGGGCTAGGGCTAGGGTTAGGGGTAGGCTTAGGTTTAGGTTTCGGGATACGGTTTGGATTAGGGTTAGGGTTAGGGCTAGGGTTTGGGTTAGGGTTAGGGTTAGGATTAGAGCTAGGGCTAGTGTTAGCGCTCGTGCTAGGGTAACGGTTAGGACATGCGTTAGAGCTAGAGTTAGGGCTAGCGTTAGGGTTCAGGTTCAGTTTAGGGTTACAGTTTGAGTTAGGGGTAGGGGTAGGGTAGGGCTAGGGCTAGGGTTAGGGCTAGGCCTAGGGTTAGAATTAGGGCTAAGGTTAGGTTTAGGCTTAGGCTTAGCGTTAGGGTTAATGCTAGGGTTACGTTTAGGGTTAGTGATAGGGTTAGGTTTAGGGCTCGGGTTAGGGTTAGGGTTACTGTTACGGTTAGTGTTTGGGTTAGGTTTACGGTTAGTGGTAGGGGTTGGGTTAGGGTTAGGGCTAGGGTCAGGGTTTGGGCTAGGGTTAGGGTTAGGGTTATGGTAAGTGAGAGGGCTAGGGCTAAGCCTAGGGTAAGGGTCAGGGTTAGGGTTAGGGATACTGTTTGGGTTAGGGTTAGGGTTACGGTTAGGGTTAGGGTTAGGGTTAGGGTGACGGTTAGGGTTAGGGTTGGGGTTAGGGTGAGGGTCAGGGCTAGGGTTAGGGTGAGGGTTAGGGTTAGTGTTAGGGCCAGGGTTAGCATTAGGGTCAGGGCTACGGTTAGGGTTAGGGGTAGGGGTAGGGGTAGGATTAGGGTAGTGTTAGGGTTACGGCTATGGTTAGGGTTAGGGTTAGGGTTAGGGTTAGGGTTAGAGTTAGGGCAAGGGTTAGGGCTAGAGTTCAGGTTAGGTTTAGGGTAGGGTTAGGGCTAGGGCTAGGGTTAGGGTTAGGGTTAGGGTTAGGTTTAGGGCGAGGGCTAGGGCTAGGGTTTGTGTTAGGGTTAGGGCTAGGGCTAGGGCTAGGGCTAGGGTTAGGGTTAGGGTTAGGGTTAGGGTTAGGGTTAGGTTTAGGTGTAGGGTTAGGGTTAGGCTCAGGGGCAGGTTTAGGGGTAGGGCTAGGGTTAGTTGTAGTGTTAGAGCTAGGGCTAGGGCTTGGGATAGGGATAGGGATAGGGATAGGGATAGGGATAGGAATAGGGATCGGGTTAGTGTTAGTGTTAGTTTTAGGGCTAGGGCTAGGGTTAGGGTTAGGGTTAGGGTTAAGGTTAGGGTTAGGGTTAGGGTTAGGGTTAGGGCTAGGGTTAGGGTTAGGGTTAGGGCTAGGGTTAGGGTTAGGGTTCGGGCTAAGATTAGGGCTAGGGTTAGGGCTAGGGCTAGGGCTAGGGTAACGGTTAGGGCTAGGGTTAGAGCTAGAGCTAGGGCTAGGGTTAGGGTTCAGTTTCAGGTCCAGTTTAGGGTTACAGTTTGGGTTAGGGGCAGGGGTAGGGGTAGGGGTATGGTTACGGCTAGGCCTAGGGTTAGGGCTAGGGCTAGGGTTAGGTTTAGGGTTAGCGTTAGAGTTAGGATTAGCGCTAGGGTTAGGGTTATGGTTAGGGTTAGGGTTAGGTTCAGGTTTAGGGCTCGGGTTAGTGTTAGGTTTAGGGTTACGGTTCTGGTTAGGGTTTGGGTTAGGGTTAGGGTTAGGATTAGGGCTAGGGCTAGTGTTAGGGCTAGGGCTAGGGCTAGGGTAACGGTTAGGACATGCGTTAGAGCTAGAGTTAGGGCTAGCGTTAGGGTTCAGGTTCAGTTTAGGGTTACAGTTTGAGTTAGGGGTAGGGTAGGGCTAGGGCTAGGGTTAGGGCTAGGCCTAGGGTTAGAATTAGGGCTAAGGTTAGGTTTAGGGTTAGGGTTAGCGTTAGGGTTAGCGCTAGGGTTACGTTTAGGGTTAGGGATAGGGTTAGGTTTAGGGCTCGGGTTAGGGTTAGGGTTACGGTTATGGTTAGGGTTTGGGTTAGGGTTAGGGTTAGTGGTAGGGGTTGGGTTAGGGTTAGGGCTAGGGTCAGGGTTGGGGCTAGGGTTAGGGCTAGGGCTGGGGTTGGGGTTGAGGTTAGGGTTAGGGTTACGGTTGGGGTTGTGGTTGCTGTCGTGTTGTGGTTGGGGTTGGGGTTATGGTTTGAGTTTGGGTTCGGGTTCCGGATAGGGTTAGAATTAGTGTTAGGGTTAGGGTTAGGGCTAGGGCTAGGGTTAGGGGTAGGCTTAGGTTTAGGGATACGGTTTGGATTAGGGTTAGGGTTAGGGCTAGGGTTTGGGTTAGGGTTAGGGTTAGGATTAGGGCTAGGGCTAGTGTTAGCGCTAGGGCTAGGGCTAGGGTAACGGTTAGGACATGCGTTAGAGCTAGAGTTAGGGCTAGCGTTAGGGTTCAGGTTCAGTTTAGGGTTACAGTTTGAGTTTGGGGTAGGGGTAGGGTAGGGCTAGGGCTAGGGTTAGGGCTAGGCCTAGGGTTAGAATTAGGGCTAAGGTTAGGTTTAGGCTTAGGCTTAGCGTTAGGGTTAATGCTAGGGTTACGTTTAGGGTTAGTGATAGGGTTAGGTTTAGGGCTCGGGTTAGGGTTAGGGTTACTGTTACGGTTAGTGTTTGCGTTAGGGTTAGGGTTAGTGGTAGGGGTTGGGTTAGGGTTAGGGCTAGGGTCAGGGTTTGGGCTAGGGTTAGGGTTAGGGTTATGGTAAGTGACAGGGCTAGGGCTAAGCCTAGGGTAAGGGTCAGGGTTAGGGTTAGGGATACTGTTTGGGTTAGGGTTAGGGTTACGGTTAGGGTTATGGTTAGGGTTGGGGTTAGGGTTAGGGTTAGGGTTATGGTTAGGGTTAGGGTTAGGGCTAGGGTTATCATTAGAGTTAGGGCTAGGGTTAGTGTTAGGGTTAGGGCTAGGGCTCGGGTTAGGGGTAGGCTTAGGTTTAGGGATACGGTTTGGATTAGTTTTAGGGTTAGGGCTAGGGTTTGGGTTAGGGTTAGGGTTAGGATTAGGGCTAGTGTTAGGGCTAGGGCTAGGGCTAGGGTAACGGTTAGGACATGCGTTAGAGCTAGAGTTAGGGCTAGCGTTAGGGTTCAGGTTCAGTTTAGGGTTACAGTTTGAGTTAGGGGTAGGGGTAGGGTAGGGCTAGGGCTAGGGTTAGGGCTAGGCCTAGGGTTAGAATTAGGGCTAAGGTTAGGTTTAGGGTTAGGGTTAGCGTTAGGGTTAGCGCTAGGGTTACGTTTAGGGTTAGGGATAGGGTTAGGTTTAGGGCTCGGGTTAGGGTTAGGGTTACGGTTATGGTTA
>NC_139475.1:13572500-13575000 GCF_057233095.1 Heloderma suspectum
GGCTAAGGTTAGGTTTAGGCTTAGGCTTAGCGTTAGGGTTAATGCTAGGGTTACGTTTAGGGTTAGTGATAGGGTTAGGTTTAGGGCTCGGGTTAGGGTTAGGGTTACTGTTACGGTTAGTGTTTGGGTTAGGGTTAGGGTTAGTGGTAGGGGTTGGGTTAGGGTTAGGGCTAGGGTCAGGGTTTGGGCTAGGGTTAGGGTTAGGTTTATGGTAAGTGAGAGGGCTAGGGCTAAGCCTAGGGTAAGGGTCAGGGTTAGGGTTAGGGATACTGTTTGGGTTAGGGTTAGGGTTATGGTTAGGGTTAGGGTTAGGTTTAGGGTTAGGGTTAGGGTTAGGGCTAGGGTTATCATTAGGGTTAGGGCTAGGGTTAGGGTTAGGGTTAGGTTTATGATTATGGTTAGGGTTTTGGTTAGGTTTAGTGGTAGGCTTTGGGTTAGGGTTAGGGCTAGGGTTTGGGTTAGGGTTAGGGTTAGGGTTAGGATTAGGGCTAGGGCTAATCTTAGGGCTAGGGCTAGGGCTAGGGTAACGGTTAGGACATGCGTTAGAGCTAGAGTTAGGGCTAGCGTTAGGGTTCAGGTTCAGTTTAGGGTTACAGTTTGAGTTAGGGGTAGGGGTAGGGTAGGGCTAGGGCTAGGGTTAGGGCTAGGCCTAGGGTTAGAATTAGGGCTAAGGTTAGGTTTAGGGTTAGGGTTAGCGTTAGGGTTAGCGCTAGGGTTACGTTTAGGGTTAGGGATAGGGTTAGGTTTAGGGCTCGGGTTAGGGTTAGGGTTACGGTTATTGTTAGGGTTTGGGTTAGGGTTAGGGTTAGTGGTAGGGGTTGGGTTAGGGTTAGGGCTAGGGTCAGGGTTGGGGCTAGGGTTAGTGTTAGGGTTATTGTAAGTGAGAGGGTTAGGGCTAAGCCTAGGGTTATGCTTAGGGTTAGGGATACTGTTTGGGTTAGGGTTAGGGTTAGGGTTAGGGTAAGGGTTTGGGTTAGGGTTAGGGCTAGGGTGAGGTTTAGGGTTAGGGTTAGGGTTAGTTCTAGGGTTAGGGTTATCGTTAGGGTGACGCTTTGGGCTAGGGTTAGGGTTAGGGTTAGGTTTAGGGTTAGGGTTAGGGTTCGGGCTAGGGCTAGGGTTAGGGCTAGGGCTAGGGCTACGGATAGGGCTAGGGTAAGGTCTAGGGTTAGGGCTAGGGCTAGGGTAAGGGTTAGGGCTAGGGTTAGAACTAGAGCTAGGGCTAGGATTAGGGTTAGGGTTACAGTTAGTGAGAGGGTTAGGGCTAAGGCTAGTGTTAGGGTGAGATTTAGGTTTACGGATATGGTTTTTTGTTAGGGTTAGGGTTATGGTTAGCATTAGGATTAGGGTTAGGGCGAGGGTTAGGTCGAGGGTTAGGGTTAGGGCTAGGGTTAGGGTTAGGGTTAGGGTTAGGGTTAGGGTTAAGGTTAGGGTTAGGGTTAGGGTTAGGGTTAGGGCTGGGGTTGGGGTTGAGGTTAGGGTTAGGGTTACGGTTGGGGTTGTGGTTGGTGTCGTGTTGTGGTTGGGGTTGGGGTTAGGGTTTGAGTTTGGGTTCGGGTTCCGGATAGGGTTAGAATTAGTGTTAGGGTTAGGGTTAGGGCTAGGGCTAGGGTTAGGGGTAGGCTTAGGTTTAGGTTTCGGGATACGGTTTGGATTAGGGTTAGGGTTAGGGCTAGGGTTTGGGTTAGGGTTAGGGTTAGGATTAGAGCTAGGGCTAGTGTTAGCGCTCGTGCTAGGGTAACGGTTAGGACATGCGTTAGAGCTAGAGTTAGGGCTAGCGTTAGGGTTCAGGTTCAGTTTAGGGTTACAGTTTGAGTTAGGGGTAGGGGTAGGGTAGGGCTAGGGCTAGGGTTAGGGCTAGGCCTAGGGTTAGAATTAGGGCTAAGGTTAGGTTTAGGCTTAGGCTTAGCGTTAGGGTTAATGCTAGGGTTACGTTTAGGGTTAGTGATAGGGTTAGGTTTAGGGCTCGGGTTAGGGTTAGGGTTACTGTTACGGTTAGTGTTTGGGTTAGGTTTACGGTTAGTGGTAGGGGTTGGGTTAGGGTTAGGGCTAGGGTCAGGGTTTGGGCTAGGGTTAGGGTTAGGGTTATGGTAAGTGAGAGGGCTAGGGCTAAGCCTAGGGTAAGGGTCAGGGTTAGGGTTAGGGATACTGTTTGGGTTAGGGTTAGGGTTACGGTTAGGGTTAGGGTTAGGGTTAGGGTGAGGGTTAGGGTTAGGGTTGGGGTTAGGGTGAGGGTCAGGGATATGGTTAGGGTGAGGGTTAGGGTTAGTGTTAGGGCCAGGGTTAGCATTAGGGTCAGGGCTACGGTTAGGGTTAGGGGTAGGGGTAGGGGTAGGATTAGGGTAGTGTTAGGGTTACGGCTATGTTTAGGGTTAGGGTTAGGGTTAGGGTTAGGGTTAGAGTTAGGGCAAGGGTTAGGGCTAGAGTTCAGGTTAGGTTTAGGGTAGGGTTAGGGCTAGGGCTAGGGTTAGGGTTAGGGTTAGGGTTAGGTTTAGGGCGAGGG
>NC_139475.1:13577500-13580000 GCF_057233095.1 Heloderma suspectum
TTACAGTTTGGGTTAGGGGCAGGGGTAGGGGTATGGTTACGGCTAGGCCTAGGGTTAGGGCTAGGGCTAGGGTTAGGTTTAGGGTTAGCGTTAGAGTTAGGATTAGCGCTAGGGTTAGGGTTATGGTTAGGGTTAGGGTTAGGTTCAGGTTTAGGGCTCGGGTTAGTGTTAGGTTTAGGGTTACGGTTCTGGTTAGGGTTTGGGTTAGGGTTAGGGTTAGGATTAGGGCTAGGGCTAGTGTTAGGGCTAGGGCTAGGGCTAGGGTAACGGTTAGGACATGCGTTAGAGCTAGAGTTAGGGCTAGCGTTAGGGTTCAGGTTCAGTTTAGGGTTACAGTTTGAGTTAGGGGTAGGGGTAGGGTAGGGCTAGGGCTAGGGTTAGGGCTAGGCCTAGGGTTAGAATTAGGGCTAAGGTTAGGTTTAGGGTTAGGGTTAGCGTTAGGGTTAGCGCTAGGGTTACGTTTAGGGTTAGGGATAGGGTTAGGTTTAGGGCTCGGGTTAGGGTTAGGGTTACGGTTATGGTTAGGGTTTGGGTTAGGGTTAGGGTTAGTGGTAGGGGTTGGGTTAGGGTTAGGGCTAGGGTCAGGGTTGGGGCTAGGGTTAGGGTTAGGGTTATTGTAAGTGAGAGGGTTAGGGCTAAGCCTAGGGTTATGCTTAGGGTTAGGGATACTGTTTGGGTTAGGGTTAGGGTTAGGGTAAGGGTTTGGGTTAGGGTTAGGGCTAGGGTGAGGTTTTGGGTTAGGGTTAGGGTTAGGGTTAGGGTTAGTTCTAGGGTTAGGGTTATCGTTAGGGTGACGCTTTGGGCTAGGGTTAGGGTTAGGGTTAGGTTTAGGTTTAGGGTTCGGGCTAGGGCTAGGGTTAGGGCTAGGGCTAGGGCTACGGATAGGGCTAGGGTAAGGTCTAGGGTTAGGGCTAGGGCTAGGGTAAGGGTTAGGGCTAGGGTTAGAACTAGAGCTAGGGCTAGGATTAGGGTTAGGGTTACAGTTAGTGAGAGGGTTAGGGCTAAGGCTAGTGTTAGGGTGAGATTTAGGTTTAGGGATATGGTTTTTTGTTAGGGTTAGGGTTATGGTTAGCGTTAGGATTAGGGTTAGGGCTAGGGTTAGGTCGAGGGTTAGGGTTAGGGTTAGGGTTAGGGTTAGGGCTAGGGTCAGGGTTGGGGCTAGGGTTAGGGTTAGGGTTATTGTAAGTGAGAGGGTTAGGGCTAAGCCTAGGGTTATGCTTAGGGTTAGGGATACTGTTTGGGTTAGGGTTAGGGTTAGGGTAAGGGTTTGGGTTAGGGTTAGGGCTAGGGTGAGGTTTAGGGTTAGGGTTAGGTTTAGGGTTAGTTCTAGGGTTAGGGTTCTCGTTAGGGTGACGCTTTGGGCTAGGGTTAGGGTTAGGGTTAGGGTTAGGTTTAGGGTTAGGGTTAGGGATCGGGCTAGGGCTAGGGTTAGGGCTAGGGCTAGGGCTAGGGCTACGGATAGGGCTAGGGTAAGGTCTAGGGTTAGGGCTAGGGCTGGGGTTGGGGTTGAGGTTAGGGTTAGGGTTACGGTTGGGGTTGTGGTTGCTGTCGTGTTGTGGTTGGGGTTGGGGTTAGGGTTTGAGTTTGGGTTCGGGTTCCGGATAGGGTTAGAATTAGTGTTAGGGTTAGGGTTAGGGCTAGGGCTAGGGTTAGGGGTAGGCTTAGGTTTAGGGATACGGTTTGGATTAGGGTTAGGGTTAGGGCTAGGGTTTGGGTTAGGGTTAGGGTTAGGATTAGGGCTAGGGCTAGTGTTAGCGCTAGGGCTAGGGCTAGGGTAACGGTTAGGACATGCGTTAGAGCTAGAGTTAGGGCTAGCGTTAGGGTTCAGGTTCAGTTTAGGGTTACAGTTTGAGTTTGGGGTAGGGGTAGGGTAGGGCTAGGGCTAGGGTTAGGGCTAGGCCTAGGGTTAGAATTAGGGCTAAGGTTAGGTTTAGGCTTAGGCTTAGCGTTAGGGTTAATGCTAGGGTTACGTTTAGGGTTAGTGATAGGGTTAGGTTTAGGGCTCGGGTTAGGGTTAGGGTTACTGTTATGGTTAGTGTTTGGGTTAGGGTTAGGGTTAGTGGTAGGGGTTGGGTTAGGGTTAGGGCTAGGGTCAGGGTTTGGGCTAGGGTTAGGGTTATGGTAAGTGAGAGGGCTAGGGCTAAGCCTAGGGTAAGGGTCAGGGTTAGGGATACTGTTTGGGTTAGGGTTAGGGTTACGGTTAGGGTTAGGGTTAGGGTTGGGGTTAGGGTTAGGGTTAGGGTTATGGTTAGGGTTAGGGTTAGGGCTAGGGTTATCATTAGAATTAGGGCTAGGGTTAGTGTTAGGGTTAGGTTTATGATTATGGTTAGGGTTTTGGTTAGGTTTAGTGGTAGGCTTTGGGTTAGGGTTAGGGCTAGGGTTTGGGTTAGGGTTTGGGTTAGGGTTAGGGTTAGGATTAGGGCTAGGGCTAGTCTTAGGGCTAGGCCTAGGGCTAGGGTAACGGTTAGGACATGCGTTAGAGCTAGAGTTAGGGCTAGCG
>NC_139475.1:13585000-13602500 GCF_057233095.1 Heloderma suspectum
GGGTTAGGGTTAGGGTTAGGGTTAGGGTTAGGGTTAGGGTTAGGGTTAGGGTTAGAGTTAGGGCAAGGGTTAGGGCTAGAGTTCAGGTTAGGTTTAGGGTAGGGTTAGGGCTAGGGCTAGGGTTACGGTTAGGGTTAGGGTTAGGTTTAGGGCGAGGGCTAGGGCTAGGGTTTGTGTTAGGGTTAGGGCTAAGGCTAGGGCTAGGGTTAGTGTTAGGGTTAGGGTTAGGGCTAGGGTTAGGTTTAGGTGTAGGGTTAGGGTTAGGCTTAGGGGCAGGTTTAGGGGTAGGGCTAGGGTTAGTTGTAGTGTTAGAGCTAGGGCTAGGGCTTGGGATAGGGATAGGGATAGGGATAGGGATAGGGATAGGGATAGGGATCGGGTTAGTGTTAGTGTTAGTGTTAGGGCTAGGGCTACGGTTAGGGTTAGGGTTAGGGTTAAGGTTAGGGTTAGGGTTAGGGTTAGGGCTAGGGATAGGGTTAGGGTTAGGGCTAGGGTTAGGGTTAGGGTTCGGGCTAAGATTAGGGCTAGGGTTAGGGCTAGGGCTAGGGCTAGGGCTAGGGTAACGGTTAGGGCTAGGGTTAGAGCTAGAGCTAGGGCTAGGGTTAGGGTTCAGGTTCAGGTTCAGTTTAGGGTTACAGTTTGGGTTAGGGGCAGGGGTAGGGGTAGGGCTATGGTTACGGCTAGGCCTAGGGTTAGGGCTAGGGCTAGGGTTAGGTTTAGGGTTAGCGTTAGAGTTAGGATTAGCGCTAGGGTTAGGGTTATGGTTAGGGTTAGGGTTAGGTTCAGGTTTAGGGCTCGGGTTAGTGTTAGGTTTAGGGTTACGGTTCTGGTTAGGGTTTGGGTTAGGGTTAGGGTTAGGATTAGGGCTAGGGCTAGTGTTAGGGCTAGGGCTAGGGCTAGGGTAACGGTTAGGACATGCGTTAGAGCTAGAGTTAGGGCTAGCGTTAGGGTTCAGGTTCAGTTTAGGGTTACAGTTTGAGTTAGGGGTAGGGGTAGGGTAGGGCTAGGGCTAGGGTTAGGGCTAGGCCTAGGGTTAGAATTAGGGCTAAGGTTAGGTTTAGGGTTAGGGTTAGCGTTAGGGTTAGCGCTAGGGTTACGTTTAGGGTTAGGGATAGGGTTAGGTTTAGGGCTCGGGTTAGGGTTAGGGTTACGGTTATGGTTAGGGTTTGGGTTAGGGTTAGGGTTAGTGGTAGGGGTTGGGTTAGGGTTAGGGCTAGGGTCAGGGTTGGGGCTAGGGTTAGGGTTAGGGTTATTGTAAGTGAGAGGGTTAGGGCTAAGCCTAGGGTTATGCTTAGGGTTAGGGATACTGTTTGGGTTAGGGTTAGGGTTAGGGTAAGGGTTTGGGTTAGGGTTAGGGCTAGGGTGAGGTTTTGGGTTAGGGTTAGGGTTAGGGTTAGTTCTAGGGTTAGGGTTATCGTTAGGGTGACGCTTTGGGCTAGGGTTAGGGTTAGGGTTAGGTTTAGGTTTAGGGTTCGGGCTAGGGCTAGGGTTAGGGCTAGGGCTAGGGCTACGGATAGGGCTAGGGTAAGGTCTAGGGTTAGGGCTAGGGCTAGGGTAAGGGTTAGGGCTAGGGTTAGAACTAGAGCTAGGGCTAGGATTAGGGTTAGGGTTACAGTTAGTGAGAGGGTTAGGGCTAAGGCTAGTGTTAGGGTGAGATTTAGGTTTAGGGATATGGTTTTTTGTTAGGGTTAGGGTTATGGTTAGCATTAGGATTAGGGTTAGGGCTAGGGTTAGGTCGAGGGTTAGGGTTAGGGTTAGGGTTAGGGCTAGGGTCAGGGTTGGGGCTAGGGTTAGGGTTAGGGTTATTGTAAGTGAGAGGGTTAGGGCTAAGCCTAGGGTTATGCTTAGGGTTAGGGATACTGTTTGGGTTAGGGTTAGGGTTAGGGTAAGGGTTTGGGTTAGGGTTAGGGCTAGGGTGAGGTTTAGGGTTAGGGTTAGTTTTAGGGTTAGTTCTAGGGTTAGGGTTATCGTTAGGGTGACGCTTTGGGCTAGGGTTAGGGTTAGGGTTAGGGTTAGGTTTAGGGTTAGGGTTAGGGTTCGGGCTAGGGCTAGGGTTAGGGCTAGGGCTAGGGCTATGGATAGGGCTAGGGTAAGGTCTAGGGTTAGGGCTAGGGCTGGGGTTGGGGTTGAGGTTAGGGTTAGGGTTACGGTTGGGGTTGTGGTTGCTGTCGTGTTGTGGTTGGGGTTGGGGTTATGGTTTGAGTTTGGGTTCGGGTTCCGGATAGGGTTAGAATTAGTGTTAGGGTTAGGGTTAGGGCTAGGGCTAGGGTTAGGGGTAGGCTTAGGTTTAGGGATACGGTTTGGATTAGGGTTAGGGTTAGGGCTAGGGTTTGGGTTAGGGTTAGGGTTAGGATTAGGGCTAGGGCTAGTGTTAGCGCTAGGGCTAGGGCTAGGGTAACGGTTAGGACATGCGTTAGAGCTAGAGTTAGGGCTAGCGTTAGGGTTCAGGTTCAGTTTAGGGTTACAGTTTGAGTTTGGGGTAGGGGTAGGGTAGGGCTAGGGCTAGGGTTAGGGCTAGGCCTAGGGTTAGAATTAGGGCTAAGGTTAGGTTTAGGCTTAGGCTTAGCGTTAGGGTTAATGCTAGGGTTACGTTTAGGGTTAGTGATAGGGTTAGGTTTAGGGCTCGGGTTAGGGTTAGGGTTACTGTTACGGTTAGTGTTTGCGTTAGGGTTAGGGTTAGTGGTAGGGGTTGGGTTAGGGTTAGGGCTAGGGTCAGGGTTTGGGCTAGGGTTAGGGTTAGGGTTATGGTAAGTGAGAGGGCTAGGGCTAAGCCTAGGGTAAGGGTCAGGGTTAGGGTTAGGGATACTGTTTGGGTTAGGGTTAGGGTTACGGTTAGGGTTATGGTTAGGGTTGGGGTTAGGGTTAGGGTTAGGGTTATGGTTAGGGTTAGGGTTAGGGCTAGGGTTATCATTAGAGTTAGGGCTAGGGTTAGTGTTAGGGTTAGGGCTAGGGCTCGGGTTAGGGGTAGGCTTAGGTTTAGGGATACGGTTTGGATTAGTTTTAGGGTTAGGGCTAGGGTTTGGGTTAGGGTTAGGGTTAGGATTAGGGCTAGGGCTAGTGTTAGCGCTAGGGCTAGGGTAACGGTTAGGACATGCGTTAGAGCTAGAGTTAGGGCTAGCGTTAGGGTTCAGGTTCAGTTTAGGGTTACAGTTTGAGTTAGGGGTAGGGGTAGGGTAGGGCTAGGGCTAGGGTTAGGGCTAGGCCTAGGGTTAGAATTAGGGCTAAGGTTAGGTTTAGGGTTAGGGTTAGCGTTAGGGTTAGCGCTAGGGTTACGTTTAGGGTTAGGGATAGGGTTAGGTTTAGGGCTCGGGTTAGGGTTAGGGTTACGGTTATGGTTAGGGTTTGGGTTAGGGTTAGGGTTAGTGGTAGGGGTTGGGTTAGGGTTAGGGCTAGGGTCAGGGTTGGGGCTAGGGTTAGGGTTAGGGTTATTGTAAGTGAGAGCGTTAGGGCTAAGCCTAGGGTTATGCTTAGGGTTAGGGATACTGTTTGGGTTAGGGTTAGGGTTAGGGTAAGGGTTTGGGTTAGGGTTAGGGCTAGGGTGAGGTTTAGGGTTAGGGTTAGGTTTAGGGTTAGTTCTAGGGTTAGGGTTATCGTTAGGGTGACGCTTTGGGCTAGGGTTAGGGTTAGGGTTAGGGTTAGGTTTAGGGATAGGGTTAGGGTTCGGGCTAGGGCTAGGGTTAGGGCTAGGGCTAGGGCTACGGATAGGGCTAGGGTAAGGTCTAGGGTTAGGGCTAGGGCTGGGGTTGGGGTTGAGGTTAGGGTTAGGGTTACGGTTGGGGTTGTGGTTGGTGTCGTGTTGTGGTTGGGGTTGGGGTTAGGGTTTGAGTTTGGGTTCGGGTTCCGGATAGGGTTAGAATTAGTGTTAGGGTTAGGGTTAGGGTTAGGGCTAGGGCTAGGGTTAGGGGTAGGCTTAGGTTTAGGGATACGGTTTGGATTAGGGTTAGGGTTAGGGCTAGGGCTAGGGTTTGGGTTAGGGTTAGGGTTAGGATTAGGGCTAGGGCTAGTGTTAGCGCTAGGGCTAGGGCTAGGGTAACGGTTAGGACATGCGTTAGAGCTAGAGTTAGGGCTAGCGTTAGGGTTCAGGTTCAGTTTAGGGTTACAGTTTGAGTTAGGGGTAGGGGTAGGGTAGGGCTAGGGCTAGGGTTAGGGCTAGGCCTAGGGTTAGAATTAGGGCTAAGGTTAGGTTTAGGGTTAGGGTTAGCGTTAGGGTTAGCGCTAGGGTTACGTTTAGGGTTAGGGATAGGGTTAGGTTTAGGGCTCGGGTTAGGGTTAGGGTTACGGTTATGGTTAGTGTTTGGGTTAGGGTTAGGGTTAGTGGTAGGGGTTGGGTTAGGGTTAGGGCTAGGGTCAGGGTTGGGGCTAGGGTTAGGGTTAGGGTTATTGTAAGTGAGAGGGTTAGGGCTAAGCCTAGGGTTATGCTTAGGGTTAGGGATACTGTTTGGGTTAGGGTTAGGGTTAGGGTAAGGGTTTGGGTTAGGGTTAGGGCTAGGGTGAGGTTTTGGGTTAGGGTTAGGGTTAGGGTTAGTTCTAGGGTTAGGGTTATCATTAGGGTGACGCTTTGGGCTAGGGTTAGGGCTAGGGTCAGGGTTGGGGCTAGGGTTAGGGTTAGGGTTATTGTAAGTGAGAGGGTTAGGGCTAAGCCTAGGGTTATGCTTAGGGTTAGGGATACTGTTTGGGTTAGGGTTAGGGTTAGGGTAAGGGTTTGGGTTAGGGTTAGGGCTAGGGTGAGGTTTTGGGTTAGGGTTAGGGTTGGGGTTAGTTCTAGGGTTAGGGTTATCATTAGGGTGACGCTTTGGGCTAGGGTTAGGGTTAGGGTTAGGTTTAGGGTTAGGGTTAGGGTTCGGGCTAGGGCTAGGGTTAGGGCTAGGGCTAGGGCTACGGATAGGGCTAGGGTAAGGTCTAGGGTTAGGGCTAGGGCTAGGGTAAGGGTTAGGGCTAGGGTTAGAACTAGAGCTAGGGCTAGGATTAGGGTTAGGGTTACAGTTAGTGAGAGGGTTAGGGCTAAGGCTAGTGTTAGGGTGAGATTTAGGTTTAGGGATATGGTTTTTTGTTAGGGTTAGGGTTATGGTTAGCGTTAGGATTAGGGTTAGGGCTAGGGTTAGGTCGAGGGTTAGGGTTAGGGTTAGGGTTAGGGTTAGGGTTAGGGCTAGGGTCAGGGTTGGGGCTAGGGTTAGGGTTAGGGTTATTGTAAGTGAGAGGGTTAGGGCTAAGCCTAGGGTTATGCTTAGGGTTAGGGATACTGTTTGGGTTAGGGTTAGGGTTAGGGTAAGGGTTTGGGTTAGGGTTAGGGCTAGGGTGAGGTTTAGGGTTAGGGTTAGGTTTAGGGTTAGTTCTAGGGTTAGGGGTATCGTTAGGGTGACGCTTTGGGCTAGGGTTAGGGTTAGGGTTAGGGTTAGGTTTAGGGTTAGGGTTAGGGTTAGGGTTCGGGCTAGGGCTAGGGTTAGGGCTAGGGTTAGGGCTAGGGATACGGATAGGGCTAGGGTAAGGTCTAGGGTTAGGGCTAGGGCTGGGGTTGGGGTTGAGGTTAGGGTTAGGGTTACGGTTGGGGTTGTGGTTGCTGTCGTGTTGTGGTTGGGGTTGGGGTTAGGGTTTGAGTTTGGGTTCAGGTTCCGGATAGGGTTAGAATTAGTGTTAGGGTTAGGGTTAGGGCTAGGGCTAGGGTTAGGGGTAGGCTTAGGTTTAGGGATACGGTTTGGATTAGGGTTAGGGTTAGGGCTAGGGTGTGGGTTAGGGTTAGGGTTAGGATTAGGGCTAGGGCTAGTGTTAGCGCTAGGGCTAGGGCTAGGGTAACGGTTAGGACATGCGTTAGAGCTAGAGTTAGGGCTAGCGTTAGGGTTCAGGTTCAGTTTAGGGTTACAGTTTGAGTTTGGGGTAGGGGTAGGGTAGGGCTAGGGCTAGGGTTAGGGCTAGGCCTAGGGTTAGAATTAGGGCTAAGGTTAGGTTTAGGCTTAGGCTTAGCGTTAGGGTTAATGCTAGGGTTACGTTTAGGGTTAGTGATAGGGTTAGGTTTAGGGCTCGGGTTAGGGTTAGGCTTACTGTTATGGTTAGTGTTTGGGTTAGGGTTAGGGTTAGTGGTAGGGGTTGGGTTAGGGTTAGGGCTAGGGTCAGGGTTTGGGCTAGGGTTAGGGTTATGGTAAGTGAGAGGGCTAGGGCTAAGCCTAGGGTAAGGGTCAGGGTTAGGGTTAGGGATACTGTTTGGGTTAGGGTTAGGGTTACGGTTAGGGTTAGGGTTAGGGTTGGGGTTAGGGTTAGGGTTAGGGTTATGGTTAGGGTTAGGGTTAGGGCTAGGGTTATCATTAGAATTAGGGCTAGGGTTAGTGTTAGGGTTAGGTTTATGATTATGGTTAGGGTTTTGGTTAGGTTTAGTGGTAGGCTTTGGGTTAGGGTTAGGGCTAGGGTTTGGGTTAGGGTTTGGGTTAGGGTTAGGGTTAGGATTAGGGCTAGGGCTAGTCTTAGGGCTAGGCCTAGGGCTAGGGTAACGGTTAGGACATGCGTTAGAGCTAGAGTTAGGGCTAGCGTTAGGGTTCAGGTTCAGTTTAGGGTTACAGTTTGAGTTATGGGTAGGGGTAGGGTAGGGCTAGGGCTAGGGTTAGGGCTAGGCCTAGGGTTAGAATTAGGGCTAAGGTTAGGTTTAGGGTTAGGGTTAGCGTTAGGGTTAGCGCTAGGGTTACGTTTAGGGTTAGGGATAGGGTTAGGTTTAGGGCTCTGGTTAGGGTTAGGGTTACGGTTATGGTTAGGGTTTGGGTTAGGGTTAGGGTTAGTGGTAGGGGTTGGGTTAGGGTTAGGGCTAGGGTCAGGGTTGGGGCTAGGGTTAGGGTTAGGGTTATTGTAAGTGAGAGCGTTAGGGCTAAGCCTAGGGTTATGCTTAGGGTTAGGGATACTGTTTGGGTCAGGGTTAGGGTTAGGGTAAGGGTTTGGGTTAGGGTTAGGGCTAGGGTGAGGTTTAGGGTTAGGGTTAGGTTTAGGGTTAGTTCTAGGGTTAGGGTTATCGTTAGGGTGACGCTTTGGGCTAGGGTTAGGGTTAGGGTTAGGGTTAGGGTTAGGGTTAGGGTTAGGGTTAGGGTTTGGGCTAAGGCTAGGGTTAGGGCTAGGGCTAGGGCTACGGATAGGGCTAGGGTAAGGTCTAGGGTTAGGGCTAGGGCTGGGGTTGGGGTTGAGGTTAGGTTTAGGGTTACGGTTGGGGTTGTGGTTGGTGTCGTGTTGTGGTTGGGGTTGGGGTTAGGGTTTGAGTTTGGGTTCGGGTTCCGGACAGGGTTAGAATTAGTGTTAGGGTTAGGGTTAGGGCTAGGGCTAGGGTTAGGGGTAGGCTTAGGTTTAGGGATACGGTTTGGATTAGGGTTAGGGTTAGGGCTAGGGTTTGGGTTAGGGTTAGGGTTAGGATTAGGGCTAGGGCTAGTGTTAGCGCTAGGGCTAGGGCTAGGGTAACGGTTAGGACATGCGTTAGAGCTAGAGTTAGGGCTAGCGTTAGGGTTCAGGTTCAGTTTAGGGTTACAGTTTGAGTTAGGGGTAGGGGTAGGGTAGGGCTAGGGCTAGGGTTAGGGCTAGGCCTAGGGTTAGAATTAGGGCTAAGGTTAGGTTTAGGCTTAGGCTTAGCGTTAGGGTTAATGCTAGGGTTACGTTTAGGGTTAGTGATAGGGTTAGGTTTAGGGCTCGGGTTAGGGTTAGGGTTACTGTTACGGTTAGTGTTTGGGTTAGGGTTAGGGTTAGTGGTAGGGGTTGGGTTAGGGTTAGGGCTAGGGTCAGGGTTTGGGCTAGGGTTAGGGTTAGGTTTATGGTAAGTGAGAGGGCTAGGGCTAAGCCTAGGGTAAGGGTCAGGGTTAGGGTTAGGGATACTGTTTGGGTTAGGGTTAGGGTTATGGTTAGGGTTAGGGTTAGGTTTAGGGTTAGGGTTAGGGTTAGGGCTAGGGTTATCATTAGGGTTAGGGCTAGGGTTAGGGTTAGGGTTAGGTTTATGATTATGGTTAGGGTTTTGGTTAGGTTTAGTGGTAGGCTTTGGGTTAGGGTTAGGGCTAGGGTTTGGGTTAGGGTTAGGGTTAGGGTTAGGATTAGGGCTAGGGCTAATCTTAGGGCTAGGGCTAGGGCTAGGGTAACGGTTAGGACATGCGTTAGAGCTAGAGTTAGGGCTAGCGTTAGGGTTCAGGTTCAGTTTAGGGTTACAGTTTGAGTTAGGGGTAGGGGTAGGGTAGGGCTAGGGCTAGGGTTAGGGCTAGGCCTAGGGTTAGAATTAGGGCTAAGGTTAGGTTTAGGGTTAGGGTTAGCGTTAGGGTTAGCGCTAGGGTTACGTTTAGGGTTAGGGATAGGGTTAGGTTTAGGGCTCGGGTTAGGGTTAGGGTTACGGTTATTGTTAGGGTTTGGGTTAGGGTTAGGGTTAGTGGTAGGGGTTGGGTTAGGGTTAGGGCTAGGGTCAGGGTTGGGGCTAGGGTTAGTGTTAGGGTTATTGTAAGTGAGAGGGTTAGGGCTAAGCCTAGGGTTATGCTTAGGGTTAGGGATACTGTTTGGGTTAGGGTTAGGGTTAGGGTTAGGGTAAGGGTTTGGGTTAGGGTTAGGGCTAGGGTGAGGTTTAGGGTTAGGGTTAGGGTTAGTTCTAGGGTTAGGGTTATCGTTAGGGTGACGCTTTGGGCTAGGGTTAGGGTTAGGGTTAGGTTTAGGGTTAGGGTTAGGGTTCGGGCTAGGGCTAGGGTTAGGGCTAGGGCTAGGGCTACGGATAGGGCTAGGGTAAGGTCTAGGGTTAGGGCTAGGGCTAGGGTAAGGGTTAGGGCTAGGGTTAGAACTAGAGCTAGGGCTAGGATTAGGGTTAGGGTTACAGTTAGTGAGAGGGTTAGGGCTAAGGCTAGTGTTAGGGTGAGATTTAGGTTTAGGGATATGGTTTTTTGTTAGGGTTAGGGTTATGGTTAGCATTAGGATTAGGGTTAGGGCGAGGGTTAGGTCGAGGGTTAGGGTTAGGGCTAGGGTTAGGGTTAGGGTTAGGGTTAGGGTTAGGGTTAAGGTTAGGGTTAGGGTTAGGGTTAGGGTTAGGGTTAGGGCTGGGGTTGGGGTTGAGGTTAGGGTTCGGGTTACGGTTGGGGTTGTGGTTGGTGTCGTGTTGTGGTTGGGGTTGGGGTTAGGGTTTGAGTTTGGGTTCGGGTTCCGGATAGGGTTAGAATTAGTGTTAGGGTTAGGGTTAGGGCTAGGGCTAGGGTTAGGGGTAGGCTTAGGTTTAGGTTTCGGGATACGGTTTGGATTAGGGTTAGGGTTAGGGCTAGGGTTTGGGTTAGGGTTAGGGTTAGGATTAGAGCTAGGGCTAGTGTTAGCGCTCGTGCTAGGGTAACGGTTAGGACATGCGTTAGAGCTAGAGTTAGGGCTAGCGTTAGGGTTCAGGTTCAGTTTAGGGTTACAGTTTGAGTTAGGGGTAGGGGTAGGGTAGGGCTAGGGCTAGGGTTAGGGCTAGGCCTAGGGTTAGAATTAGGGCTAAGGTTAGGTTTAGGCTTAGGCTTAGCGTTAGGGTTAATGCTAGGGTTACGTTTAGGGTTAGTGATAGGGTTAGGTTTAGGGCTCGGGTTAGGGTTAGGGTTACTGTTACGGTTAGTGTTTGGGTTAGGTTTACGGTTAGTGGTAGGGGTTGGGTTAGGGTTAGGGCTAGGGTCAGGGTTTGGGCTAGGGTTAGGGTTAGGGTTATGGTAAGTGAGAGGGCTAGGGCTAAGCCTAGGGTAAGGGTCAGGGTTAGGGTTAGGGATACTGTTTGGGTTAGGGTTAGGGTTACGGTTAGGGTTAGGGTTAGGGTTAGGGTGACGGTTAGGGTTAGGGTTGGGGTTAGGGTGAGGGTCAGGGCTAGGGTTAGGGTGAGGGTTAGGGTTAGTGTTAGGGCCAGGGTTAGCATTCGGGTCAGGGCTACGGTTAGGGTTAGGGGTAGGGGTAGGGGTAGGATTAGGGTAGTGTTAGGGTTACGGCTATGGTTAGGGTTAGGGTTAGGGTTAGGGTTAGGGTTAGAGTTAGGGCAAGGGTTAGGGCTAGAGTTCAGGTTAGGTTTAGGGTAGGGTTAGGGCTAGGGCTAGGGTTAGGGTTAGGGTTAGGGTTAGGTTTAGGGCGAGGGCTAGGGCTAGGGTTTGTGTTAGGGTTAGGGCTAGGGCTAGGGCTAGGGTTAGGGTTAGGGTTAGGGTTAGGGTTAGGGTTAGGTTTAGGTGTAGGGTTAGGGTTAGGCTCAGGGGCAGGTTTAGGGGTAGGGCTAGGGTTAGTTGTAGTGTTAGAGCTAGGGCTAGGGCTTGGGATAGGGATAGGGATAGGGATAGGGATAGGGATAGGGATAGGGATCGGGTTAGTGTTAGTGTTAGTGTTAGGGCTAGGGCTAGGGTTAGGGTTAGGGTTAGGGTTAAGGTTAGGGTTAGGGTTAGGGTTAGGGTTAGGGCTAGGGTTAGGGTTAGGGTTAGGGCTAGGGTTAGGGTTAGGGTTCGGGCTAAGATTAGGGCTAGGGTTAGGGCTAGGGCTAGGGCTAGGGTAACGGTTAGGGCTAGGGTTAGAGCTAGAGCTAGGGCTAGGGTTAGGGTTCAGTTTCAGGTCCAGTTTAGGGTTACAGTTTGGGTTAGGGGCAGGGGTAGGGGTAGGGGTATGGTTACGGCTAGGCCTAGGGTTAGGGCTAGGGCTAGGGTTAGGTTTAGGGTTAGCGTTAGAGTTAGGATTAGCGCTAGGGTTAGGGTTATGGTTAGGGTTAGGGTTAGGTTCAGGTTTAGGGCTCGGGTTAGTGTTAGGTTTAGGGTTACGGTTCTGGTTAGGGTTTGGGTTAGGGTTAGGGTTAGGATTAGGGCTAGGGCTAGTGTTAGGGCTAGGGCTAGGGCTAGGGTAACGGTTAGGACATGCGTTAGAGCTAGAGTTAGGGCTAGCGTTAGGGTTCAGGTTCAGTTTAGGGTTACAGTTTGAGTTAGGGGTAGGGTAGGGCTAGGGCTAGGGTTAGGGCTAGGCCTAGGGTTAGAATTAGGGCTAAGGTTAGGTTTAGGGTTAGGGTTAGCGTTAGGGTTAGCGCTAGGGTTACGTTTAGGGTTAGGGATAGGGTTAGGTTTAGGGCTCGGGTTAGGGTTAGGGTTACGGTTATGGTTAGGGTTTGGGTTAGGGTTAGGGTTAGTGGTAGGGGTTGGGTTAGGGTTAGGGCTAGGGTCAGGGTTGGGGCTAGGGTTAGGGCTAGGGCTGGGGTTGGGGTTGAGGTTAGGGTTAGGGTTACGGTTGGGGTTGTGGTTGCTGTCGTGTTGTGGTTGGGGTTGGGGTTATGGTTTGAGTTTGGGTTCGGGTTCCGGATAGGGTTAGAATTAGTGTTAGGGTTAGGGTTAGGGCTAGGGCTAGGGTTAGGGGTAGGCTTAGGTTTAGGGATACGGTTTGGATTAGGGTTAGGGTTAGGGCTAGGGTTTGGGTTAGGGTTAGGGTTAGGATTAGGGCTAGGGCTAGTGTTAGCGCTAGGGCTAGGGCTAGGGTAACGGTTAGGACATGCGTTAGAGCTAGAGTTAGGGCTAGCGTTAGGGTTCAGGTTCAGTTTAGGGTTACAGTTTGAGTTTGGGGTAGGGGTAGGGTAGGGCTAGGGCTAGGGTTAGGGCTAGGCCTAGGGTTAGAATTAGGGCTAAGGTTAGGTTTAGGCTTAGGCTTAGCGTTAGGGTTAATGCTAGGGTTACGTTTAGGGTTAGTGATAGGGTTAGGTTTAGGGCTCGGGTTAGGGTTAGGGTTACTGTTACGGTTAGTGTTTGCGTTAGGGTTAGGGTTAGTGGTAGGGGTTGGGTTAGGGTTAGGGCTAGGGTCAGGGTTTGGGCTAGGGTTAGGGTTAGGGTTATGGTAAGTGACAGGGCTAGGGCTAAGCCTAGGGTAAGGGTCAGGGTTAGGGTTAGGGATACTGTTTGGGTTAGGGTTAGGGTTACGGTTAGGGTTATGGTTAGGGTTGGGGTTAGGGTTAGGGTTAGGGTTATGGTTAGGGTTAGGGTTAGGGCTAGGGTTATCATTAGAGTTAGGGCTAGGGTTAGTGTTAGGGTTAGGGCTAGGGCTCGGGTTAGGGGTAGGCTTAGGTTTAGGGATACGGTTTGGATTAGTTTTAGGGTTAGGGCTAGGGTTTGGGTTAGGGTTAGGGTTAGGATTAGGGCTAGTGTTAGGGCTAGGGCTAGGGCTAGGGTAACGGTTAGGACATGCGTTAGAGCTAGAGTTAGGGCTAGCGTTAGGGTTCAGGTTCAGTTTAGGGTTACAGTTTGAGTTAGGGGTAGGGGTAGGGTAGGGCTAGGGCTAGGGTTAGGGCTAGGCCTAGGGTTAGAATTAGGGCTAAGGTTAGGTTTAGGGTTAGGGTTAGCGTTAGGGTTAGCGCTAGGGTTACGTTTAGGGTTAGGGATAGGGTTAGGTTTAGGGCTCGGGTTAGGGTTAGGGTTACGGTTATGGTTAGGGTTTGGGTTAGGGTTAGGGTTAGTGGTAGGGGTTGGGTTAGGGTTAGGGCTAGGGTCAGGGTTGGGGCTAGGGTTAGGGTTAGGGTTATTGTAAGTGAGAGCGTTAGGGCTAAGCCTAGGGTTATGCTTAGGGTTAGGGATACTGTTTGGGTTAGGGTTAGGGTTAGGGTAAGGGTTTGGGTTAGGGTTAGGGCTAGGGTGAGGTTTAGGGTTAGGGTTAGGTTTAGGGTTAGTTCTAGGGTTAGGGTTATCGTTAGGGTGACGCTTTGGGCTAGGGTTAGGGTTAGGGTTAGGGTTAGGTTTAGGGTTAGGGTTAGGGTTCGGGCTAGGGCTAGGGTTAGGGCTAGGGCTAGGGCTACGGATAGGGCTAGGGTAAGGTCTAGGGTTAGGGCTAGGGCTGGGGTTGGGGTTGAGGTTAGGGTTAGGGTTACGGTTGGGGTTGTGGTTGGTGTCGTGTTGTGGTTGGGGTTGGGGTTAGGGTTTGAGTTTGGGTTCGGGTTCCGGATAGGGTTAGAATTAGTGTTAGGGTTAGGGTTAGGGTTAGGGCTAGGGCTAGGGTTAGGGGTAGGCTTAGGTTTAGGGATACGGTTTGGATTAGGGTTAGGGTTAGGGCTAGGGCTAGGGTTTGGGTTAGGGTTAGGGTTAGGATTAGGGCTAGGGCTAGTGTTAGGGCTAGGGCTAGGGCTAGGGTAACGGTTAGGACATGCGTTAGAGCTAGAGTTAGGGCTAGCGTTAGGGTTCAGGTTCAGTTTAGGGTTACAGTTTGAGTTAGGGGTAGGGGTAGGGTAGGGCTAGGGCTAGGGTTAGGGCTAGGCCTAGGGTTAGAATTAGGGCTAAGGTTAGGTTTAGGGTTAGGGTTAGCGTTAGGGTTAGCGCTAGGGTTACGTTTAGGGTTAGGGATAGGGTTAGGTTTAGGGCTCGGGTTAGGGTTAGGGTTACGGTTATGGTTAGTGTTTGGGTTAGGGTTAGGGTTAGTGGTAGGGGTTGGGTTAGGGTTAGGGCTAGGGTCAGGGTTGGGGCTAGGGTTAGGGTTAGGGTTATTGTAAGTGAGAGGGTTAGGGCTAAGCCTAGGGTTATGCTTAGGGTTAGGGATACTGTTTGGGTTAGGGTTAGGGTTAGGGTAAGGGTTTGGGTTAGGGTTAGGGCTAGGGTGAGGTTTTGGGTTAGGGTTAGGGTTAGGGTTAGTTCTAGGGTTAGGGTTATCATTAGGGTGACGCTTTGGGCTAGGGTTAGGGTTAGGGTTAGGGTTAGGTTTAGGGTTAGGGTTCGGGCTAGGGCTAGGGTTAGGGCTAGGGCTAGGGCTACGGATAGGGCTAGGGTAAGGTCTAGGGTTAGGGCTAGGGCTAGGGTAAGGGTTAGGGCTAGGGTTAGAACTAGAGCTAGGGCTAGGATTAGGGTTAGGGTTACAGTTAGTGAGAGGGTTAGGACTAAGACTAGTGTTAGGGTGAGATTTAGGTTTAGGGATATGGTTTTTTGTTAGGGTTAGGGTTATGGTTAGCGTTAGGATTAGGGTTAGGGCTAGGGTTAGGTCGAGGGTTAGGGTTAGGGTTAGGGTTAGGGTTAGGGTTAGGGCTAGGGTCAGGGTTGGGGCTAGGGTTAGGGTTAGGGTTATTGTAAGTGAGAGGGTTAGGGCTAAGCCTAGGGTTATGCTTAGGGTTAGGGATACTGTTTGGGTTAGGGTTAGGGTTAGGGTAAGGGTTTGGGTTAGGGTTAGGGCTAGGGTGAGGTTTAGGGTTAGGGTTAGGTTTAGGGTTAGTTCTAGGGTTAGGGTTATCGTTAGGGTGACGCTTTGGGCTAGGGTTAGGGTTAGGGTTAGGTTTAGGGTTAGGGTTAGGGTTCGGGCTAGGGCTAGGGTTAGGGCTAGGGTTAGGGCTAGGGCTACGGATAGGGCTAGGGTAAGGTCTAGGGTTAGGGCTAGGGCTGGGGTTGGGGTTGAGGTTAGGGTTAGGGTTATGGTTGGGGTTGTGGTTGCTGTCGTGTTGTGGTTGGGGTTGGGGTTAGGGTTTGAGTTTGGGTTCGGGTTCCGGATAGGGTTAGAATTAGTGTTAGGGTTAGGGTTAGGGCTAGGGCTAGGGTTAGGGGTAGGCTTAGGTTTAGGGATACGGTTTGGATTAGGGTTAGGGTTAGGGCTAGGGTTTGGGTTAGGGTTAGGGTTAGGATTAGGGCTAGGGCTAGTGTTAGCGCTAGGGCTAGGGCTAGGGTAACGGTTAGGACATGCGTTAGAGCTAGAGTTAGGGCTAGCGTTAGGGTTCAGGTTCAGTTTAGGGTTACAGTTTGAGTTTGGGGTAGGGGTAGGGTAGGGCTAGGGCTAGGGTTAGGGCTAGGCCTAGGGTTAGAATTAGGGCTAAGGTTAGGTTTAGGCTTAGGCTTAGCGTTAGGGTTAATGCTAGGGTTACGTTTAGGGTTAGTGATAGGGTTAGGTTTAGGGCTCGGGTTAGGGTTAGGGTTACTGTTACGGTTAGTGTTTGGGTTAGGGTTAGGGTTAGTGGTAGGGGTTGGGTTAGGGTTAGGGCTAGGGTCAGGGTTTGGGCTAGGGTTAGGGTTATGGTAAGTGAGAGGGCTAGGGCTAAGCCTAGGGTAAGGGTCAGGGTTAGGGTTAGGGATACTGTTTGGGTTAGGGTTAGGGTTACGGTTAGGGTTAGGGTTAGGGTTGGGGTTAGGGTTAGGGTTAGGGTTATGGTTAGGGTTAGGGTTAGGGCTAGGGTTATCATTAGAATTAGGGCTAGGGTTAGTGTTAGGGTTAGGTTTATGATTATGGTTAGGGTTTTGGTTAGGTTTAGTGGTAGGCTTTGGGTTAGGGTTAGGACTAGGGTTTGGGTTAGGGTTTGGGTTAGGGTTAGGGTTAGGATTAGGGCTAGGGCTAGTCTTAGGGCTAGGCCTAGGGCTAGGGTAACGGTTAGGACATGCGTTAGAGCTAGAGTTAGGGCTAGCGTTAGGGTTCAGGTTCAGTTTAGGGTTACAGTTTGAGTTATGGGTAGGGGTAGGGTAGGGCTAGGGCTAGGGTTAGGGCTAGGCCTAGGGTTAGAATTAGGGCTAAGGTTAGGTTTAGGGTTAGGGTTAGCGTTAGGGTTAGCGCTAGGGTTACGTTTAGGGTTAGGGATAGGGTTAGGTTTAGGGCTCGGGTTAGGGTTAGGGTTACGGTTATGGTTAGGGTTTGGGTTAGGGTTAGGGTTAGTGGTAGGGGTTGGGTTAGGGTTAGGGCTAGGGTCAGGGTTGGGGCTAGGGTTAGGGTTAGGGTTATTGTAAGTGAGAGCGTTAGGGCTAAGCCTAGGGTTATGCTTAGGGTTAGGGATACTGTTTGGGTTAGGGTTAGGGTAAGGGTTTGGGTTAGGGTTAGGGCTAGGGTGAGGTTTAGGGTTAGGGTTAGGTTTAGGGTTAGTTCTAGGGTTAGGGTTATCGTTAGGGTGACGCTTTGGGCTAGGGTTAGGGTTAGGGTTAGGGTTAGGGTTAGGGTTAGGGTTAGGTTTAGGGTTAGGGTTAGGGTTCGGGCTAGGGCTAGGGTTAGGGCTAGGGCTAGGGCTACGGATAGGGCTAGGGTAAGGTCTAGGGTTAGGGCTAGGGCTGGGGTTGGGGTTGAGGTTAGGGTTAGGGTTACGGTTGGGGTTGTGGTTGGTGTCGTGTTGTGGTTGGGGTTGGGGTTAGGGTTTGAGTTTGGGTTCGGGTTCCGGATAGGGTTAGAATTAGTGTTAGGGTTAGGGTTAGGGCTAGGGCTAGGGTTAGGGGTAGGCTTAGGTTTAGGGATACGGTTTGGATTAGGGTTAGGGTTAGGGCTAGGGTTTGGGTTAGGGTTAGGGTTAGGATTAGGGCTAGGGCTAGTGTTAGCGCTAGGGCTAGGGCTAGGGTGACGGTTAGGGCTAGGGTTAGAGCTAGAGCTAGGGCTAGGGTTAGGGTTCAGGTTCAGGTTCAGTTTAGGGTTACAGTTTGGGTTAGGGGCAGGGGTAGGGGTAGGGGTATGGTTACAGCTAGGCCTAGGGTTAGGGCTAGGGCTAGGGTTAGGTTTAGGGTTAGCGTTAGAGTTAGGATTAGCGCTAGGGTTAGGGTTATGGTTAGGGTTAGGGTTAGGTTCAGGTTTAGGGCTCGGGTTAGTGTTAGGTTTAGGGTTACGGTTCTGGTTAGGGTTTGGGTTAGGGTTAGGGTTAGGATTAGGGCTAGGGCTAGTGTTAGGGCTAGGGCTAGGGCTAGGGTAACGGTTAGGACATGCGTTAGAGCTAGAGTTAGGGCTAGCGTTAGGGTTCAGGTTCAGTTTAGGGTTACAGTTTGAGTTAGGGGTAGGGGTAGGGTAGGGCTAGGGCTAGGGTTAGGGCTAGGCCTAGGGTTAGAATTAGGGCTAAGGTTAGGTTTAGGGTTAGGGTTAGCATTAGGGTTAGCGCTAGGGTTACGTTTAGGGTTAGGGATAGGGTTAGGTTTAGGGCTCGGGTTAGGGTTAGGGTTACGGTTATGGTTAGGGTTTGGGTTAGGGTTAGGGTTAGTGGTAGGGGTTGGGTTAGGGTTAGGGCTAGGGTCAGGGTTGGGGCTAGTGTTAGGGTTAGGGTTATTGTAAGTGAGAGCGTTAGGGCTAAGCCTAGGGTTATGCTTAGGGTTAGGGATACTGTTTGGGTTAGGGTTAGGGTTAGGGTAAGGGTTTGGGTTAGGGTTAGGGCTAGGGTGAGGTTTTGGGTTAGGGTTAGGGTTGGGGTTAGTTCTAGGGTTAGGGTTATCATTAGGGTGACGCTTTGGGCTAGGGTTAGGGTTAGGGTTAGGTTTAGGGTTAGGGTTAGGGTTCGGGCTAGGGCTAGGGTTAGGGCTAGGGCTAGGGCTACGGATAGGGCTAGGGTAAGGTCTAGGGTTAGGGCTAGGGCTAGGGTAAGGGTTAGGGCTAGGGTTAGAACTAGAGCTAGGGCTAGGATTAGGGTTAGGGTTACAGTTAGTGAGAGGGTTAGGGCTAAGGCTAGTGTTAGGGTGAGATTTAGGTTTAGGGATATGGTTTTTTGTTAGGGTTAGGGTTATGGTTAGCGTTAGGATTAGGGTTAGGGCTAGGGTTAGGTCGAGGGTTAGGGTTAGGGTTAGGGTTAGGGTTAGGGTTAGGGCTAGGGTCAGGGTTGGGGCTAGGGTTAGGGTTAGGGTTATTGTAAGTGAGAGGG
>NC_139475.1:13612500-13615000 GCF_057233095.1 Heloderma suspectum
TAGGGTTAGGGTTAGGTTTAGGGCGAGGGCTAGGGCTAGGGTTTGTGTTAGGGTTAGGGCTAGGGCTAGGGCTAGGGTTAGGGTTAGGGTTAGGGTTAGGGTTAGGGTTAGGTTTAGGTGTAGGGTTAGGGTTAGGCTCAGGGGCAGGTTTAGGGGTAGGGCTAGGGTTAGTTGTAGTGTTAGAGCTAGGGCTAGGGCTTGGGATAGGGATAGGGATAGGGATAGGGATAGGGATAGGAATAGGGATCGGGTTAGTGTTAGTGTTAGTGTTAGTTTTAGGGCTAGGGCTAGGGTTAGGGTTAGGGTTAGGGTTAAGGTTAGGGTTAGGGTTAGGGTTAGGGTTAGGGCTAGGGTTAGGGTTAGGGTTAGGGCTAGGGTTAGGGTTAGGGTTCGGGCTAAGATTAGGGCTAGGGTTAGGGCTAGGGCTAGGGCTAGGGTAACGGTTAGGGCTAGGGTTAGAGCTAGAGCTAGGGCTAGGGTTAGGGTTCAGTTTCAGGTCCAGTTTAGGGTTACAGTTTGGGTTAGGGGCAGGGGTAGGGGTAGGGGTATGGTTACGGCTAGGCCTAGGGTTAGGGCTAGGGCTAGGGTTAGGTTTAGGGTTAGCGTTAGAGTTAGGATTAGCGCTAGGGTTAGGGTTATGGTTAGGGTTAGGGTTAGGTTCAGGTTTAGGGCTCGGGTTAGTGTTAGGTTTAGGGTTACGGTTCTGGTTAGGGTTTGGGTTAGGGTTAGGGTTAGGATTAGGGCTAGGGCTAGTGTTAGGGCTAGGGCTAGGGCTAGGGTAACGGTTAGGACATGCGTTAGAGCTAGAGTTAGGGCTAGCGTTAGGGTTCAGGTTCAGTTTAGGGTTACAGTTTGAGTTAGGGGTAGGGTAGGGCTAGGGCTAGGGTTAGGGCTAGGCCTAGGGTTAGAATTAGGGCTAAGGTTAGGTTTAGGGTTAGGGTTAGCGTTAGGGTTAGCGCTAGGGTTACGTTTAGGGTTAGGGATAGGGTTAGGTTTAGGGCTCGGGTTAGGGTTAGGGTTACGGTTATGGTTAGGGTTTGGGTTAGGGTTAGGGTTAGTGGTAGGGGTTGGGTTAGGGTTAGGGCTAGGGTCAGGGTTGGGGCTAGGGTTAGGGCTAGGGCTGGGGTTGGGGTTGAGGTTAGGGTTAGGGTTACGGTTGGGGTTGTGGTTGCTGTCGTGTTGTGGTTGGGGTTGGGGTTATGGTTTGAGTTTGGGTTCGGGTTCCGGATAGGGTTAGAATTAGTGTTAGGGTTAGGGTTAGGGCTAGGGCTAGGGTTAGGGGTAGGCTTAGGTTTAGGGATACGGTTTGGATTAGGGTTAGGGTTAGGGCTAGGGTTTGGGTTAGGGTTAGGGTTAGGATTAGGGCTAGGGCTAGTGTTAGCGCTAGGGCTAGGGCTAGGGTAACGGTTAGGACATGCGTTAGAGCTAGAGTTAGGGCTAGCGTTAGGGTTCAGGTTCAGTTTAGGGTTACAGTTTGAGTTTGGGGTAGGGGTAGGGTAGGGCTAGGGCTAGGGTTAGGGCTAGGCCTAGGGTTAGAATTAGGGCTAAGGTTAGGTTTAGGCTTAGGCTTAGCGTTAGGGTTAATGCTAGGGTTACGTTTAGGGTTAGTGATAGGGTTAGGTTTAGGGCTCGGGTTAGGGTTAGGGTTACTGTTACGGTTAGTGTTTGCGTTAGGGTTAGGGTTAGTGGTAGGGGTTGGGTTAGGGTTAGGGCTAGGGTCAGGGTTTGGGCTAGGGTTAGGGTTAGGGTTATGGTAAGTGACAGGGCTAGGGCTAAGCCTAGGGTAAGGGTCAGGGTTAGGGTTAGGGATACTGTTTGGGTTAGGGTTAGGGTTACGGTTAGGGTTATGGTTAGGGTTGGGGTTAGGGTTAGGGTTAGGGTTATGGTTAGGGTTAGGGTTAGGGCTAGGGTTATCATTAGAGTTAGGGCTAGGGTTAGTGTTAGGGTTAGGGCTAGGGCTCGGGTTAGGGGTAGGCTTAGGTTTAGGGATACGGTTTGGATTAGTTTTAGGGTTAGGGCTAGGGTTTGGGTTAGGGTTAGGGTTAGGATTAGGGCTAGTGTTAGGGCTAGGGCTAGGGCTAGGGTAACGGTTAGGACATGCGTTAGAGCTAGAGTTAGGGCTAGCGTTAGGGTTCAGGTTCAGTTTAGGGTTACAGTTTGAGTTAGGGGTAGGGGTAGGGTAGGGCTAGGGCTAGGGTTAGGGCTAGGCCTAGGGTTAGAATTAGGGCTAAGGTTAGGTTTAGGGTTAGGGTTAGCGTTAGGGTTAGCGCTAGGGTTACGTTTAGGGTTAGGGATAGGGTTAGGTTTAGGGCTCGGGTTAGGGTTAGGGTTACGGTTATGGTTAGGGTTTGGGTTAGGGTTAGGGTTAGTGGTAGGGGTTGGGTTAGGGTTAGGGCTAGGGTCAGGGTTGGGGCTAGGGTTAGGGTTAGGGTTATTGTAAGTGAGAGCGTTAGGGCTAAGCCTAGGGTTATGCTTAGGGTTAGGGATACTGTTTGGGTTA
>NC_139475.1:13622500-13625000 GCF_057233095.1 Heloderma suspectum
TTGGGTTAGGGTTAGGGCTAGGGTCAGGGTTTGGGCTAGGGTTAGGGTTAGGTTTATGGTAAGTGAGAGGGCTAGGGCTAAGCCTAGGGTAAGGGTCAGGGTTAGGGTTAGGGATACTGTTTGGGTTAGGGTTAGGGTTATGGTTAGGGTTAGGGTTAGGTTTAGGGTTAGGGTTAGGGTTAGGGCTAGGGTTATCATTAGGGTTAGGGCTAGGGTTAGGGTTAGGGTTAGGTTTATGATTATGGTTAGGGTTTTGGTTAGGTTTAGTGGTAGGCTTTGGGTTAGGGTTAGGGCTAGGGTTTGGGTTAGGGTTAGGGTTAGGGTTAGGATTAGGGCTAGGGCTAATCTTAGGGCTAGGGCTAGGGCTAGGGTAACGGTTAGGACATGCGTTAGAGCTAGAGTTAGGGCTAGCGTTAGGGTTCAGGTTCAGTTTAGGGTTACAGTTTGAGTTAGGGGTAGGGGTAGGGTAGGGCTAGGGCTAGGGTTAGGGCTAGGCCTAGGGTTAGAATTAGGGCTAAGGTTAGGTTTAGGGTTAGGGTTAGCGTTAGGGTTAGCGCTAGGGTTACGTTTAGGGTTAGGGATAGGGTTAGGTTTAGGGCTCGGGTTAGGGTTAGGGTTACGGTTATTGTTAGGGTTTGGGTTAGGGTTAGGGTTAGTGGTAGGGGTTGGGTTAGGGTTAGGGCTAGGGTCAGGGTTGGGGCTAGGGTTAGTGTTAGGGTTATTGTAAGTGAGAGGGTTAGGGCTAAGCCTAGGGTTATGCTTAGGGTTAGGGATACTGTTTGGGTTAGGGTTAGGGTTAGGGTTAGGGTAAGGGTTTGGGTTAGGGTTAGGGCTAGGGTGAGGTTTAGGGTTAGGGTTAGGGTTAGTTCTAGGGTTAGGGTTATCGTTAGGGTGACGCTTTGGGCTAGGGTTAGGGTTAGGGTTAGGTTTAGGGTTAGGGTTAGGGTTCGGGCTAGGGCTAGGGTTAGGGCTAGGGCTAGGGCTACGGATAGGGCTAGGGTAAGGTCTAGGGTTAGGGCTAGGGCTAGGGTAAGGGTTAGGGCTAGGGTTAGAACTAGAGCTAGGGCTAGGATTAGGGTTAGGGTTACAGTTAGTGAGAGGGTTAGGGCTAAGGCTAGTGTTAGGGTGAGATTTAGGTTTAGGGATATGGTTTTTTGTTAGGGTTAGGGTTATGGTTAGCATTAGGATTAGGGTTAGGGCGAGGGTTAGGTCGAGGGTTAGGGTTAGGGCTAGGGTTAGGGTTAGGGTTAGGGTTAGGGTTAGGGTTAAGGTTAGGGTTAGGGTTAGGGTTAGGGTTAGGGTTAGGGCTGGGGTTGGGGTTGAGGTTAGGGTTAGGGTTACGGTTGGGGTTGTGGTTGGTGTCGTGTTGTGGTTGGGGTTGGGGTTAGGGTTTGAGTTTGGGTTCGGGTTCCGGATAGGGTTAGAATTAGTGTTAGGGTTAGGGTTAGGGCTAGGGCTAGGGTTAGGGGTAGGCTTAGGTTTAGGTTTCGGGATACGGTTTGGATTAGGGTTAGGGTTAGGGCTAGGGTTTGGGTTAGGGTTAGGGTTAGGATTAGAGCTAGGGCTAGTGTTAGCGCTCGTGCTAGGGTAACGGTTAGGACATGCGTTAGAGCTAGAGTTAGGGCTAGCGTTAGGGTTCAGGTTCAGTTTAGGGTTACAGTTTGAGTTAGGGGTAGGGGTAGGGTAGGGCTAGGGCTAGGGTTAGGGCTAGGCCTAGGGTTAGAATTAGGGCTAAGGTTAGGTTTAGGCTTAGGCTTAGCGTTAGGGTTAATGCTAGGGTTACGTTTAGGGTTAGTGATAGGGTTAGGTTTAGGGCTCGGGTTAGGGTTAGGGTTACTGTTACGGTTAGTGTTTGGGTTAGGTTTACGGTTAGTGGTAGGGGTTGGGTTAGGGTTAGGGCTAGGGTCAGGGTTTGGGCTAGGGTTAGGGTTAGGGTTATGGTAAGTGAGAGGGCTAGGGCTAAGCCTAGGGTAAGGGTCAGGGTTAGGGTTAGGGATACTGTTTGGGTTAGGGTTAGGGTTACGGTTAGGGTTAGGGTTAGGGTTAGGGTGACGGTTAGGGTTAGGGTTGGGGTTAGGGTGAGGGTCAGGGCTAGGGTTAGGGTGAGGGTTAGGGTTAGTGTTAGGGCCAGGGTTAGCATTAGGGTCAGGGCTACGGTTAGGGTTAGGGGTAGGGGTAGGGGTAGGATTAGGGTAGTGTTAGGGTTACGGCTATGGTTAGGGTTAGGGTTAGGGTTAGGGTTAGGGTTAGAGTTAGGGCAAGGGTTAGGGCTAGAGTTCAGGTTAGGTTTAGGGTAGGGTTAGGGCTAGGGCTAGGGTTAGGGTTAGGGTTAGGGTTAGGTTTAGGGCGAGGGCTAGGGCTAGGGTTTGTGTTAGGGTTAGGGCTAGGGCTAGGGCTAGGGTTAGGGTTAGGGTTAGGGTTAGGGTTAGGGTTAGGTTTAGGTGTAGGGTTAGGGTTAGGCTCAGGGGCAGGTTTAGGGGTAGGGCTAGGGTTAGTTGTA
>NC_139475.1:13635000-13637500 GCF_057233095.1 Heloderma suspectum
GGTTAGGGTTACTGTTACGGTTAGTGTTTGGGTTAGGGTTAGGGTTAGTGGTAGGGGTTGGGTTAGGGTTAGGGCTAGGGTCAGGGTTTGGGCTAGGGTTAGGGTTAGGTTTATGGTAAGTGAGAGGGCTAGGGCTAAGCCTAGGGTAAGGGTCTGGGTTAGGGTTAGGGATACTGTTTGGGTTAGGGTTAGGGTTATGGTTAGGGTTAGGGTTAGGTTTAGGGTTAGGGTTAGGGTTAGGGCTAGGGTTATCATTAGGGTTAGGGCTAGGGTTAGGGTTAGGGTTAGGTTTATGATTATGGTTAGGGTTTTGGTTAGGTTTAGTGGTAGGCTTTGGGTTAGGGTTAGGGCTAGGGTTTGGGTTAGGGTTAGGGTTAGGGTTAGGATTAGGGCTAGGGCTAATCTTAGGGCTAGGGCTAGGGCTAGGGTAACGGTTAGGACATGCGTTAGAGCTAGAGTTAGGGCTAGCGTTAGGGTTCAGGTTCAGTTTAGGGTTACAGTTTGAGTTAGGGGTAGGGGTAGGGTAGGGCTAGGGCTAGGGTTAGGGCTAGGCCTAGGGTTAGAATTAGGGCTAAGGTTAGGTTTAGGGTTAGGGTTAGCGTTAGGGTTAGCGCTAGGGTTACGTTTAGGGTTAGGGATAGGGTTAGGTTTAGGGCTCGGGTTAGGGTTAGGGTTACGGTTATTGTTAGGGTTTGGGTTAGGGTTAGGGTTAGTGGTAGGGGTTGGGTTAGGGTTAGGGCTAGGGTCAGGGTTGGGGCTAGGGTTAGTGTTAGGGTTATTGTAAGTGAGAGGGTTAGGGCTAAGCCTAGGGTTATGCTTAGGGTTAGGGATACTGTTTGGGTTAGGGTTAGGGTTAGGGTTAGGGTAAGGGTTTGGGTTAGGGTTAGGGCTAGGGTGAGGTTTAGGGTTAGGGTTAGGGTTAGTTCTAGGGTTAGGGTTATCGTTAGGGTGACGCTTTGGGCTAGGGTTAGGGTTAGGGTTAGGTTTAGGGTTAGGGTTAGGGTTCGGGCTAGGGCTAGGGTTAGGGCTAGGGCTAGGGCTACGGATAGGGCTAGGGTAAGGTCTAGGGTTAGGGCTAGGGCTAGGGTAAGGGTTAGGGCTAGGGTTAGAACTAGAGCTAGGGCTAGGATTAGGGTTAGGGTTACAGTTAGTGAGAGGGTTAGGGCTAAGGCTAGTGTTAGGGTGAGATTTAGGTTTAGGGATATGGTTTTTTGTTAGGGTTAGGGTTATGGTTAGCATTAGGATTAGGGTTAGGGCGAGGGTTAGGTCGAGGGTTAGGGTTAGGGCTAGGGTTAGGGTTAGGGTTAGGGTTAGGGTTAAGGTTAGGGTTAGGGTTAGGGTTAGGGTTAGGGCTGGGGTTGGGGTTGAGGTTAGGGTTAGGGTTACGGTTGGGGTTGTGGTTGGTGTCGTGTTGTGGTTGGGGTTGGGGTTAGGGTTTGAGTTTGGGTTCGGGTTCCGGATAGGGTTAGAATTAGTGTTAGGGTTAGGGTTAGGGCTAGGGCTAGGGTTAGGGGTAGGCTTAGGTTTAGGTTTAGGGATACGGTTTGGATTAGGGTTAGGGTTAGGGCTAGGGTTTGGGTTAGGGTTAGGGTTAGGATTAGAGCTAGGGCTAGTGTTAGCGCTCGTGCTAGGGTAACGGTTAGGACATGCGTTAGAGCTAGAGTTAGGGCTAGCGTTAGGGTTCAGGTTCAGTTTAGGGTTACAGTTTGAGTTAGGGGTAGGGGTAGGGTAGGGCTAGGGCTAGGGTTAGGGCTAGGCCTAGGGTTAGAATTAGGGCTAAGGTTAGGTTTAGGCTTAGGCTTAGCGTTAGGGTTAATGCTAGGGTTACGTTTAGGGTTAGTGATAGGGTTAGGTTTAGGGCTCGGGTTAGGGTTAGGGTTACTGTTACGGTTAGTGTTTGGGTTAGGTTTACGGTTAGTGGTAGGGGTTGGGTTAGGGTTAGGGCTAGGGTCAGGGTTTGGGCTAGGGTTAGGGTTAGGGTTATGGTAAGTGAGAGGGCTAGGGCTAAGCCTAGGGTAAGGGTCAGGGTTAGGGTTAGGGATACTGTTTGGGTTAGGGTTAGGGTTACGGTTAGGGTTAGGGTTAGGGTTAGGGTGAGGGTTAGGGTTAGGGTTGGGGTTAGGGTGAGGGTCAGGGATATGGTTAGGGTGAGGGTTAGGGTTAGTGTTAGGGCCAGGGTTAGCATTAGGGTCAGGGCTACGGTTAGGGTTAGGGGTAGGGGTAGGGGTAGGATTAGGGTAGTGTTAGGGTTACGGCTATGTTTAGGGTTAGGGTTAGGGTTAGGGTTAGGGTTAGAGTTAGGGCAAGGGTTAGGGCTAGAGTTCAGGTTAGGTTTAGGGTAGGGTTAGGGCTAGGGCTAGGGTTAGGGTTAGGGTTAGGGTTAGGTTTAGGGCGAGGGCTAGGGCTAGGGTTTGTGTTAGGGTTAGGGCTAGGGCTAGGGCTAGGGTTAGTGTTAGTGTTAGGGTTAGGGTTAGGGTTAGGGTTAGGGTAAGGTTTAGGT
>NC_139475.1:13657500-13660000 GCF_057233095.1 Heloderma suspectum
GGGTTAGGTTTATGGTAAGTGAGAGGGCTAGGGCTAAGCCTAGGGTAAGGGTCAGGGTTAGGGTTAGGGATACTGTTTGGGTTAGGGTTAGGGTTATGGTTAGGGTTAGGGTTAGGTTTAGGGTTAGGGTTAGGGTTAGGGCTAGGGTTATCATTAGGGTTAGGGCTAGGGTTAGGGTTAGGGTTAGGTTTATGATTATGGTTAGGGTTTTGGTTAGGTTTAGTGGTAGGCTTTGGGTTAGGGTTAGGGCTAGGGTTTGGGTTAGGGTTAGGGTTAGGGTTAGGATTAGGGCTAGGGCTAATCTTAGGGCTAGGGCTAGGGCTAGGGTAACGGTTAGGACATGCGTTAGAGCTAGAGTTAGGGCTAGCGTTAGGGTTCAGGTTCAGTTTAGGGTTACAGTTTGAGTTAGGGGTAGGGGTAGGGTAGGGCTAGGGCTAGGGTTAGGGCTAGGCCTAGGGTTAGAATTAGGGCTAAGGTTAGGTTTAGGGTTAGGGTTAGCGTTAGGGTTAGCGCTAGGGTTACGTTTAGGGTTAGGGATAGGGTTAGGTTTAGGGCTCGGGTTAGGGTTAGGGTTACGGTTATTGTTAGGGTTTGGGTTAGGGTTAGGGTTAGTGGTAGGGGTTGGGTTAGGGTTAGGGCTAGGGTCAGGGTTGGGGCTAGGGTTAGTGTTAGGGTTATTGTAAGTGAGAGGGTTAGGGCTAAGCCTAGGGTTATGCTTAGGGTTAGGGATACTGTTTGGGTTAGGGTTAGGGTTAGGGTTAGGGTAAGGGTTTGGGTTAGGGTTAGGGCTAGGGTGAGGTTTAGGGTTAGGGTTAGGGTTAGTTCTAGGGTTAGGGTTATCGTTAGGGTGACGCTTTGGGCTAGGGTTAGGGTTAGGGTTAGGTTTAGGGTTAGGGTTAGGGTTCGGGCTAGGGCTAGGGTTAGGGCTAGGGCTAGGGCTACGGATAGGGCTAGGGTAAGGTCTAGGGTTAGGGCTAGGGCTAGGGTAAGGGTTAGGGCTAGGGTTAGAACTAGAGCTAGGGCTAGGATTAGGGTTAGGGTTACAGTTAGTGAGAGGGTTAGGGCTAAGGCTAGTGTTAGGGTGAGATTTAGGTTTAGGGATATGGTTTTTTGTTAGGGTTAGGGTTATGGTTAGCATTAGGATTAGGGTTAGGGCGAGGGTTAGGTCGAGGGTTAGGGTTAGGGCTAGGGTTAGGGTTAGGGTTAGGGTTAGGGTTAGGGTTAAGGTTAGGGTTAGGGTTAGGGTTAGGGTTAGGGTTAGGGCTGGGGTTGGGGTTGAGGTTAGGGTTAGGGTTACGGTTGGGGTTGTGGTTGGTGTCGTGTTGTGGTTGGGGTTGGGGTTAGGGTTTGAGTTTGGGTTCGGGTTCCGGATAGGGTTAGAATTAGTGTTAGGGTTAGGGTTAGGGCTAGGGCTAGGGTTAGGGGTAGGCTTAGGTTTAGGTTTCGGGATACGGTTTGGATTAGGGTTAGGGTTAGGGCTAGGGTTTGGGTTAGGGTTAGGGTTAGGATTAGAGCTAGGGCTAGTGTTAGCGCTCGTGCTAGGGTAACGGTTAGGACATGCGTTAGAGCTAGAGTTAGGGCTAGCGTTAGGGTTCAGGTTCAGTTTAGGGTTACAGTTTGAGTTAGGGGTAGGGGTAGGGTAGGGCTAGGGCTAGGGTTAGGGCTAGGCCTAGGGTTAGAATTAGGGCTAAGGTTAGGTTTAGGCTTAGGCTTAGCGTTAGGGTTAATGCTAGGGTTACGTTTAGGGTTAGTGATAGGGTTAGGTTTAGGGCTCGGGTTAGGGTTAGGGTTACTGTTACGGTTAGTGTTTGGGTTAGGTTTACGGTTAGTGGTAGGGGTTGGGTTAGGGTTAGGGCTAGGGTCAGGGTTTGGGCTAGGGTTAGGGTTAGGGTTATGGTAAGTGAGAGGGCTAGGGCTAAGCCTAGGGTAAGGGTCAGGGTTAGGGTTAGGGATACTGTTTGGGTTAGGGTTAGGGTTACGGTTAGGGTTAGGGTTAGGGTTAGGGTGACGGTTAGGGTTAGGGTTGGGGTTAGGGTGAGGGTCAGGGCTAGGGTTAGGGTGAGGGTTAGGGTTAGTGTTAGGGCCAGGGTTAGCATTAGGGTCAGGGCTACGGTTAGGGTTAGGGGTAGGGGTAGGGGTAGGATTAGGGTAGTGTTAGGGTTACGGCTATGGTTAGGGTTAGGGTTAGGGTTAGGGTTAGGGTTAGAGTTAGGGCAAGGGTTAGGGCTAGAGTTCAGGTTAGGTTTAGGGTAGGGTTAGGGCTAGGGTTAGGGTTAGGGTTAGGGTTAGGTTTAGGGCGAGGGCTAGGGCTAGGGTTTGTGTTAGGGTTAGGGCTAGGGCTAGGGCTAGGGTTAGGGTTAGGGTTAGGGTTAGGGTTAGGGTTAGGTTTAGGTGTAGGGTTAGGGTTAGGCTCAGGGGCAGGTTTAGGGGTAGGGCTAGGGTTAGTTGTAGTGTTAGAGCTAGGGCTAGGGCTTGGGATAGGGATAGGGATAGGGATAGG
>NC_139475.1:13715000-13722500 GCF_057233095.1 Heloderma suspectum
AGGGCTAGGGCTAGGGTTACGGTTAGGGTTAGGGTTAGGTTTAGGGCGAGGGCTAGGGCTAGGGTTTGTGTTAGGGTTAGGGCTAAGGCTAGGGCTAGGGTTAGTGTTAGGGTTAGGGTTAGGGCTAGGGTTAGGTTTAGGTGTAGGGTTAGGGTTAGGCTTAGGGGCAGGTTTAGGGGTAGGGCTAGGGTTAGTTGTAGTGTTAGAGCTAGGGCTAGGGCTTGGGATAGGGATAGGGATAGGGATAGGGATAGGGATAGGGATAGGGATCGGGTTAGTGTTAGTGTTAGTGTTAGGGCTAGGGCTACGGTTAGGGTTAGGGTTAGGGTTAAGGTTAGGGTTAGGGTTAGGGTTAGGGTTAGGGCTAGGGATAGGGTTAGGGTTAGGGCTAGGGTTAGGGTTAGGGTTCGGGCTAAGATTAGGGCTAGGGTTAGGGCTAGGGCTAGGGCTAGGGCTAGGGTAACGGTTAGGGCTAGGGTTAGAGCTAGAGCTAGGGCTAGGGTTAGGGTTCAGGTTCAGGTTCAGTTTAGGGTTACAGTTTGGGTTAGGGGCAGGGGTAGGGGTAGGGCTATGGTTACGGCTAGGCCTAGGGTTAGGGCTAGGGCTAGGGTTAGGTTTAGGGTTAGCGTTAGAGTTAGGATTAGCGCTAGGGTTAGGGTTATGGTTAGGGTTAGGGTTAGGTTCAGGTTTAGGGCTCGGGTTAGTGTTAGGTTTAGGGTTACGGTTCTGGTTAGGGTTTGGGTTAGGGTTAGGGTTAGGATTAGGGCTAGGGCTAGTGTTAGGGCTAGGGCTAGGGCTAGGGTAACGGTTAGGACATGCGTTAGAGCTAGAGTTAGGGCTAGCGTTAGGGTTCAGGTTCAGTTTAGGGTTACAGTTTGAGTTAGGGGTAGGGGTAGGGTAGGGCTAGGGCTAGGGTTAGGGCTAGGCCTAGGGTTAGAATTAGGGCTAAGGTTAGGTTTAGGGTTAGGGTTAGCGTTAGGGTTAGCGCTAGGGTTACGTTTAGGGTTAGGGATAGGGTTAGGTTTAGGGCTCGGGTTAGGGTTAGGGTTACGGTTATGGTTAGGGTTTGGGTTAGGGTTAGGGTTAGTGGTAGGGGTTGGGTTAGGGTTAGGGCTAGGGTCAGGGTTGGGGCTAGGGTTAGGGTTAGGGTTATTGTAAGTGAGAGGGTTAGGGCTAAGCCTAGGGTTATGCTTAGGGTTAGGGATACTGTTTGGGTTAGGGTTAGGGTTAGGGTAAGGGTTTGGGTTAGGGTTAGGGCTAGGGTGAGGTTTTGGGTTAGGGTTAGGGTTAGGGTTAGTTCTAGGGTTAGGGTTATCGTTAGGGTGACGCTTTGGGCTAGGGTTAGGGTTAGGGTTAGGTTTAGGTTTAGGGTTCGGGCTAGGGCTAGGGTTAGGGCTAGGGCTAGGGCTACGGATAGGGCTAGGGTAAGGTCTAGGGTTAGGGCTAGGGCTAGGGTAAGGGTTAGGGCTAGGGTTAGAACTAGAGCTAGGGCTAGGATTAGGGTTAGGGTTACAGTTAGTGAGAGGGTTAGGGCTAAGGCTAGTGTTAGGGTGAGATTTAGGTTTAGGGATATGGTTTTTTGTTAGGGTTAGGGTTATGGTTAGCGTTAGGATTAGGGTTAGGGCTAGGGTTAGGTCGAGGGTTAGGGTTAGGGTTAGGGTTAGGGCTAGGGTCAGGGTTGGGGCTAGGGTTAGGGTTAGGGTTATTGTAAGTGAGAGGGTTAGGGCTAAGCCTAGGGTTATGCTTAGGGTTAGGGATACTGTTTGGGTTAGGGTTAGGGTTAGGGTAAGGGTTTGGGTTAGGGTTAGGGCTAGGGTGAGGTTTAGGGTTAGGGTTAGTTTTAGGGTTAGTTCTAGGGTTAGGGTTATCGTTAGGGTGACGCTTTGGGCTAGGGTTAGGGTTAGGGTTAGGGTTAGGTTTAGGGTTAGGGTTAGGGTTCGGGCTAGGGCTAGGGTTAGGGCTAGGGCTAGGGCTATGGATAGGGCTAGGGTAAGGTCTAGGGTTAGGGCTAGGGCTGGGGTTGGGGTTGAGGTTAGGGTTAGGGTTACGGTTGGGGTTGTGGTTGCTGTCGTGTTGTGGTTGGGGTTGGGGTTATGGTTTGAGTTTGGGTTCGGGTTCCGGATAGGGTTAGAATTAGTGTTAGGGTTAGGGTTAGGGCTAGGGCTAGGGTTAGGGGTAGGCTTAGGTTTAGGGATACGGTTTGGATTAGGGTTAGGGTTAGGGCTAGGGTTTGGGTTAGGGTTAGGGTTAGGATTAGGGCTAGGGCTAGTGTTAGCGCTAGGGCTAGGGCTAGGGTAACGGTTAGGACATGCGTTAGAGCTAGAGTTAGGGCTAGCGTTAGGGTTCAGGTTCAGTTTAGGGTTACAGTTTGAGTTTGGGGTAGGGGTAGGGTAGGGCTAGGGCTAGGGTTAGGGCTAGGCCTAGGGTTAGAATTAGGGCTAAGGTTAGGTTTAGGCTTAGGCTTAGCGTTAGGGTTAATGCTAGGGTTACGTTTAGGGTTAGTGATAGGGTTAGGTTTAGGGCTCGGGTTAGGGTTAGGGTTACTGTTACGGTTAGTGTTTGCGTTAGGGTTAGGGTTAGTGGTAGGGGTTGGGTTAGGGTTAGGGCTAGGGTCAGGGTTTGGGCTAGGGTTAGGGTTAGGGTTATGGTAAGTGAGAGGGCTAGGGCTAAGCCTAGGGTAAGGGTCAGGGTTAGGGTTAGGGATACTGTTTGGGTTAGGGTTAGGGTTACGGTTAGGGTTATGGTTAGGGTTGGGGTTAGGGTTAGGGTTAGGGTTATGGTTAGGGTTAGGGTTAGGGTTAGGGCTAGGGTTATCATTAGAGTTAGGGCTAGGGTTAGTGTTAGGGTTAGGGCTAGGGCTCGGGTTAGGGGTAGGCTTAGGTTTAGGGATACGGTTTGGATTAGTTTTAGGGTTAGGGCTAGGGTTTGGGTTAGGGTTAGGGTTAGGATTAGGGCTAGGGCTAGTGTTAGCGCTAGGGCTAGGGTAACGGTTAGGACATGCGTTAGAGCTAGAGTTAGGGCTAGCGTTAGGGTTCAGGTTCAGTTTAGGGTTACAGTTTGAGTTAGGGGTAGGGGTAGGGTAGGGCTAGGGCTAGGGTTAGGGCTAGGCCTAGGGTTAGAATTAGGGCTAAGGTTAGGTTTAGGGTTAGGGTTAGCGTTAGGGTTAGCGCTAGGGTTACGTTTAGGGTTAGGGATAGGGTTAGGTTTAGGGCTCGGGTTAGGGTTAGGGTTACGGTTATGGTTAGGGTTTGGGTTAGGGTTAGGGTTAGTGGTAGGGGTTGGGTTAGGGTTAGGGCTAGGGTCAGGGTTGGGGCTAGGGTTAGGGTTAGGGTTATTGTAAGTGAGAGCGTTAGGGCTAAGCCTAGGGTTATGCTTAGGGTTAGGGATACTGTTTGGGTTAGGGTTAGGGTTAGGGTAAGGGTTTGGGTTAGGGTTAGGGCTAGGGTGAGGTTTAGGGTTAGGGTTAGGTTTAGGGTTAGTTCTAGGGTTAGGGTTATCGTTAGGGTGACGCTTTGGGCTAGGGTTAGGGTTAGGGTTAGGGTTAGGTTTAGGGATAGGGTTAGGGTTCGGGCTAGGGCTAGGGTTAGGGCTAGGGCTAGGGCTACGGATAGGGCTAGGGTAAGGTCTAGGGTTAGGGCTAGGGCTGGGGTTGGGGTTGAGGTTAGGGTTAGGGTTACGGTTGGGGTTGTGGTTGGTGTCGTGTTGTGGTTGGGGTTGGGGTTAGGGTTTGAGTTTGGGTTCGGGTTCCGGATAGGGTTAGAATTAGTGTTAGGGTTAGGGTTAGGGTTAGGGCTAGGGCTAGGGTTAGGGGTAGGCTTAGGTTTAGGGATACGGTTTGGATTAGGGTTAGGGTTAGGGCTAGGGCTAGGGTTTGGGTTAGGGTTAGGGTTAGGATTAGGGCTAGGGCTAGTGTTAGCGCTAGGGCTAGGGCTAGGGTAACGGTTAGGACATGCGTTAGAGCTAGAGTTAGGGCTAGCGTTAGGGTTCAGGTTCAGTTTAGGGTTACAGTTTGAGTTAGGGGTAGGGGTAGGGTAGGGCTAGGGCTAGGGTTAGGGCTAGGCCTAGGGTTAGAATTAGGGCTAAGGTTAGGTTTAGGGTTAGGGTTAGCGTTAGGGTTAGCGCTAGGGTTACGTTTAGGGTTAGGGATAGGGTTAGGTTTAGGGCTCGGGTTAGGGTTAGGGTTACGGTTATGGTTAGTGTTTGGGTTAGGGTTAGGGTTAGTGGTAGGGGTTGGGTTAGGGTTAGGGCTAGGGTCAGGGTTGGGGCTAGGGTTAGGGTTAGGGTTATTGTAAGTGAGAGGGTTAGGGCTAAGCCTAGGGTTATGCTTAGGGTTAGGGATACTGTTTGGGTTAGGGTTAGGGTTAGGGTAAGGGTTTGGGTTAGGGTTAGGGCTAGGGTGAGGTTTTGGGTTAGGGTTAGGGTTAGGGTTAGTTCTAGGGTTAGGGTTATCATTAGGGTGACGCTTTGGGCTAGGGTTAGGGTTAGGGTTAGGGTTAGGGTTAGGTTTAGGGTTAGGGTTCGGGCTAGGGCTAGGGTTAGGGCTAGGGCTAGGGCTACGGATAGGGCTAGGGTAAGGTCTAGGGTTAGGGCTAGGGCTAGGGTAAGGGTTAGGGCTAGGGTTAGAACTAGAGCTAGGGCTAGGATTAGGGTTAGGGTTACAGTTAGTGAGAGGGTTAGGACTAAGACTAGTGTTAGGGTGAGATTTAGGTTTAGGGATATGGTTTTTTGTTAGGGTTAGGGTTATGGTTAGCGTTAGGATTAGGGTTAGGGCTAGGGTTAGGTCGAGGGTTAGGGTTAGGGTTAGGGTTAGGGTTAGGGTTAGGGCTAGGGTCAGGGTTGGGGCTAGGGTTAGGGTTAGGGTTATTGTAAGTGAGAGGGTTAGGGCTAAGCCTAGGGTTATGCTTAGGGTTAGGGATACTGTTTGGGTTAGGGTTAGGGTTAGGGTAAGGGTTTGGGTTAGGGTTAGGGCTAGGGTGAGGTTTAGGGTTAGGGTTAGGTTTAGGGTTAGTTCTAGGGTTAGGGTTATCGTTAGGGTGACGCTTTGGGCTAGGGTTAGGGTTAGGGTTAGGTTTAGGGTTAGGGTTAGGGTTCGGGCTAGGGCTAGGGTTAGGGCTAGGGTTAGGGCTAGGGCTACGGATAGGGCTAGGGTAAGGTCTAGGGTTAGGGCTAGGGCTGGGGTTGGGGTTGAGGTTAGGGTTAGGGTTATGGTTGGGGTTGTGGTTGCTGTCGTGTTGTGGTTGGGGTTGGGGTTAGGGTTTGAGTTTGGGTTCGGGTTCCGGATAGGGTTAGAATTAGGGTTAGGGTTAGGGTTAGGGTTAGGGCTAGGGCTAGGGTTAGGGGTAGGCTTAGGTTTAGGGATACGGTTTGGATTAGGGTTAGGGTTAGGGCTAGGGTTTGGGTTAGGGTTAGGGTTAGGATTAGGGCTAGGGCTAGTGTTAGCGCTAGGGCTAGGGCTAGGGTAACGGTTAGGACATGCGTTAGAGCTAGAGTTAGGGCTAGCGTTAGGGTTCAGGTTCAGTTTAGGGTTACAGTTTGAGTTTGGGGTAGGGGTAGGGTAGGGCTAGGGCTAGGGTTAGGGCTAGGCCTAGGGTTAGAATTAGGGCTAAGGTTAGGTTTAGGCTTAGGCTTAGCGTTAGGGTTAATGCTAGGGTTACGTTTAGGGTTAGTGATAGGGTTAGGTTTAGGGCTCGGGTTAGGGTTAGGGTTACTGTTACGGTTAGTGTTTGGGTTAGGGTTAGGGTTAGTGGTAGGGGTTGGGTTAGGGTTAGGGCTAGGGTCAGGGTTTGGGCTAGGGTTAGGGTTATGGTAAGTGAGAGGGCTAGGGCTAAGCCTAGGGTAAGGGTCAGGGTTAGGGTTAGGGATACTGTTTGGGTTAGGGTTAGGGTTACGGTTAGGGTTAGGGTTAGGGTTGGGGTTAGGGTTAGGGTTAGGGTTATGGTTAGGGTTAGGGTTAGGGCTAGGGTTATCATTAGAATTAGGGCTAGGGTTAGTGTTAGGGTTAGGTTTATGATTATGGTTAGGGTTTTGGTTAGGTTTAGTGGTAGGCTTTGGGTTAGGGTTAGGACTAGGGTTTGGGTTAGGGTTTGGGTTAGGGTTAGGGTTAGGATTAGGGCTAGGGCTAGTCTTAGGGCTAGGCCTAGGGCTAGGGTAACGGTTAGGACATGCGTTAGAGCTAGAGTTAGGGCTAGCGTTAGGGTTCAGGTTCAGTTTAGGGTTACAGTTTGAGTTATGGGTAGGGGTAGGGTAGGGCTAGGGCTAGGGTTAGGGCTAGGCCTAGGGTTAGAATTAGGGCTAAGGTTAGGTTTAGGGTTAGGGTTAGCGTTAGGGTTAGCGCTAGGGTTACGTTTAGGGTTAGGGATAGGGTTAGGTTTAGGGCTCGGGTTAGGGTTAGGGTTACGGTTATGGTTAGGGTTTGGGTTAGGGTTAGGGTTAGTGGTAGGGGTTGGGTTAGGGTTAGGGCTAGGGTCAGGGTTGGGGCTAGGGTTAGGGTTAGGGTTATTGTAAGTGAGAGCGTTAGGGCTAAGCCTAGGGTTATGCTTAGGGTTAGGGATACTGTTTGGGTTAGGGTTAGGGTTAGGGTAAGGGTTTGGGTTAGGGTTAGGGCTAGGGTGAGGTTTAGGGTTAGGGTTAGGTTTAGGGTTAGTTCTAGGGTTAGGGTTATCGTTAGGGTGACGCTTTGGGCTAGGGTTAGGGTTAGGGTTAGGGTTAGGTTTAGGGTTAGGGTTAGGGTTCGGGCTAGGGCTAGGGTTAGGGCTAGGGCTAGGGCTACGGATAGGGCTAGGGTAAGGTCTAGGGTTAGGGCTAGGGCTGGGGTTGGGGTTGAGGTTAGGGTTAGGGTTACGGTTGGGGTTGTGGTTGGTGTCGTGTTGTGGTTGGGGTTGGGGTTAGGGTTTGAGTTTGGGTTCGGGTTCCGGATAGGGTTAGAATTAGTGTTAGGGTTAGGGTTAGGGCTAGGGCTAGGGTTAGGGGTAGGCTCAGGTTTAGGGATACGGTTTGGATTAGGGTTAGGGTTAGGGCTAGGGTTTGGGTTAGGGTTAGGGTTAGGATTAGGGCTAGGGCTAGTGTTAGCGCTAGGGCTAGGGCTAGGGTGACGGTTAGGGCTAGGGTTAGAGCTAGAGCTAGGGCTAGGGTTAGGGTTCAGGTTCAGGTTCAGTTTAGGGTTACAGTTTGGGTTAGGGGCAGGGGTAGGGGTAGGGGTATGGTTACAGCTATGCCTAGGGTTAGGGCTAGGGCTAGGGTTAGGTTTAGGGTTAGCGTTAGAGTTAGGATTAGCGCTAGGGTTAGGGTTATGGTTAGGGTTAGGGTTAGGTTCAGGTTTAGGGCTCGGGTTAGTGTTAGGTTTAGGGTTACGGTTCTGGTTAGGGTTTGGGTTAGGGTTAGGGTTAGGATTAGGGCTAGGGCTAGTGTTAGGGCTAGGGCTAGGGCTAGGGTAACGGTTAGGACATGCGTTAGAGCTAGAGTTAGGGCTAGCGTTAGGGTTCAGGTTCAGTTTAGGGTTAC
>NC_139475.1:13735000-13737500 GCF_057233095.1 Heloderma suspectum
TAGAATTAGGGCTAGGGTTAGTGTTAGGGTTAGGTTTATGATTATGGTTAGGGTTTTGGTTAGGTTTAGTGGTAGGCTTTGGGTTAGGGTTAGGGCTAGGGTTTGGGTTAGGGTTTGGGTTAGGGTTAGGGTTAGGATTAGGGCTAGGGCTAGTCTTAGGGCTAGGCCTAGGGCTAGGGTAACGGTTAGGACATGCGTTAGAGCTAGAGTTAGGGCTAGCGTTAGGGTTCAGGTTCAGTTTAGGGTTACAGTTTGAGTTATGGGTAGGGGTAGGGTAGGGCTAGGGCTAGGGTTAGGGCTAGGCCTAGGGTTAGAATTAGGGCTAAGGTTAGGTTTAGGGTTAGGGTTAGCGTTAGGGTTAGCGCTAGGGTTACGTTTAGGGTTAGGGATAGGGTTAGGTTTAGGGCTCGGGTTAGGGTTAGGGTTACGGTTATGGTTAGGGTTTGGGTTAGGGTTAGGGTTAGTGGTAGGGGTTGGGTTAGGGTTAGGGCTAGGGTCAGGGTTGGGGCTAGGGTTAGGGTTAGGGTTATTGTAAGTGAGAGCGTTAGGGCTAAGCCTAGGGTTATGCTTAGGGTTAGGGATACTGTTTGGGTCAGGGTTAGGGTTAGGGTAAGGGTTTGGGTTAGGGTTAGGGCTAGGGTGAGGTTTAGGGTTAGGGTTAGGTTTAGGGTTAGTTCTAGGGTTAGGGTTATCGTTAGGGTGACGCTTTGGGCTAGGGTTAGGGTTAGGGTTAGGGTTAGGGTTAGGGTTAGGTTTAGGGTTAGGGTTAGGGTTTGGGCTAGGGCTAGGGTTAGGGCTAGGGCTAGGGCTACGGATAGGGCTAGGGTAAGGTCTAGGGTTAGGGCTAGGGCTGGGGTTGGGGTTGAGGTTAGGGTTAGGGTTTCGGTTGGGGTTGTGGTTGGTGTCGTGTTGTGGTTGGGGTTGGGGTTAGGGTTTGAGTTTGGGTTCGGGTTCCGGATAGGGTTAGAATTAGTGTTAGGGTTAGGGTTAGGGCTAGGGCTAGGGTTAGGGGTAGGCTTAGGTTTAGGGATACGGTTTGGATTAGGGTTAGGGTTAGGGCTAGGGTTTGGGTTAGGGTTAGGGTTAGGATTAGGGCTAGGGCTAGTGTTAGCGCTATGGCTAGGGCTAGGGTAACGGTTAGGACATGCGTTAGAGCTAGAGTTAGGGCTAGCGTTAGGGTTCAGGTTCAGTTTAGGGTTACAGTTTGAGTTAGGGGTAGGGGTAGGGTAGGGCTAGGGCTAGGGTTAGGGCTAGGCCTAGGGTTAGAATTAGGGCTAAGGTTAGGTTTAGGCTTAGGCTTAGCGTTAGGGTTAATGCTAGGGTTACGTTTAGGGTTAGTGATAGGGTTAGGTTTAGGGCTTGGGTTAGGGTTAGGGTTACTGTTACGGTTAGTGTTTGGGTTAGGGTTAGGGTTAGTGGTAGGGGTTGGGTGAGGGTTAGGGCTAGGGTCAGGGTTTGGGCTAGGGTTAGGGTTAGGTTTATGGTAAGTGAGAGGGCTAGGGCTAAGCCTAGGGTAAGGGTCAGGGTTAGGGTTAGGGATACTGTTTGGGTTAGGGTTCGGGTTATGGTTAGGGTTAGGTTTAGGGTTAGGGTTAGGGTTAGGGTTAGGGCTAGGGTTATCATTAGGGTTAGGGCTAGGGTTAGGGTTAGGGTTAGGTTTATGATTATGGTTAGGGTTTTGGTTAGGTTTAGTGGTAGGCTTTGGGTTAGGGTTAGGGCTAGGGTTTGGGTTAGGGTTTGGGTTAGGGTTAGGGTTATGATTAGGGCTAGGGCTAATCTTAGGGCTAGGGCTAGGGCTAGGGTAACGGTTAGGACATGCGTTAGAGCTAGAGTTAGGGCTAGCGTTAGGGTTCAGGTTCAGTTTAGGGTTACAGTTTGAGTTAGGGGTAGGGGTAGGGTAGGGCTAGGGCTAGGGTTAGGGCTAGGCCTAGGGTTAGAATTAGGGCTAAGGTTAGGTTTAGGGTTAGGGTTAGCGTTAGGGTTAGCGCTAGGGTTACGTTTAGGGTTAGGGATAGGGTTAGGTTTAGGGCTCGGGTTAGGGTTAGGGTTACGGTTATTGTTAGGGTTTGGGTTAGGGTTAGGGTTAGTGGTAGGGGTTGGGTTAGGGTTAGGGCTAGGGTCAGGGTTGGGGCTAGGGTTAGTGTTAGGGTTATTGTAAGTGAGAGGGTTAGGGCTAAGCCTAGGGTTATGCTTAGGGTTAGGGATACTGTTTGGGTTAGGGTTAGGGTTAGGGTTAGGGTAAGGGTTTGGGTTAGGGTTAGGGCTAGGGTGAGGTTTAGGGTTAGGGTTAGGGTTAGTTCTAGGGTTAGGGTTATCGTTAGGGTGACGCTTTGGGCTAGGGTTAGGGTTAGGGTTAGGGTTAGGGTTCGGGCTAGGGCTAGGGTTAGGGCTAGGGCTAGGGCTACGGATAGGGCTAGGGTAAGGTCTAGGGTTAGGGCTAGGGCTAGGGTAAGGGTTAGGGCTAGGGTTAGAACTAGAGCTAGGGCTAGGATTAGGGTTA
>NC_139475.1:13742500-13745000 GCF_057233095.1 Heloderma suspectum
GGTTAGGGTTAGGGTTAGGATTAGGGCTAGGGCTAGTGTTAGCGCTAGGGCTAGGGCTAGGGTAACGGTTAGGACATGCGTTAGAGCTAGAGTTAGGGCTAGCGTTAGGGTTCAGGTTCAGTTTAGGGTTACAGTTTGAGTTTGGGGTAGGGGTAGGGTAGGGCTAGGGCTAGGGTTAGGGATAGGCCTAGGGTTAGAATTAGGGCTAAGGTTAGGTTTAGGCTTAGGCTTAGCGTTAGGGTTAATGCTAGGGTTACGTTTAGGGTTAGTGATAGGGTTAGGTTTAGGGCTCGGGTTAGGGTTAGGGTTACTGTTACGGTTAGTGTTTGGGTTAGGGTTAGGGTTAGTGGTAGGGGTTGGGTTAGGGTTAGGGCTAGGGTCAGGGTTTGGGCTAGGGTTAGGGTTATGGTAAGTGAGAGGGCTAGGGCTAAGCCTAGGGTAAGGGTCAGGGTTAGGGTTAGGGATACTGTTTGGGTTAGGGTTAGGGTTACGGTTAGGGTTAGGGTTAGGGTTGGGGTTAGGGTTAGGGTTAGGGTTATGGTTAGGGTTAGGGTTAGGGCTAGGGTTATCATTAGAATTAGGGCTAGGGTTAGTGTTAGGGTTAGGTTTATGATTATGGTTAGGGTTTTGGTTAGGTTTAGTGGTAGGCTTTGGGTTAGGGTTAGGGCTAGGGTTTGGGTTAGGGTTTGGGTTAGGGTTAGGGTTAGGATTAGGGCTAGGGCTAGTCTTAGGGCTAGGCCTAGGGCTAGGGTAACGGTTAGGACATGCGTTAGAGCTAGAGTTAGGGCTAGCGTTAGGGTTCAGGTTCAGTTTAGGGTTACAGTTTGAGTTATGGGTAGGGGTAGGGTAGGGCTAGGGCTAGGGTTAGGGCTAGGCCTAGGGTTAGAATTAGGGCTAAGGTTAGGTTTAGGGTTAGGGTTAGCGTTAGGGTTAGCGCTAGGGTTACGTTTAGGGTTAGGGATAGGGTTAGGTTTAGGGCTCGGGTTAGGGTTAGGGTTACGGTTATGGTTAGGGTTTGGGTTAGGGTTAGTGGTAGGGGTTGGGTTAGGGTTAGGGCTAGGGTCAGGGTTGGGGCTAGGGTTAGGGTTAGGGTTATTGTAAGTGAGAGCGTTAGGGCTAAGCCTAGGGTTATGCTTAGGGTTAGGGATACTGTTTGGGTCAGGGTTAGGGTTAGGGTAAGGGTTTGGGTTAGGGTTAGGGCTAGGGTGAGGTTTAGGGTTAGGGTTAGGTTTAGGGTTAGTTCTAGGGTTAGGGTTATCGTTAGGGTGACGCTTTGGGCTAGGGTTAGGGTTAGGGTTAGGGTTAGGGTTAGGGTTAGGTTTAGGGTTAGGGTTAGGGTTTGGGCTAGGGCTAGGGTTAGGGCTAGGGCTAGGGCTACGGATAGGGCTAGGGTAAGGTCTAGGGTTAGGGCTAGGGCTGGGGTTGGGGTTGAGGTTAGGGTTAGGGTTTCGGTTGGGGTTGTGGTTGGTGTCGTGTTGTGGTTGGGGTTGGGGTTAGGGTTTGAGTTTAGGTTCGGGTTCCGGATAGGGTTAGAATTAGTGTTAGGGTTAGGGTTAGGGCTAGGGCTAGGGTTAGGGGTAGGCTTAGGTTTAGGGATACGGTTTGGATTAGGGTTAGGGTTAGGGCTAGGGTTTGGGTTAGGGTTAGGGTTAGGATTAGGGCTAGGGCTAGTGTTAGCGCTATGGCTAGGGCTAGGGTAACGGTTAGGACATGCGTTAGAGCTAGAGTTAGGGCTAGCGTTAGGGTTCAGGTTCAGTTTAGGGTTACAGTTTGAGTTAGGGGTAGGGGTAGGGTAGGGCTAGGGCTAGGGTTAGGGCTAGGGCTAGGGCTACGGATAGGGCTAGGGTAAGGTCTAGGGTTAGGGCTAGGGCTGGGGTTGGGGTTGAGGTTAGGGTTAGGGTTTCGGTTGGGGTTGTGGTTGGTGTCGTGTTGTGGTTGGGGTTGGGGTTAGGGTTTGAGTTTGGGTTCGGGTTCCGGATAGGGTTAGAATTAGTGTTAGGGTTAGGGTTAGGGCTAGGGCTAGGGTTAGGGGTAGGCTTAGGTTTAGGGATACGGTTTGGATTAGGGTTAGGGTTAGGGCTAGGGTTTGGGTTAGGGTTAGGGTTAGGATTAGGGCTAGGGCTAGTGTTAGCGCTAGGGCTAGGGCTAGGGTAACGGTTAGGACATGCGTTAGAGCTAGAGTTAGGGCTAGCGTTAGGGTTCAGGTTCAGTTTAGGGTTACAGTTTGAGTTAGGGGTAGGGGTAGGGTAGGGCTAGGGCTAGGGTTAGGGCTAGGCCTAGGGTTAGAATTAGGGCTAAGGTTAGGTTTAGGCTTAGGCTTAGCGTTAGGGTTAATGCTAGGGTTACGTTTAGGGTTAGTGATAGGGTTAGGTTTAGGGCTTGGGTTAGGGTTAGGGTTACTGTTACGGTTAGTGTTTGGGTTAGGGTTAGGGTTAGTGGTAGGGGTTGGGTGAGGGTTAGGGCTAGGGTCAGGGTTTGGGCTAGGGTTAGGGTTAGGTTT
>NC_139475.1:13757500-13762500 GCF_057233095.1 Heloderma suspectum
GGTGTAGGGTTAGGGTTAGGCTTAGGGGCAGGTTTAGGGGTAGGGCTAGGGTTAGTTGTAGTGTTAGAGCTAGGGCTAGGGCTTGGGATAGGGATAGGGATAGGGATAGGGATAGGGATAGGGATAGGGATAGGGATCGGGTTAGTGTTAGTGTTAGTGTTAGGGCTAGGGCTACGGTTAGGGTTAGGGTTAGGGTTAAGGTTAGGGTTAGGGTTAGGGTTAGGGTTAGGGCTAGGGATAGGGTTAGGGTTAGGGCTAGGGTTAGGGTTAGGGTTCGGGCTAAGATTAGGGCTAGGGTTAGGGCTAGGGCTAGGGCTAGGGCTAGGGTAACGGTTAGGGCTAGGGTTAGAGCTAGAGCTAGGGCTAGGGTTAGGGTTCAGGTTCAGGTTCAGTTTAGGGTTACAGTTTGGGTTAGGGGCAGGGGTAGGGGTAGGGCTATGGTTACGGCTAGGCCTAGGGTTAGGGCTAGGGCTAGGGTTAGGTTTAGGGTTAGCGTTAGAGTTAGGATTAGCGCTAGGGTTAGGGTTATGGTTAGGGTTAGGGTTAGGTTCAGGTTTAGGGCTCGGGTTAGTGTTAGGTTTAGGGTTACGGTTCTGGTTAGGGTTTGGGTTAGGGTTAGGGTTAGGATTAGGGCTAGGGCTAGTGTTAGGGCTAGGGCTAGGGCTAGGGTAACGGTTAGGACATGCGTTAGAGCTAGAGTTAGGGCTAGCGTTAGGGTTCAGGTTCAGTTTAGGGTTACAGTTTGAGTTAGGGGTAGGGGTAGGGTAGGGCTAGGGCTAGGGTTAGGGCTAGGCCTAGGGTTAGAATTAGGGCTAAGGTTAGGTTTAGGGTTAGGGTTAGCGTTAGGGTTAGCGCTAGGGTTACGTTTAGGGTTAGGGATAGGGTTAGGTTTAGGGCTCGGGTTAGGGTTAGGGTTACGGTTATGGTTAGGGTTTGGGTTAGGGTTAGGGTTAGTGGTAGGGGTTGGGTTAGGGTTAGGGCTAGGGTCAGGGTTGGGGCTAGGGTTAGGGTTAGGGTTATTGTAAGTGAGAGGGTTAGGGCTAAGCCTAGGGTTATGCTTAGGGTTAGGGATACTGTTTGGGTTAGGGTTAGGGTTAGGGTAAGGGTTTGGGTTAGGGTTAGGGCTAGGGTGAGGTTTTGGGTTAGGGTTAGGGTTAGGGTTAGTTCTAGGGTTAGGGTTATCGTTAGGGTGACGCTTTGGGCTAGGGTTAGGGTTAGGGTTAGGTTTAGGTTTAGGGTTCGGGCTAGGGCTAGGGTTAGGGCTAGGGCTAGGGCTACGGATAGGGCTAGGGTAAGGTCTAGGGTTAGGGCTAGGGCTAGGGTAAGGGTTAGGGCTAGGGTTAGAACTAGAGCTAGGGCTAGGATTAGGGTTAGGGTTACAGTTAGTGAGAGGGTTAGGGCTAAGGCTAGTGTTAGGGTGAGATTTAGGTTTAGGGATATGGTTTTTTGTTAGGGTTAGGGTTATGGTTAGCGTTAGGATTAGGGTTAGGGCTAGGGTTAGGTCGAGGGTTAGGGTTAGGGTTAGGGTTAGGGCTAGGGTCAGGGTTGGGGCTAGGGTTAGGGTTAGGGTTATTGTAAGTGAGAGGGTTAGGGCTAAGCCTAGGGTTATGCTTAGGGTTAGGGATACTGTTTGGGTTAGGGTTAGGGTTAGGGTAAGGGTTTGGGTTAGGGTTAGGGCTAGGGTGAGGTTTAGGGTTAGGGTTAGTTTTAGGGTTAGTTCTAGGGTTAGGGTTATCGTTAGGGTGACGCTTTGGGCTAGGGTTAGGGTTAGGGTTAGGGTTAGGTTTAGGGTTAGGGTTAGGGTTAGGGTTCGGGCTAGGGCTAGGGTTAGGGCTAGGGCTAGGGCTATGGATAGGGCTAGGGTAAGGTCTAGGGTTAGGGCTAGGGCTGGGGTTGGGGTTGAGGTTAGGGTTAGGGTTACGGTTGGGGTTGTGGTTGCTGTCGTGTTGTGGTTGGGGTTGGGGTTATGGTTTGAGTTTGGGTTCGGGTTCCGGATAGGGTTAGAATTAGTGTTAGGGTTAGGGTTAGGGCTAGGGCTAGGGTTAGGGGTAGGCTTAGGTTTAGGGATACGGTTTGGATTAGGGTTAGGGTTAGGGCTAGGGTTTGGGTTAGGGTTAGGGTTAGGATTAGGGCTAGGGCTAGTGTTAGCGCTAGGGCTAGGGCTAGGGTAACGGTTAGGACATGCGTTAGAGCTAGAGTTAGGGCTAGCGTTAGGGTTCAGGTTCAGTTTAGGGTTACAGTTTGAGTTTGGGGTAGGGGTAGGGTAGGGCTAGGGCTAGGGTTAGGGCTAGGCCTAGGGTTAGAATTAGGGCTAAGGTTAGGTTTAGGCTTAGGCTTAGCGTTAGGGTTAATGCTAGGGTTACGTTTAGGGTTAGTGATAGGGTTAGGTTTAGGGCTCGGGTTAGGGTTAGGGTTACTGTTACGGTTAGTGTTTGCGTTAGGGTTAGTGGTAGGGGTTGGGTTAGGGTTAGGGCTAGGGTCAGGGTTTGGGCTAGGGTTAGGGTTAGGGTTATGGTAAGTGAGAGGGCTAGGGCTAAGCCTAGGGTAAGGGTCAGGGTTAGGGTTAGGGATACTGTTTGGGTTAGGGTTAGGGTTACGGTTAGGGTTATGGTTAGGGTTGGGGTTAGGGTTAGGGTTAGGGTTATGGTTAGGGTTAGGGTTAGGGCTAGGGTTATCATTAGAGTTAGGGCTAGGGTTAGTGTTAGGGTTAGGGCTAGGGCTCGGGTTAGGGGTAGGCTTAGGTTTAGGGATACGGTTTGGATTAGTTTTAGGGTTAGGGCTAGGGTTTGGGTTAGGGTTAGGGTTAGGATTAGGGCTAGGGCTAGTGTTAGCGCTAGGGCTAGGGTAACGGTTAGGACATGCGTTAGAGCTAGAGTTAGGGCTAGCGTTAGGGTTCAGGTTCAGTTTAGGGTTACAGTTTGAGTTAGGGGTAGGGGTAGGGTAGGGCTAGGGCTAGGGTTAGGGCTAGGCCTAGGGTTAGAATTAGGGCTAAGGTTAGGTTTAGGGTTAGGGTTAGCGTTAGGGTTAGCGCTAGGGTTACGTTTAGGGTTAGGGATAGGGTTAGGTTTAGGGCTCGGGTTAGGGTTAGGGTTACGGTTATGGTTAGGGTTTGGGTTAGGGTTAGGGTTAGTGGTAGGGGTTGGGTTAGGGTTAGGGCTAGGGTCAGGGTTGGGGCTAGGGTTAGGGTTAGGGTTATTGTAAGTGAGAGCGTTAGGGCTAAGCCTAGGGTTATGCTTAGGGTTAGGGATACTGTTTGGGTTAGGGTTAGGGTTAGGGTAAGGGTTTGGGTTAGGGTTAGGGCTAGGGTGAGGTTTAGGGTTAGGGTTAGGTTTAGGGTTAGTTCTAGGGTTAGGGTTATCGTTAGGGTGACGCTTTGGGCTAGGGTTAGGGTTAGGGTTAGGGTTAGGTTTAGGGATAGGGTTAGGGTTCGGGCTAGGGCTAGGGTTAGGGCTAGGGCTAGGGCTACGGATAGGGCTAGGGTAAGGTCTAGGGTTAGGGCTAGGGCTGGGGTTGGGGTTGAGGTTAGGGTTAGGGTTACGGTTGGGGTTGTGGTTGGTGTCGTGTTGTGGTTGGGGTTGGGGTTAGGGTTTGAGTTTGGGTTCGGGTTCCGGATAGGGTTAGAATTAGTGTTAGGGTTAGGGTTAGGGTTAGGGCTAGGGCTAGGGTTAGGGGTAGGCTTAGGTTTAGGGATACGGTTTGGATTAGGGTTAGGGTTAGGGCTAGGGTTTGGGTTAGGGTTAGGGTTAGGATTAGGGCTAGGGCTAGTGTTAGCGCTATGGCTAGGGCTAGGGTAACGGTTAGGACATGCGTTAGAGCTAGAGTTAGGGCTAGCGTTAGGGTTCAGGTTCAGTTTAGGGTTACAGTTTGAGTTAGGGGTAGGGGTAGGGTAGGGCTAGGGCTAGGGTTAGGGCTAGGGCTAGGGCTACGGATAGGGCTAGGGTAAGGTCTAGGGTTAGGGCTAGGGCTGGGGTTGGGGTTGAGGTTAGGGTTAGGGTTTCGGTTGGGGTTGTGGTTGGTGTCGTGTTGTGGTTGGGGTTGGGGTTAGGGTTTGAGTTTGGGTTCGGGTTCCGGATAGGGTTAGAATTAGTGTTAGGGTTAGGGTTAGGGCTAGGGCTAGGGTTAGGGGTAGGCTTAGGTTTAGGGATACGGTTTGGATTAGGGTTAGGGTTAGGGCTAGGGTTTGGGTTAGGGTTAGGGTTAGGATTAGGGCTAGGGCTAGTGTTAGCGCTAGGGCTAGGGCTAGGGTAACGGTTAGGACATGCGTTAGAGCTAGAGTTAGGGCTAGCGTTAGGGTTCAGGTTCAGTTTAGGGTTACAGTTTGAGTTAGGGGTAGGGGTAGGGTAGGGCTAGGGCTAGGGTTAGGGCTAGGCCTAGGGTTAGAATTAGGGCTAAGGTTAGGTTTAGGCTTAGGCTTAGCGTTAGGGTTAATGCTAGGGTTACGTTTAGGGTTAGTGATAGGGTTAGGTTTAGGGCTTGGGTTAGGGTTAGGGTTACTGTTACGGTTAGTGTTTGGGTTAGGGTTAGGGTTAGTGGTAGGGGTTGGGTGAGGGTTAGGGCTAGGGTCAGGGTTTGGGCTAGGGTTAGGGTTAGGTTTATGGTAAGTGAGAGGGCTAGGGCTAAGCCTAGGGTAAGGGTCAGGGTTAGGGTTAGGGATACTGTTTGGGTTAGGGTTCGGGTTATGGTTAGGGTTAGGTTTAGGGTTAGGGTTAGGGTTAGGGTTAGGGCTAGGGTTATCATTAGGGTTAGGGCTAGGGTTAGGGTTAGGGTTAGGTTTATGATTATGGTTAGGGTTTTGGTTAGGTTTAGTGGTAGGCTTTGGGTTAGGGTTAGGGCTAGGGTTTGGGTTAGGGTTTGGGTTAGGGTTAGGGTTAGGATTAGGGCTAGGGCTAATCTTAGGGCTAGGGCTAGGGCTAGGGTAACGGTTAGGACATGCGTTAGAGCTAGAGTTAGGGCTAGCGTTAGGGTTCAGGTTCAGTTTAGGGTTACAGTTTGAGTTAGGG
>NC_139475.1:13767500-13772500 GCF_057233095.1 Heloderma suspectum
TAGGGTTATGGTTAGCGTTAGGATTAGGGTTAGGGCTAGGGTTAGGTCGAGGGTTAGGGTTAGGGTTAGGGTTAGGGCTAGGGTCAGGGTTGGGGCTAGGGTTAGGGTTAGGGTTATTGTAAGTGAGAGGGTTAGGGCTAAGCCTAGGGTTATGCTTAGGGTTAGGGATACTGTTTGGGTTAGGGTTAGGGTTAGGGTAAGGGTTTGGGTTAGGGTTAGGGCTAGGGTGAGGTTTAGGGTTAGGGTTAGTTTTAGGGTTAGTTCTAGGGTTAGGGTTATCGTTAGGGTGACGCTTTGGGCTAGGGTTAGGGTTAGGGTTAGGGTTAGGTTTAGGGTTAGGGTTAGGGTTAGGGTTCGGGCTAGGGCTAGGGTTAGGGCTAGGGCTAGGGCTATGGATAGGGCTAGGGTAAGGTCTAGGGTTAGGGCTAGGGCTGGGGTTGGGGTTGAGGTTAGGGTTAGGGTTACGGTTGGGGTTGTGGTTGCTGTCGTGTTGTGGTTGGGGTTGGGGTTATGGTTTGAGTTTGGGTTCGGGTTCCGGATAGGGTTAGAATTAGTGTTAGGGTTAGGGTTAGGGCTAGGGCTAGGGTTAGGGGTAGGCTTAGGTTTAGGGATACGGTTTGGATTAGGGTTAGGGTTAGGGCTAGGGTTTGGGTTAGGGTTAGGGTTAGGATTAGGGCTAGGGCTAGTGTTAGCGCTAGGGCTAGGGCTAGGGTAACGGTTAGGACATGCGTTAGAGCTAGAGTTAGGGCTAGCGTTAGGGTTCAGGTTCAGTTTAGGGTTACAGTTTGAGTTTGGGGTAGGGGTAGGGTAGGGCTAGGGCTAGGGTTAGGGCTAGGCCTAGGGTTAGAATTAGGGCTAAGGTTAGGTTTAGGCTTAGGCTTAGCGTTAGGGTTAATGCTAGGGTTACGTTTAGGGTTAGTGATAGGGTTAGGTTTAGGGCTCGGGTTAGGGTTAGGGTTACTGTTACGGTTAGTGTTTGCGTTAGGGTTAGTGGTAGGGGTTGGGTTAGGGTTAGGGCTAGGGTCAGGGTTTGGGCTAGGGTTAGGGTTAGGGTTATGGTAAGTGAGAGGGCTAGGGCTAAGCCTAGGGTAAGGGTCAGGGTTAGGGTTAGGGATACTGTTTGGGTTAGGGTTAGGGTTACGGTTAGGGTTATGGTTAGGGTTGGGGTTAGGGTTAGGGTTAGGGTTATGGTTAGGGTTAGGGTTAGGGCTAGGGTTATCATTAGAGTTAGGGCTAGGGTTAGTGTTAGGGTTAGGGCTAGGGCTCGGGTTAGGGGTAGGCTTAGGTTTAGGGATACGGTTTGGATTAGTTTTAGGGTTAGGGCTAGGGTTTGGGTTAGGGTTAGGGTTAGGATTAGGGCTAGGGCTAGTGTTAGCGCTAGGGCTAGGGTAACGGTTAGGACATGCGTTAGAGCTAGAGTTAGGGCTAGCGTTAGGGTTCAGGTTCAGTTTAGGGTTACAGTTTGAGTTAGGGGTAGGGGTAGGGTAGGGCTAGGGCTAGGGTTAGGGCTAGGCCTAGGGTTAGAATTAGGGCTAAGGTTAGGTTTAGGGTTAGGGTTAGCGTTAGGGTTAGCGCTAGGGTTACGTTTAGGGTTAGGGATAGGGTTAGGTTTAGGGCTCGGGTTAGGGTTAGGGTTACGGTTATGGTTAGGGTTTGGGTTAGGGTTAGGGTTAGTGGTAGGGGTTGGGTTAGGGTTAGGGCTAGGGTCAGGGTTGGGGCTAGGGTTAGGGTTAGGGTTATTGTAAGTGAGAGCGTTAGGGCTAAGCCTAGGGTTATGCTTAGGGTTAGGGATACTGTTTGGGTTAGGGTTAGGGTTAGGGTAAGGGTTTGGGTTAGGGTTAGGGCTAGGGTGAGGTTTAGGGTTAGGGTTAGGTTTAGGGTTAGTTCTAGGGTTAGGGTTATCGTTAGGGTGACGCTTTGGGCTAGGGTTAGGGTTAGGGTTAGGGTTAGGTTTAGGGATAGGGTTAGGGTTCGGGCTAGGGCTAGGGTTAGGGCTAGGGCTAGGGCTACGGATAGGGCTAGGGTAAGGTCTAGGGTTAGGGCTAGGGCTGGGGTTGGGGTTGAGGTTAGGGTTAGGGTTACGGTTGGGGTTGTGGTTGGTGTCGTGTTGTGGTTGGGGTTGGGGTTAGGGTTTGAGTTTGGGTTCGGGTTCCGGATAGGGTTAGAATTAGTGTTAGGGTTAGGGTTAGGGTTAGGGCTAGGGCTAGGGTTAGGGGTAGGCTTAGGTTTAGGGATACGGTTTGGATTAGGGTTAGGGTTAGGGCTAGGGCTAGGGTTTGGGTTAGGGTTAGGGTTAGGATTAGGGCTAGGGCTAGTGTTAGCGCTAGGGCTAGGGCTAGGGTAACGGTTAGGACATGCGTTAGAGCTAGAGTTAGGGCTAGCGTTAGGGTTCAGGTTCAGTTTAGGGTTACAGTTTGAGTTAGGGGTAGGGGTAGGGTAGGGCTAGGGCTAGGGTTAGGGCTAGGCCTAGGGTTAGAATTAGGGCTAAGGTTAGGTTTAGGGTTAGGGTTAGCGTTAGGGTTAGCGCTAGGGTTACGTTTAGGGTTAGGGATAGGGTTAGGTTTAGGGCTCGGGTTAGGGTTAGGGTTACGGTTATGGTTAGTGTTTGGGTTAGGGTTAGGGTTAGTGGTAGGGGTTGGGTTAGGGTTAGGGCTAGGGTCAGGGTTGGGGCTAGGGTTAGGGTTAGGGTTATTGTAAGTGAGAGGGTTAGGGCTAAGCCTAGGGTTATGCTTAGGGTTAGGGATACTGTTTGGGTTAGGGTTAGGGTTAGGGTAAGGGTTTGGGTTAGGGTTAGGGCTAGGGTGAGGTTTTGGGTTAGGGTTAGGGTTAGGGTTAGTTCTAGGGTTAGGGTTATCATTAGGGTGACGCTTTGGGCTAGGGTTAGGGTTAGGGTTAGGGTTAGGGTTAGGTTTAGGGTTAGGGTTCGGGCTAGGGCTAGGGTTAGGGCTAGGGCTAGGGCTACGGATAGGGCTAGGGTAAGGTCTAGGGTTAGGGCTAGGGCTAGGGTAAGGGTTAGGGCTAGGGTTAGAACTAGAGCTAGGGCTAGGATTAGGGTTAGGGTTACAGTTAGTGAGAGGGTTAGGACTAAGACTAGTGTTAGGGTGAGATTTAGGTTTAGGGATATGGTTTTTTGTTAGGGTTAGGGTTATGGTTAGCGTTAGGATTAGGGTTAGGGCTAGGGTTAGGTCGAGGGTTAGGGTTAGGGTTAGGGTTAGGGTTAGGGTTAGGGCTAGGGTCAGGGTTGGGGCTAGGGTTAGGGTTAGGGTTATTGTAAGTGAGAGGGTTAGGGCTAAGCCTAGGGTTATGCTTAGGGTTAGGGATACTGTTTGGGTTAGGGTTAGGGTTAGGGTAAGGGTTTGGGTTAGGGTTAGGGCTAGGGTGAGGTTTAGGGTTAGGGTTAGGTTTAGGGTTAGTTCTAGGGTTAGGGTTATCGTTAGGGTGACGCTTTGGGCTAGGGTTAGGGTTAGGGTTAGGTTTAGGGTTAGGGTTAGGGTTCGGGCTAGGGCTAGGGTTAGGGCTAGGGTTAGGGCTAGGGCTACGGATAGGGCTAGGGTAAGGTCTAGGGTTAGGGCTAGGGCTGGGGTTGGGGTTGAGGTTAGGGTTAGGGTTATGGTTGGGGTTGTGGTTGCTGTCGTGTTGTGGTTGGGGTTGGGGTTAGGGTTTGAGTTTGGGTTCGGGTTCCGGATAGGGTTAGAATTAGTGTTAGGGTTAGGGTTAGGGTTAGGGCTAGGGCTAGGGTTAGGGGTAGGCTTAGGTTTAGGGATACGGTTTGGATTAGGGTTAGGGTTAGGGCTAGGGTTTGGGTTAGGGTTAGGGTTAGGATTAGGGCTAGGGCTAGTGTTAGCGCTAGGGCTAGGGCTAGGGTAACGGTTAGGACATGCGTTAGAGCTAGAGTTAGGGCTAGCGTTAGGGTTCAGGTTCAGTTTAGGGTTACAGTTTGAGTTTGGGGTAGGGGTAGGGTAGGGCTAGGGCTAGGGTTAGGGCTAGGCCTAGGGTTAGAATTAGGGCTAAGGTTAGGTTTAGGCTTAGGCTTAGCGTTAGGGTTAATGCTAGGGTTACGTTTAGGGTTAGTGATAGGGTTAGGTTTAGGGCTCGGGTTAGGGTTAGGGTTACTGTTACGGTTAGTGTTTGGGTTAGGGTTAGGGTTAGTGGTAGGGGTTGGGTTAGGGTTAGGGCTAGGGTCAGGGTTTGGGCTAGGGTTAGGGTTATGGTAAGTGAGAGGGCTAGGGCTAAGCCTAGGGTAAGGGTCAGGGTTAGGGTTAGGGATACTGTTTGGGTTAGGGTTAGGGTTACGGTTAGGGTTAGGGTTAGGGTTGGGGTTAGGGTTAGGGTTAGGGTTATGGTTAGGGTTAGGGTTAGGGCTAGGGTTATCATTAGAATTAGGGCTAGGGTTAGTGTTAGGGTTAGGTTTATGATTATGGTTAGGGTTTTGGTTAGGTTTAGTGGTAGGCTTTGGGTTAGGGTTAGGACTAGGGTTTGGGTTAGGGTTTGGGTTAGGGTTAGGGTTAGGATTAGGGCTAGGGCTAGTCTTAGGGCTAGGCCTAGGGCTAGGGTAACGGTTAGGACATGCGTTAGAGCTAGAGTTAGGGCTAGCGTTAGGGTTCAGGTTCAGTTTAGGGTTACAGTTTGAGTTATGGGTAGGGGTAGGGTAGGGCTAGGGCTAGGGTTAGGGCTAGGCCTAGGGTTAGAATTAGGGCTAAGGTTAGGTTTAGGGTTAGGGTTAGCGTTAGGGTTAGCGCTAGGGTTACGTTTAGGGTTAGGGATAGGGTTAGGTTTAGGGCTCGGGTTAGGGTTAGGGTTACGGTTATGGTTAGGGTTTGGGTTAGGGTTAGGGTTAGTGGTAGGGGTTGGGTTAGGGTTAGGGCTAGGGTCAGGGTTGGGGCTAGGGTTAGGGTTAGGGTTATTGTAAGTGAGAGCGTTAGGGCTAAGCCTAGGGTTATGCTTAGGGTTAGGGATACTGTTTGGGTTAGGGTTAGGGTTAGGGTAAGGGTTTGGGTTAG
>NC_139475.1:13777500-13782500 GCF_057233095.1 Heloderma suspectum
TTGGGTTAGGGTTAGGGCTAGGGTCAGGGTTTGGGCTAGGGTTAGGGTTAGGTTTATGGTAAGTGAGAGGGCTAGGGCTAAGCCTAGGGTAAGGGTCAGGGTTAGGGTTAGGGATACTGTTTGGGTTAGGGTTAGGGTTATGGTTAGGGTTAGGGTTAGGTTTAGGGTTAGGGTTAGGGTTAGGGCTAGGGTTATCATTAGGGTTAGGGCTAGGGTTAGGGTTAGGGTTAGGTTTATGATTATGGTTAGGGTTTTGGTTAGGTTTAGTGGTAGGCTTTGGGTTAGGGTTAGGGCTAGGGTTTGGGTTAGGGTTAGGGTTAGGGTTAGGATTAGGGCTAGGGCTAATCTTAGGGCTAGGGCTAGGGCTAGGGTAACGGTTAGGACATGCGTTAGAGCTAGAGTTAGGGCTAGCGTTAGGGTTCAGGTTCAGTTTAGGGTTACAGTTTGAGTTAGGGGTAGGGGTAGGGTAGGGCTAGGGCTAGGGTTAGGGCTAGGCCTAGGGTTAGAATTAGGGCTAAGGTTAGGTTTAGGGTTAGGGTTAGCGTTAGGGTTAGCGCTAGGGTTACGTTTAGGGTTAGGGATAGGGTTAGGTTTAGGGCTCGGGTTAGGGTTAGGGTTACGGTTATTGTTAGGGTTTGGGTTAGGGTTAGGGTTAGTGGTAGGGGTTGGGTTAGGGTTAGGGCTAGGGTCAGGGTTGGGGCTAGGGTTAGTGTTAGGGTTATTGTAAGTGAGAGGGTTAGGGCTAAGCCTAGGGTTATGCTTAGGGTTAGGGATACTGTTTGGGTTAGGGTTAGGGTTAGGGTTAGGGTAAGGGTTTGGGTTAGGGTTAGGGCTAGGGTGAGGTTTAGGGTTAGGGTTAGGGTTAGTTCTAGGGTTAGGGTTATCGTTAGGGTGATGCTTTGGGCTAGGGTTAGGGTTAGGGTTAGGTTTAGGGTTAGGATTAGGGTTCGGGCTAGGGCTAGGGTTAGGGCTAGGGCTAGGGCTACGGATAGGGCTAGGGTAAGGTCTAGGGTTAGGGCTAGGGCTAGGGTAAGGGTTAGGGCTAGGGTTAGAACTAGAGCTAGGGCTAGGATTAGGGTTAGGGTTACAGTTAGTGAGAGGGTTAGGGCTAAGGCTAGTGTTAGGGTGAGATTTAGGTTTAGGGATATGGTTTTTTGTTAGGGTTAGGGTTATGGTTAGCATTAGGATTAGGGTTAGGGCGAGGGTTAGGTCGAGGGTTAGGGTTAGGGCTAGGGTTAGGGTTAGGGTTAGGGTTAGGGTTAGGGTTAAGGTTAGGGTTAGGGTTAGGGTTAGGGTTAGGGCTGGGGTTGGGGTTGAGGTTAGGGTTCGGGTTACGGTTGGGGTTGTGGTTGGTGTCGTGTTGTGGTTGGGGTTGGGGTTAGGGTTTGAGTTTGGGTTCGGGTTCCGGATAGGGTTAGAATTAGTGTTAGGGTTAGGGTTAGGGCTAGGGCTAGGGTTAGGGGTAGGCTTAGGTTTAGGTTTCGGGATACGGTTTGGATTAGGGTTAGGGTTAGGGCTAGGGTTTGGGTTAGGGTTAGGGTTAGGATTAGAGCTAGGGCTAGTGTTAGCGCTCGTGCTAGGGTAACGGTTAGGACATGCGTTAGAGCTAGAGTTAGGGCTAGCGTTAGGGTTCAGGTTCAGTTTAGGGTTACAGTTTGAGTTAGGGGTAGGGGTAGGGTAGGGCTAGGGCTAGGGTTAGGGCTAGGCCTAGGGTTAGAATTAGGGCTAAGGTTAGGTTTAGGCTTAGGCTTAGCGTTAGGGTTAATGCTAGGGTTACGTTTAGGGTTAGTGATAGGGTTAGGTTTAGGGCTCGGGTTAGGGTTAGGGTTACTGTTACGGTTAGTGTTTGGGTTAGGTTTACGGTTAGTGGTAGGGGTTGGGTTAGGGTTAGGGCTAGGGTCAGGGTTTGGGCTAGGGTTAGGGTTAGGGTTATGGTAAGTGAGAGGGCTAGGGCTAAGCCTAGGGTAAGGGTCAGGGTTAGGGTTAGGGATACTGTTTGGGTTAGGGTTAGGGTTACGGTTAGGGTTAGGGTTAGGGTTAGGGTGACGGTTAGGGTTAGGGTTGGGGTTAGGGTGAGGGTCAGGGCTAGGGTTAGGGTGAGGGTTAGGGTTAGTGTTAGGGCCAGGGTTAGCATTAGGGTCAGGGCTACGGTTAGGGTTAGGGGTAGGGGTAGGGGTAGGATTAGGGTAGTGTTAGGGTTACGGCTATGGTTAGGGTTAGGGTTAGGGTTAGGGTTAGGGTTAGGGTTAGGGTTAGAGTTAGGGCAAGGGTTAGGGCTAGAGTTCAGGTTAGGTTTAGGGTAGGGTTAGGGCTAGGGCTAGGGTTAGGGTTAGGGTTAGGGTTAGGTTTAGGGCGAGGGCTAGGGCTAGGGTTTGTGTTAGGGTTAGGGCTAGGGCTAGGGCTAGGGTTAGGGTTAGGGTTAGGGTTAGGGTTAGGGTTAGGTTTAGGTGTAGGGTTAGGGTTAGGCTCAGGGGCAGGTTTAGGGGTAGGGCTAGGGTTAGTTGTAGTGTTAGAGCTAGGGCTAGGGCTTGGGATAGGGATAGGGATAGGGATAGGGATAGGGATAGGGATCGGGTTAGTGTTAGTGTTAGTGTTAGGGCTAGGGCTAGGGTTAGGGTTAGGGTTAGGGTTAAGGTTAGGGTTAGGGTTAGGGTTAGGGTTAGGGCTAGGGTTAGGGTTAGGGCTAGGGTTAGGGTTAGGGTTCAGGTTCAGGTTCAGTTTAGGGTTACAGTTTGGGTTAGGGGCAGGGGTAGGGGTAGGGGTATGGTTACGGCTAGGCCTAGGGTTAGGGCTAGGGCTAGGGTTAGGTTTAGGGTTAGCGTTAGAGTTAGGATTAGCGCTAGGGTTAGGGTTATGGTTAGGGTTAGGGTTAGGTTCAGGTTTAGGGCTCGGGTTAGTGTTAGGTTTAGGGTTACGGTTCTGGTTAGGGTTTGGGTTAGGGTTAGGGTTAGGATTAGGGCTAGGGCTAGTGTTAGGGCTAGGGCTAGGGCTAGGGTAACGGTTAGGACATGCGTTAGAGCTAGAGTTAGGGCTAGCGTTAGGGTTCAGGTTCAGTTTAGGGTTACAGTTTGAGTTAGGGGTAGGGTAGGGCTAGGGCTAGGGTTAGGGCTAGGCCTAGGGTTAGAATTAGGGCTAAGGTTAGGTTTAGGGTTAGGGTTAGCGTTAGGGTTAGCGCTAGGGTTACGTTTAGGGTTAGGGATAGGGTTAGGTTTAGGGCTCGGGTTAGGGTTAGGGTTACGGTTATGGTTAGGGTTTGGGTTAGGGTTAGGGTTAGTGGTAGGGGTTGGGTTAGGGTTAGGGCTAGGGTCAGGGTTGGGGCTAGGGTTAGGGCTAGGGCTGGGGTTGGGGTTGAGGTTAGGGTTAGGGTTACGGTTGGGGTTGTGGTTGCTGTCGTGTTGTGGTTGGGGTTGGGGTTATGGTTTGAGTTTGGGTTCGGGTTCCGGATAGGGTTAGAATTAGTGTTAGGGTTAGGGTTAGGGCTAGGGCTAGGGTTAGGGGTAGGCTTAGGTTTAGGGATACGGTTTGGATTAGGGTTAGGGTTAGGGCTAGGGTTTGGGTTAGGGTTAGGGTTAGGATTAGGGCTAGGGCTAGTGTTAGCGCTAGGGCTAGGGCTAGGGTAACGGTTAGGACATGCGTTAGAGCTAGAGTTAGGGCTAGCGTTAGGGTTCAGGTTCAGTTTAGGGTTACAGTTTGAGTTTGGGGTAGGGGTAGGGTAGGGCTAGGGCTAGGGTTAGGGCTAGGCCTAGGGTTAGAATTAGGGCTAAGGTTAGGTTTAGGCTTAGGCTTAGCGTTAGGGTTAATGCTAGGGTTACGTTTAGGGTTAGTGATAGGGTTAGGTTTAGGGCTCGGGTTAGGGTTAGGGTTACTGTTACGGTTAGTGTTTGCGTTAGGGTTAGGGTTAGTGGTAGGGGTTGGGTTAGGGTTAGGGCTAGGGTCAGGGTTTGGGCTAGGGTTAGGGTTAGGGTTATGGTAAGTGACAGGGCTAGGGCTAAGCCTAGGGTAAGGGTCAGGGTTAGGGTTAGGGATACTGTTTGGGTTAGGGTTAGGGTTACGGTTAGGGTTATGGTTAGGGTTGGGGTTAGGGTTAGGGTTAGGGTTATGGTTAGGGTTAGGGTTAGGGCTAGGGTTATCATTAGAGTTAGGGCTAGGGTTAGTGTTAGGGTTAGGGCTAGGGCTCGGGTTAGGGGTAGGCTTAGGTTTAGGGATACGGTTTGGATTAGTTTTAGGGTTAGGGCTAGGGTTTGGGTTAGGGTTAGGGTTAGGATTAGGGCTAGTGTTAGGGCTAGGGCTAGGGCTAGGGTAACGGTTAGGACATGCGTTAGAGCTAGAGTTAGGGCTAGCGTTAGGGTTCAGGTTCAGTTTAGGGTTACAGTTTGAGTTAGGGGTAGGGGTAGGGTAGGGCTAGGGCTAGGGTTAGGGCTAGGCCTAGGGTTAGAATTAGGGCTAAGGTTAGGTTTAGGGTTAGGGTTAGCGTTAGGGTTAGCGCTAGGGTTACGTTTAGGGTTAGGGATAGGGTTAGGTTTAGGGCTCGGGTTAGGGTTAGGGTTACGGTTATGGTTAGGGTTTGGGTTAGGGTTAGGGTTAGTGGTAGGGGTTGGGTTAGGGTTAGGGCTAGGGTCAGGGTTGGGGCTAGGGTTAGGGTTAGGGTTATTGTAAGTGAGAGCGTTAGGGCTAAGCCTAGGGTTATGCTTAGGGTTAGGGATACTGTTTGGGTTAGGGTTAGGGTTAGGGTAAGGGTTTGGGTTAGGGTTAGGGCTAGGGTGAGGTTTAGGGTTAGGGTTAGGTTTAGGGTTAGTTCTAGGGTTAGGGTTATCGTTAGGGTGACGCTTTGGGCTAGGGTTAGGGTTAGGGTTAGGGTTAGGTTTAGGGTTAGGGTTAGGGTTCGGGCTAGGGCTAGGGTTAGGGCTAGGGCTAGGGCTACGGATAGGGCTAGGGTAAGGTCTAGGGTTAGGGCTAGGGCTGGGGTTGGGGTTGAGGTTAGGGTTAGGGTTACGGTTGGG
>NC_139475.1:13787500-13807500 GCF_057233095.1 Heloderma suspectum
CTAGGGCTAGGGTTAGGGCTAGGGCTAGGGCTACGGATAGGGCTAGGGTAAGGTCTAGGGTTAGGGCTAGGGCTGGGGTTGGGGTTGAGGTTAGGGTTAGGGTTACGGTTGGGGTTGTGGTTGGTGTCGTGTTGTGGTTGGGGTTGGGGTTAGGGTTTGAGTTTGGGTTCGGGTTCCGGATAGGGTTAGAATTAGTGTTAGGGTTAGGGTTAGGGTTAGGGCTAGGGCTAGGGTTAGGGGTAGGCTTAGGTTTAGGGATACGGTTTGGATTAGGGTTAGGGTTAGGGCTAGGGCTAGGGTTTGGGTTAGGGTTAGGGTTAGGATTAGGGCTAGGGCTAGTGTTAGCGCTAGGGCTAGGGCTAGGGTAACGGTTAGGACATGCGTTAGAGCTAGAGTTAGGGCTAGCGTTAGGGTTCAGGTTCAGTTTAGGGTTACAGTTTGAGTTAGGGGTAGGGGTAGGGTAGGGCTAGGGCTAGGGTTAGGGCTAGGCCTAGGGTTAGAATTAGGGCTAAGGTTAGGTTTAGGGTTAGGGTTAGCGTTAGGGTTAGCGCTAGGGTTACGTTTAGGGTTAGGGATAGGGTTAGGTTTAGGGCTCGGGTTAGGGTTAGGGTTACGGTTATGGTTAGTGTTTGGGTTAGGGTTAGGGTTAGTGGTAGGGGTTGGGTTAGGGTTAGGGCTAGGGTCAGGGTTGGGGCTAGGGTTAGGGTTAGGGTTATTGTAAGTGAGAGGGTTAGGGCTAAGCCTAGGGTTATGCTTAGGGTTAGGGATACTGTTTGGGTTAGGGTTAGGGTTAGGGTAAGGGTTTGGGTTAGGGTTAGGGCTAGGGTGAGGTTTTGGGTTAGGGTTAGGGTTAGGGTTAGTTCTAGGGTTAGGGTTATCATTAGGGTGACGCTTTGGGCTAGGGTTAGGGTTAGGGTTAGGGTTAGGTTTAGGGTTAGGGTTCGGGCTAGGGCTAGGGTTAGGGCTAGGGCTAGGGCTACGGATAGGGCTAGGGTAAGGTCTAGGGTTAGGGCTAGGGCTAGGGTAAGGGTTAGGGCTAGGGTTAGAACTAGAGCTAGGGCTAGGATTAGGGTTAGGGTTACAGTTAGTGAGAGGGTTAGGACTAAGACTAGTGTTAGGGTGAGATTTAGGTTTAGGGATATGGTTTTTTGTTAGGGTTAGGGTTATGGTTAGCGTTAGGATTAGGGTTAGGGCTAGGGTTAGGTCGAGGGTTAGGGTTAGGGTTAGGGTTAGGGTTAGGGTTAGGGCTAGGGTCAGGGTTGGGGCTAGGGTTAGGGTTAGGGTTATTGTAAGTGAGAGGGTTAGGGCTAAGCCTAGGGTTATGCTTAGGGTTAGGGATACTGTTTGGGTTAGGGTTAGGGTTAGGGTAAGGGTTTGGGTTAGGGTTAGGGCTAGGGTGAGGTTTAGGGTTAGGGTTAGGTTTAGGGTTAGTTCTAGGGTTAGGGTTATCGTTAGGGTGACGCTTTGGGCTAGGGTTAGGGTTAGGGTTAGGTTTAGGGTTAGGGTTAGGGTTCGGGCTAGGGCTAGGGTTAGGGCTAGGGTTAGGGCTAGGGCTACGGATAGGGCTAGGGTAAGGTCTAGGGTTAGGGCTAGGGCTGGGGTTGGGGTTGAGGTTAGGGTTAGGGTTATGGTTGGGGTTGTGGTTGCTGTCGTGTTGTGGTTGGGGTTGGGGTTAGGGTTTGAGTTTGGGTTCGGGTTCCGGATAGGGTTAGAATTAGTGTTAGGGTTAGGGTTAGGGTTAGGGCTAGGGCTAGGGTTAGGGGTAGGCTTAGGTTTAGGGATACGGTTTGGATTAGGGTTAGGGTTAGGGCTAGGGTTTGGGTTAGGGTTAGGGTTAGGATTAGGGCTAGGGCTAGTGTTAGCGCTAGGGCTAGGGCTAGGGTAACGGTTAGGACATGCGTTAGAGCTAGAGTTAGGGCTAGCGTTAGGGTTCAGGTTCAGTTTAGGGTTACAGTTTGAGTTTGGGGTAGGGGTAGGGTAGGGCTAGGGCTAGGGTTAGGGCTAGGCCTAGGGTTAGAATTAGGGCTAAGGTTAGGTTTAGGCTTAGGCTTAGCGTTAGGGTTAATGCTAGGGTTACGTTTAGGGTTAGTGATAGGGTTAGGTTTAGGGCTCGGGTTAGGGTTAGGGTTACTGTTACGGTTAGTGTTTGGGTTAGGGTTAGGGTTAGTGGTAGGGGTTGGGTTAGGGTTAGGGCTAGGGTCAGGGTTTGGGCTAGGGTTAGGGTTATGGTAAGTGAGAGGGCTAGGGCTAAGCCTAGGGTAAGGGTCAGGGTTAGGGTTAGGGATACTGTTTGGGTTAGGGTTAGGGTTACGGTTAGGGTTAGGGTTAGGGTTGGGGTTAGGGTTAGGGTTAGGGTTATGGTTAGGGTTAGGGTTAGGGCTAGGGTTATCATTAGAATTAGGGCTAGGGTTAGTGTTAGGGTTAGGTTTATGATTATGGTTAGGGTTTTGGTTAGGTTTAGTGGTAGGCTTTGGGTTAGGGTTAGGACTAGGGTTTGGGTTAGGGTTTGGGTTAGGGTTAGGGTTAGGATTAGGGCTAGGGCTAGTCTTAGGGCTAGGCCTAGGGCTAGGGTAACGGTTAGGACATGCGTTAGAGCTAGAGTTAGGGCTAGCGTTAGGGTTCAGGTTCAGTTTAGGGTTACAGTTTGAGTTATGGGTAGGGGTAGGGTAGGGCTAGGGCTAGGGTTAGGGCTAGGCCTAGGGTTAGAATTAGGGCTAAGGTTAGGTTTAGGGTTAGGGTTAGCGTTAGGGTTAGCGCTAGGGTTACGTTTAGGGTTAGGGATAGGGTTAGGTTTAGGGCTCGGGTTAGGGTTAGGGTTACGGTTATGGTTAGGGTTTGGGTTAGGGTTAGGGTTAGTGGTAGGGGTTGGGTTAGGGTTAGGGCTAGGGTCAGGGTTGGGGCTAGGGTTAGGGTTAGGGTTATTGTAAGTGAGAGCGTTAGGGCTAAGCCTAGGGTTATGCTTAGGGTTAGGGATACTGTTTGGGTTAGGGTTAGGGTTAGGGTAAGGGTTTGGGTTAGGGTTAGGGCTAGGGTGAGGTTTAGGGTTAGGGTTAGGTTTAGGGTTAGTTCTAGGGTTAGGGTTATCGTTAGGGTGACGCTTTGGGCTAGGGTTAGGGTTAGGGTTAGGGTTAGGGTTAGGGTTAGGGTTAGGGTTAGGTTTAGGGTTAGGGTTAGGGTTCGGGCTAGGGCTAGGGTTAGGGCTAGGGCTAGGGCTACGGATAGGGCTAGGGTAAGGTCTAGGGTTAGGGCTAGGGCTGGGGTTGGGGTTGAGGTTAGGGTTAGGGTTACGGTTGGGGTTGTGGTTGGTGTCGTGTTGTGGTTGGGGTTGGGGTTAGGGTTTGAGTTTGGGTTCGGGTTCCGGATAGGGTTAGAATTAGTGTTAGGGTTAGGGTTAGGGCTAGGGCTAGGGTTAGGGGTAGGCTTAGGTTTAGGGATACGGTTTGGATTAGGGTTAGGGTTAGGGCTAGGGTTTGGGTTAGGGTTAGGGTTAGGATTAGGGCTAGGGCTAGTGTTAGCGCTAGGGCTAGGGCTAGGGTGACGGTTAGGGCTAGGGTTAGAGCTAGAGCTAGGGCTAGGGTTAGGGTTCAGGTTCAGGTTCAGTTTAGGGTTACAGTTTGGGTTAGGGGCAGGGGTAGGGGTAGGGGTATGGTTACAGCTATGCCTAGGGTTAGGGCTAGGGCTAGGGTTAGGTTTAGGGTTAGCGTTAGAGTTAGGATTAGCGCTAGGGTTAGGGTTATGGTTAGGGTTAGGGTTAGGTTCAGGTTTAGGGCTCGGGTTAGTGTTAGGTTTAGGGTTACGGTTCTGGTTAGGGTTTGGGTTAGGGTTAGGGTTAGGATTAGGGCTAGGGCTAGTGTTAGGGCTAGGGCTAGGGCTAGGGTAACGGTTAGGACATGCGTTAGAGCTAGAGTTAGGGCTAGCGTTAGGGTTCAGGTTCAGTTTAGGGTTACAGTTTGAGTTAGGGGTAGGGGTAGGGTAGGGCTAGGGCTAGGGTTAGGGCTAGGCCTAGGGTTAGAATTAGGGCTAAGGTTAGGTTTAGGGTTAGGGTTAGCATTAGGGTTAGCGCTAGGGTTACGTTTAGGGTTAGGGATAGGGTTAGGTTTAGGGCTCGGGTTAGGGTTAGGGTTACGGTTATGGTTATGGTTTGGGTTAGGGTTAGGGTTAGTGGTAGGGGTTGGGTTAGGGTTAGGGCTAGGGTCAGGGTTGGGGCTAGGGTTAGGGTTAGGGTTATTGTAAGTGAGAGGGTTAGGGCTAAGCCTAGGGTTATGCTTAGGGTTAGGGATACTGTTTGGGTTAGGGTTAGGGTTAGGGTAAGGGTTTGGGTTAGGGTTAGGGCTAGGGTGAGGTTTTGGGTTAGGGTTAGGGTTGGGGTTAGTTCTAGGGTTAGGGTTATCATTAGGGTGACGCTTTGGGCTAGGGTTAGGGTTAGGGTTAGGTTTAGGGTTAGGGTTAGGGTTCGGGCTAGGGCTAGGGTTAGGGCTAGGGCTAGGGCTACGGATAGGGCTAGGGTAAGGTCTAGGGTTAGGGCTAGGGCTAGGGTAAGGGTTAGGGCTAGGGTTAGAACTAGAGCTAGGGCTAGGATTAGGGTTAGGGTTACAGTTAGTGAGAGGGTTAGGGCTAAGGCTAGTGTTAGGGTGAGATTTAGGTTTAGGGATATGGTTTTTTGTTAGGGTTAGGGTTATGGTTAGCGTTAGGATTAGGGTTAGGGCTAGGGTTAGGTCGAGGGTTAGGGTTAGGGTTAGGGTTAGGGTTAGGGTTAGGGCTAGGGTCAGGGTTGGGGCTAGGGTTAGGGTTAGGGTTATTGTAAGTGAGAGGGTTAGGGCTAAGCCTAGGGTTATGCTTAGGGTTAGGGATACTGTTTGGGTTAGGGTTAGGGTTAGGGTAAGGGTTTGGGTTAGGGTTAGGGCTAGGGTGAGGTTTAGGGTTAGGGTTAGGTTTAGGGTTAGTTCTAGGGTTAGGGGTATCGTTAGGGTGACGCTTTGGGCTAGGGTTAGGGTTAGGGTTAGGGTTAGGTTTAGGGTTAGGGTTAGGGTTAGGGTTAGGGTTAGGGTTCGGGCTAGGGCTAGGGTTAGGGCTAGGGTTAGGGCTAGGGATACGGATAGGGCTAGGGTAAGGTCTAGGGTTAGGGCTAGGGCTGGGGTTGGGGTTGAGGTTAGGGTTAGGGTTACGGTTGGGGTTGTGGTTGCTGTCGTGTTGTGGTTGGGGTTGGGGTTAGGGTTTGAGTTTGGGTTCAGGTTCCGGATAGGGTTAGAATTAGTGTTAGGGTTAGGGTTAGGGCTAGGGCTAGGGTTAGGGGTAGGCTTAGGTTTAGGGATACGGTTTGGATTAGGGTTAGGGTTAGGGCTAGGGTTTGGGTTAGGGTTAGGGTTAGGATTAGGGCTAGGGCTAGTGTTAGCGCTAGGGCTAGGGCTAGGGTAACGGTTAGGACATGCGTTAGAGCTAGAGTTAGGGCTAGCGTTAGGGTTCAGGTTCAGTTTAGGGTTACAGTTTGAGTTTGGGGTAGGGGTAGGGTAGGGCTAGGGCTAGGGTTAGGGCTAGGCCTAGGGTTAGAATTAGGGCTAAGGTTAGGTTTAGGCTTAGGCTTAGCGTTAGGGTTAATGCTAGGGTTACGTTTAGGGTTAGTGATAGGGTTAGGTTTAGGGCTCGGGTTAGGGTTAGGGTTACTGTTATGGTTAGTGTTTGGGTTAGGGTTAGGGTTAGTGGTAGGGGTTGGGTTAGGGTTAGGGCTAGGGTCAGGGTTTGGGCTAGGGTTAGGGTTATGGTAAGTGAGAGGGCTAGGGCTAAGCCTAGGGTAAGGGTCAGGGTTAGGGTTAGGGATACTGTTTGGGTTAGGGTTAGGGTTACGGTTAGGGTTAGGGTTAGGGTTGGGGTTAGGGTTAGGGTTAGGGCTAGGGTTATCATTAGAATTAGGGCTAGGGTTAGTGTTAGGGTTAGGTTTATGATTATGGTTAGGGTTTTGGTTAGGTTTAGTGGTAGGCTTTGGGTTAGGGTTAGGACTAGGGTTTGGGTTAGGGTTTGGGTTAGGGTTAGGGTTAGGATTAGGGCTAGGGCTAGTCTTAGGGCTAGGCCTAGGGCTAGGGTAACGGTTAGGACATGCGTTAGAGCTAGAGTTAGGGCTAGCGTTAGGGTTCAGGTTCAGTTTAGGGTTACAGTTTGAGTTATGGGTAGGGGTAGGGTAGGGCTAGGGCTAGGGTTAGGGCTAGGCCTAGGGTTAGAATTAGGGCTAAGGTTAGGTTTAGGGTTAGGGTTAGCGTTAGGGTTAGCGCTAGGGTTACGTTTAGGGTTAGGGATAGGGTTAGGTTTAGGGCTCGGGTTAGGGTTAGGGTTACGGTTATGGTTAGGGTTTGGGTTAGGGTTAGGGTTAGTGGTAGGGGTTGGGTTAGGGTTAGGGCTAGGGTCAGGGTTGGGGCTAGGGTTAGGGTTAGGGTTATTGTAAGTGAGAGCGTTAGGGCTAAGCCTAGGGTTATGCTTAGGGTTAGGGATACTGTTTGGGTTAGGGTTAGGGTTAGGGTAAGGGTTTGGGTTAGGGTTAGGGCTAGGGTGAGGTTTAGGGTTAGGGTTAGGTTTAGGGTTAGTTCTAGGGTTAGGGTTATCGTTAGGGTGACGCTTTGGGCTAGGGTTAGGGTTAGGGTTAGGGTTAGGTTTAGGGTTAGGGTTAGGGTTCGGGCTAGGGCTAGGGTTAGGGCTAGGGCTAGGGCTACGGATAGGGCTAGGGTAAGGTCTAGGGTTAGGGCTAGGGCTGGGGTTGGGGTTGAGGTTAGGGTTAGGGTTACGGTTGGGGTTGTGGTTGGTGTCGTGTTGTGGTTGGGGTTGGGGTTAGGGTTTGAGTTTGGGTTCGGGTTCCGGATAGGGTTAGAATTAGTGTTAGGGTTAGGGTTAGGGCTAGGGCTAGGGTTAGGGGTAGGCTTAGGTTTAGGGATACGGTTTGGATTAGGGTTAGGGTTAGGGCTAGGGTTTGGGTTAGGGTTAGGGTTAGGATTAGGGCTAGGGCTAGTGTTAGCGCTAGGGCTAGGGCTAGGGTGACGGTTAGGGCTAGGGTTAGAGCTAGAGCTAGGGCTAGGGTTAGGGTTCAGGTTCAGGTTCAGTTTAGGGTTACAGTTTGGGTTAGGGGCAGGGGTAGGGGTAGGGGTATGGTTACAGCTATGCCTAGGGTTAGGGCTAGGGCTAGGGTTAGGTTTAGGGTTAGCGTTAGAGTTAGGATTAGCGCTAGGGTTAGGGTTATGGTTAGGGTTAGGGTTAGGTTCAGGTTTAGGGCTCGGGTTAGTGTTAGGTTTAGGGTTACGGTTCTGGTTAGGGTTTGGGTTAGGGTTAGGGTTAGGATTAGGGCTAGGGCTAGTGTTAGGGCTAGGGCTAGGGCTAGGGTAACGGTTAGGACATGCGTTAGAGCTAGAGTTAGGGCTAGCGTTAGGGTTCAGGTTCAGTTTAGGGTTACAGTTTGAGGTAGGGGTAGGGGTAGGGTAGGGCTAGGGCTAGGGTTAGGGCTAGGCCTAGGGTTAGAATTAGGGCTAAGGTTAGGTTTAGGGTTAGGGTTAGCATTAGGGTTAGCGCTAGGGTTACGTTTAGGGTTAGGGATAGGGTTAGGTTTAGGGCTCGGGTTAGGGTTAGGGTTACGGTTATGGTTATGGTTTGGGTTAGGGTTAGGGTTAGTGGTAGGGGTTGGGTTAGGGTTAGGGCTAGGGTCAGGGTTGGGGCTAGGGTTAGGGTTAGGGTTATTGTAAGTGAGAGGGTTAGGGCTAAGCCTAGGGTTATGCTTAGGGTTAGGGATACTGTTTGGGTTAGGGTTAGGGTTAGGGTAAGGGTTTGGGTTAGGGTTAGGGCTAGGGTGAGGTTTTGGGTTAGGGTTAGGGTTGGGGTTAGTTCTAGGGTTAGGGTTATCATTAGGGTGACGCTTTGGGCTAGGGTTAGGGTTAGGGTTAGGTTTAGGGTTAGGGTTAGGGTTCGGGCTAGGGCTAGGGTTAGGGCTAGGGCTAGGGCTACGGATAGGGCTAGGGTAAGGTCTAGGGTTAGGGCTAGGGCTAGGGTAAGGGTTAGGGCTAGGGTTAGAACTAGAGCTAGGGCTAGGATTAGGGTTAGGGTTACAGTTAGTGAGAGGGTTAGGGCTAAGGCTAGTGTTAGGGTGAGATTTAGGTTTAGGGATATGGTTTTTTGTTAGGGTTAGGGTTATGGTTAGCGTTAGGATTAGGGTTAGGGCTAGGGTTAGGTCGAGGGTTAGGGTTAGGGTTAGGGTTAGGGTTAGGGTTAGGGTTAGGGCTAGGGTCAGGGTTGGGGCTAGGGTTAGGGTTAGGGTTATTGTAAGTGAGAGGGTTAGGGCTAAGCCTAGGGTTATGCTTAGGGTTAGGGATACTGTTTGGGTTAGGGTTAGGGTTAGGGTAAGGGTTTGGGTTAGGGTTAGGGCTAGGGTGAGGTTTAGGGTTAGGGTTAGGTTTAGGGTTAGTTCTAGGGTTAGGGGTATCGTTAGGGTGACGCTTTGGGCTAGGGTTAGGGTTAGGGTTAGGGTTAGGGTTAGGTTTAGGGTTAGGGTTAGGGTTAGGGTTCGGGCTAGGGCTAGGGTTAGGGCTAGGGTTAGGGCTAGGGATACGGATAGGGCTAGGGTAAGGTCTAGGGTTAGGGCTAGGGCTGGGGTTGGGGTTGAGGTTAGGGTTAGGGTTACGGTTGGGGTTGTGGTTGCTGTCGTGTTGTGGTTGGGGTTGGGGTTAGGGTTTGAGTTTGGGTTCAGGTTCCGGATAGGGTTAGAATTAGTGTTAGGGTTAGGGTTAGGGCTAGGGCTAGGGTTAGGGGTAGGCTTAGGTTTAGGGATACGGTTTGGATTAGGGTTAGGGTTAGGGCTAGGGTGTGGGTTAGGGTTAGGGTTAGGATTAGGGCTAGGGCTAGTGTTAGCGCTAGGGCTAGGGCTAGGGTAACGGTTAGGACATGCGTTAGAGCTAGAGTTAGGGCTAGCGTTAGGGTTCAGGTTCAGTTTAGGGTTACAGTTTGAGTTTGGGGTAGGGGTAGGGTAGGGCTAGGGCTAGGGTTAGGGCTAGGCCTAGGGTTAGAATTAGGGCTAAGGTTAGGTTTAGGCTTAGGCTTAGCGTTAGGGTTAATGCTAGGGTTACGTTTAGGGTTAGTGATAGGGTTAGGTTTAGGGCTTGGGTTAGGGTTAGGCTTACTGTTATGGTTAGTGTTTGGGTTAGGGTTAGGGTTAGTGGTAGGGGTTGGGTTAGGGTTAGGGCTAGGGTCAGGGTTTGGGCTAGGGTTAGGGTTATGGTAAGTGAGAGGGCTAGGGCTAAGCCTAGGGTAAGGGTCAGGCTTAGGGTTAGGGATACTGTTTGGGTTAGGGTTAGGGTTACGGTTAGGGTTAGGGTTAGGGTTGGGGTTAGGGTTAGGGTTAGGGTTATGGTTAGGGTTAGGGTTAGGGCTAGGGTTATCATTAGAATTAGGGCTAGGGTTAGTGTTAGGGTTAGGTTTATGATTATGGTTAGGGTTTTGGTTAGGTTTAGTGGTAGGCTTTGGGTTAGGGTTAGGGCTAGGGTTTGGGTTAGGGTTTGGGTTAGGGTTAGGGTTAGGATTAGGGCTAGGGCTAGTCTTAGGGCTAGGCCTAGGGCTAGGGTAACGGTTAGGACATGCGTTAGAGCTAGAGTTAGGGCTAGCGTTAGGGTTCAGGTTCAGTTTAGGGTTACAGTTTGAGTTATGGGTAGGGGTAGGGTAGGGCTAGGGCTAGGGTTAGGGCTAGGCCTAGGGTTAGAATTAGGGCTAAGGTTAGGTTTAGGCTTAGGCTTAGCGTTAGGGTTAATGCTAGGGTTACGTTTAGGGTTAGTGATAGGGTTAGGTTTAGGGCTCGGGTTAGGGTTAGGGTTACTGTTATGGTTAGTGTTTGGGTTAGGGTTAGGGTTAGTGGTAGGGGTTGGGTTAGGGTTAGGGCTAGGGTCAGGGTTTGGGCTAGGGTTAGGGTTATGGTAAGTGAGAGGGCTAGGGCTAAGCCTAGGGTAAGGGTCAGGGTTAGGGTTAGGGATACTGTTTGGGTTAGGGTTAGGGTTACGGTTAGGGTTAGGGTTAGGGTTGGGGTTAGGGTTAGGGTTAGGGTTATGGTTAGGGTTAGGGTTAGGGCTAGGGTTATCATTAGAATTAGGGCTAGGGTTAGTGTTAGGGTTAGGTTTATGATTATGGTTAGGGTTTTGGTTAGGTTTAGTGGTAGGCTTTGGGTTAGGGTTAGGGCTAGGGTTTGGGTTAGGGTTTGGGTTAGGGTTAGGGTTAGGATTAGGGCTAGGGCTAGTCTTAGGGCTAGGCCTAGGGCTAGGGTAACGGTTAGGACATGCGTTAGAGCTAGAGTTAGGGCTAGCGTTAGGGTTCAGGTTCAGTTTAGGGTTACAGTTTGAGTTATGGGTAGGGGTAGGGTAGGGCTAGGGCTAGGGTTAGGGCTAGGCCTAGGGTTAGAATTAGGGCTAAGGTTAGGTTTAGGGTTAGGGTTAGCGTTAGGGTTAGCGCTAGGGTTACGTTTAGGGTTAGGGATAGGGTTAGGTTTAGGGCTCTGGTTAGGGTTAGGGTTACGGTTATGGTTAGGGTTTGGGTTAGGGTTAGGGTTAGTGGTAGGGGTTGGGTTAGGGTTAGGGCTAGGGTCAGGGTTGGGGCTAGGGTTAGGGTTAGGGTTATTGTAAGTGAGAGCGTTAGGGCTAAGCCTAGGGTTATGCTTAGGGTTAGGGATACTGTTTGGGTCAGGGTTAGGGTTAGGGTAAGGGTTTGGGTTAGGGTTAGGGCTAGGGTGAGGTTTAGGGTTAGGGTTAGGTTTAGGATTAGTTCTAGGGTTAGGGTTATCGTTAGGGTGACGCTTTGGGCTAGGGTTAGGGTTAGGGTTAGGGTTAGGGTTAGGTTTAGGGTTAGGGTTAGGGTTAGGGTTTGGGCTAGGGCTAGGGTTAGGGCTAGGGCTAGGGCTACGGATAGGGCTAGGGTAAGGTCTAGGGTTAGGGCTAGGGCTGGGGTTGGGGTTGAGGTTAGGTTTAGGGTTACGGTTGGGGTTGTGGTTGGTGTCGTGTTGTGGTTGGGGTTGGGGTTAGGGTTTGAGTTTGGGTTCGGGTTCCGGACAGGGTTAGAATTAGTGTTAGGGTTAGGGTTAGGGCTAGGGCTAGGGTTAGGGGTAGGCTTAGGTTTAGGGATACGGTTTGGATTAGGGTTAGGGTTAGGGCTAGGGTTTGGGTTAGGGTTAGGGTTAGGATTAGGGCTAGGGCTAGTGTTAGCGCTAGGGCTAGGGCTAGGGTAACGGTTAGGACATGCGTTAGAGCTAGAGTTAGGGCTAGCGTTAGGGTTCAGGTTCAGTTTAGGGTTACAGTTTGAGTTAGGGGTAGGGGTAGGGTAGGGCTAGGGCTAGGGTTAGGGCTAGGCCTAGGGTTAGAATTAGGGCTAAGGTTAGGTTTAGGCTTAGGCTTAGCGTTAGGGTTAATGCTAGGGTTACGTTTAGGGTTAGTGATAGGGTTAGGTTTAGGGCTCGGGTTAGGGTTAGGGTTACTGTTACGGTTAGTGTTTGGGTTAGGGTTAGGGTTAGTGGTAGGGGTTGGGTTAGGGTTAGGGCTAGGGTCAGGGTTTGGGCTAGGGTTAGGGTTAGGTTTATGGTAAGTGAGAGGGCTAGGGCTAAGCCTAGGGTAAGGGTCAGGGTTAGGGTTAGGGATACTGTTTGGGTTAGGGTTAGGGTTATGGTTAGGGTTAGGGTTAGGTTTAGGGTTAGGGTTAGGGTTAGGGCTAGGGTTATCATTAGGGTTAGGGCTAGGGTTAGGGTTAGGGTTAGGTTTATGATTATGGTTAGGGTTTTGGTTAGGTTTAGTGGTAGGCTTTGGGTTAGGGTTAGGGCTAGGGTTTGGGTTAGGGTTAGGGTTAGGGTTAGGATTAGGGCTAGGGCTAATCTTAGGGCTAGGGCTAGGGCTAGGGTAACGGTTAGGACATGCGTTAGAGCTAGAGTTAGGGCTAGCGTTAGGGTTCAGGTTCAGTTTAGGGTTACAGTTTGAGTTAGGGGTAGGGGTAGGGTAGGGCTAGGGCTAGGGTTAGGGCTAGGCCTAGGGTTAGAATTAGGGCTAAGGTTAGGTTTAGGGTTAGGGTTAGCGTTAGGGTTAGCGCTAGGGTTACGTTTAGGGTTAGGGATAGGGTTAGGTTTAGGGCTTGGGTTAGGGTTAGGGTTACGGTTATTGTTAGGGTTTGGGTTAGGGTTAGGGTTAGTGGTAGGGGTTGGGTTAGGGTTAGGGCTAGGGTCAGGGTTGGGGCTAGGGTTAGTGTTAGGGTTATTGTAAGTGAGAGGGTTAGGGCTAAGCCTAGGGTTATGCTTAGGGTTAGGGATACTGTTTGGGTTAGGGTTAGGGTTAGGGTTAGGGTAAGGGTTTGGGTTAGGGTTAGGGCTAGGGTGAGGTTTAGGGTTAGGGTTAGGGTTAGTTCTAGGGTTAGGGTTATCGTTAGGGTGATGCTTTGGGCTAGGGTTAGGGTTAGGGTTAGGTTTAGGGTTAGGGTTAGGGTTCGGGCTAGGGCTAGGGTTAGGGCTAGGGCTAGGGCTACGGATAGGGCTAGGGTAAGGTCTAGGGTTAGGGCTAGGGCTAGGGTAAGGGTTAGGGCTAGGGTTAGAACTAGAGCTAGGGCTAGGATTAGGGTTAGGGTTACAGTTAGTGAGAGGGTTAGGGCTAAGGCTAGTGTTAGGGTGAGATTTAGGTTTAGGGATATGGTTTTTTGTTAGGGTTAGGGTTATGGTTAGCATTAGGATTAGGGTTAGGGCGAGGGTTAGGTCGAGGGTTAGGGTTAGGGCTAGGGTTAGGGTTAGGGTTAGGGTTAGGGTTAGGGTTAAGGTTAGGGTTAGGGTTAGGGTTAGGGTTAGGGCTGGGGTTGGGGTTGAGGTTAGGGTTCGGGTTACGGTTGGGGTTGTGGTTGGTGTCGTGTTGTGGTTGGGGTTGGGGTTAGGGTTTGAGTTTGGGTTCGGGTTCCGGATAGGGTTAGAATTAGTGTTAGGGTTAGGGTTAGGGCTAGGGCTAGGGTTAGGGGTAGGCTTAGGTTTAGGTTTCGGGATACGGTTTGGATTAGGGTTAGGGTTAGGGCTAGGGTTTGGGTTAGGGTTAGGGTTAGGATTAGAGCTAGGGCTAGTGTTAGCGCTCGTGCTAGGGTAACGGTTAGGACATGCGTTAGAGCTAGAGTTAGGGCTAGCGTTAGGGTTCAGGTTCAGTTTAGGGTTACAGTTTGAGTTAGGGGTAGGGGTAGGGTAGGGCTAGGGCTAGGGTTAGGGCTAGGCCTAGGGTTAGAATTAGGGCTAAGGTTAGGTTTAGGCTTAGGCTTAGCGTTAGGGTTAATGCTAGGGTTACGTTTAGGGTTAGTGATAGGGTTAGGTTTAGGGCTCGGGTTAGGGTTAGGGTTACTGTTACGGTTAGTGTTTGGGTTAGGTTTACGGTTAGTGGTAGGGGTTGGGTTAGGGTTAGGGCTAGGGTCAGGGTTTGGGCTAGGGTTAGGGTTAGGGTTATGGTAAGTGAGAGGGCTAGGGCTAAGCCTAGGGTAAGGGTCAGGGTTAGGGTTAGGGATACTGTTTGGGTTAGGGTTAGGGTTACGGTTAGGGTTAGGGTTAGGGTTAGGGTGACGGTTAGGGTTAGGGTTGGGGTTAGGGTGAGGGTCAGGGCTAGGGTTAGGGTGAGGGTTAGGGTTAGTGTTAGGGCCAGGGTTAGCATTAGGGTCAGGGCTACGGTTAGGGTTAGGGGTAGGGGTAGGGGTAGGATTAGGGTAGTGTTAGGGTTACGGCTATGGTTAGGGTTAGGGTTAGGGTTAGGGTTAGGGTTAGGGTTAGAGTTAGGGCAAGGGTTAGGGCTAGAGTTCAGGTTAGGTTTAGGGTAGGGTTAGGGCTAGGGCTAGGGTTAGGGTTAGGGTTAGGGTTAGGTTTAGGGCGAGGGCTAGGGCTAGGGTTTGTGTTAGGGTTAGGGCTAGGGCTAGGGCTAGGGTTAGGGTTAGGGTTAGGGTTAGGGTTAGGGTTAGGTTTAGGTGTAGGGTTAGGGTTAGGCTCAGGGGCAGGTTTAGGGGTAGGGCTAGGGTTAGTTGTAGTGTTAGAGCTAGGGCTAGGGCTTGGGATAGGGATAGGGATAGGGATAGGGATAGGGATAGGGATCGGGTTAGTGTTAGTGTTAGTGTTAGGGCTAGGGCTAGGGTTAGGGTTAGGGTTAGGGTTAAGGTTAGGGTTAGGGTTAGGGTTAGGGTTAGGGCTAGGGTTAGGGTTAGGGCTAGGGTTAGGGTTAGGGTTCAGGTTCAGGTTCAGTTTAGGGTTACAGTTTGGGTTAGGGGCAGGGGTAGGGGTAGGGGTATGGTTACGGCTAGGCCTAGGGTTAGGGCTAGGGCTAGGGTTAGGTTTAGGGTTAGCGTTAGAGTTAGGATTAGCGCTAGGGTTAGGGTTATGGTTAGGGTTAGGGTTAGGTTCAGGTTTAGGGCTCGGGTTAGTGTTAGGTTTAGGGTTACGGTTCTGGTTAGGGTTTGGGTTAGGGTTAGGGTTAGGATTAGGGCTAGGGCTAGTGTTAGGGCTAGGGCTAGGGCTAGGGTAACGGTTAGGACATGCGTTAGAGCTAGAGTTAGGGCTAGCGTTAGGGTTCAGGTTCAGTTTAGGGTTACAGTTTGAGTTAGGGGTAGGGTAGGGCTAGGGCTAGGGTTAGGGCTAGGCCTAGGGTTAGAATTAGGGCTAAGGTTAGGTTTAGGGTTAGGGTTAGCGTTAGGGTTAGCGCTAGGGTTACGTTTAGGGTTAGGGATAGGGTTAGGTTTAGGGCTCGGGTTAGGGTTAGGGTTACGGTTATGGTTAGGGTTTGGGTTAGGGTTAGGGTTAGTGGTAGGGGTTGGGTTAGGGTTAGGGCTAGGGTCAGGGTTGGGGCTAGGGTTAGGGCTAGGGCTGGGGTTGGGGTTGAGGTTAGGGTTAGGGTTACGGTTGGGGTTGTGGTTGCTGTCGTGTTGTGGTTGGGGTTGGGGTTATGGTTTGAGTTTGGGTTCGGGTTCCGGATAGGGTTAGAATTAGTGTTAGGGTTAGGGTTAGGGCTAGGGCTAGGGTTAGGGGTAGGCTTAGGTTTAGGGATACGGTTTGGATTAGGGTTAGGGTTAGGGCTAGGGTTTGGGTTAGGGTTAGGGTTAGGATTAGGGCTAGGGCTAGTGTTAGCGCTAGGGCTAGGGCTAGGGTAACGGTTAGGACATGCGTTAGAGCTAGAGTTAGGGCTAGCGTTAGGGTTCAGGTTCAGTTTAGGGTTACAGTTTGAGTTTGGGGTAGGGGTAGGGTAGGGCTAGGGCTAGGGTTAGGGCTAGGCCTAGGGTTAGAATTAGGGCTAAGGTTAGGTTTAGGCTTAGGCTTAGCGTTAGGGTTAATGCTAGGGTTACGTTTAGGGTTAGTGATAGGGTTAGGTTTAGGGCTCGGGTTAGGGTTAGGGTTACTGTTACGGTTAGTGTTTGCGTTAGGGTTAGGGTTAGTGGTAGGGGTTGGGTTAGGGTTAGGGCTAGGGTCAGGGTTTGGGCTAGGGTTAGGGTTAGGGTTATGGTAAGTGACAGGGCTAGGGCTAAGCCTAGGGTAAGGGTCAGGGTTAGGGTTAGGGATACTGTTTGGGTTAGGGTTAGGGTTACGGTTAGGGTTATGGTTAGGGTTGGGGTTAGGGTTAGGGTTAGGGTTATGGTTAGGGTTAGGGTTAGGGCTAGGGTTATCATTAGAGTTAGGGCTAGGGTTAGTGTTAGGGTTAGGGCTAGGGCTCGGGTTAGGGGTAGGCTTAGGTTTAGGGATACGGTTTGGATTAGTTTTAGGGTTAGGGCTAGGGTTTGGGTTAGGGTTAGGGTTAGGATTAGGGCTAGTGTTAGGGCTAGGGCTAGGGCTAGGGTAACGGTTAGGACATGCGTTAGAGCTAGAGTTAGGGCTAGCGTTAGGGTTCAGGTTCAGTTTAGGGTTACAGTTTGAGTTAGGGGTAGGGGTAGGGTAGGGCTAGGGCTAGGGTTAGGGCTAGGCCTAGGGTTAGAATTAGGGCTAAGGTTAGGTTTAGGGTTAGGGTTAGCGTTAGGGTTAGCGCTAGGGTTACGTTTAGGGTTAGGGATAGGGTTAGGTTTAGGGCTCGGGTTAGGGTTAGGGTTACGGTTATGGTTAGGGTTTGGGTTAGGGTTAGGGTTAGTGGTAGGGGTTGGGTTAGGGTTAGGGCTAGGGTCAGGGTTGGGGCTAGGGTTAGGGTTAGGGTTATTGTAAGTGAGAGCGTTAGGGCTAAGCCTAGGGTTATGCTTAGGGTTAGGGATACTGTTTGGGTTAGGGTTAGGGTTAGGGTAAGGGTTTGGGTTAGGGTTAGGGCTAGGGTGAGGTTTAGGGTTAGGGTTAGGTTTAGGGTTAGTTCTAGGGTTAGGGTTATCGTTAGGGTGACGCTTTGGGCTAGGGTTAGGGTTAGGGTTAGGGTTAGGTTTAGGGTTAGGGTTAGGGTTCGGGCTAGGGCTAGGGTTAGGGCTAGGGCTAGGGCTACGGATAGGGCTAGGGTAAGGTCTAGGGTTAGGGCTAGGGCTGGGGTTGGGGTTGAGGTTAGGGTTAGGGTTACGGTTGGGGTTGTGGTTGGTGTCGTGTTGTGGTTGGGGTTGGGGTTAGGGTTTGAGTTTGGGTTCGGGTTCCGGATAGGGTTAGAATTAGTGTTAGGGTTAGGGTTAGGGTTAGGGCTAGGGCTAGGGTTAGGGGTAGGCTTAGGTTTAGGGATACGGTTTGGATTAGGGTTAGGGTTAGGGCTAGGGCTAGGGTTTGGGTTAGGGTTAGGGTTAGGATTAGGGCTAGGGCTAGTGTTAGGGCTAGGGCTAGGGCTAGGGTAACGGTTAGGACATGCGTTAGAGCTAGAGTTAGGGCTAGCGTTAGGGTTCAGGTTCAGTTTAGGGTTACAGTTTGAGTTAGGGGTAGGGGTAGGGTAGGGCTAGGGCTAGGGTTAGGGCTAGGCCTAGGGTTAGAATTAGGGCTAAGGTTAGGTTTAGGGTTAGGGTTAGCGTTAGGGTTAGCGCTAGGGTTACGTTTAGGGTTAGGGATAGGGTTAGGTTTAGGGCTCGGGTTAGGGTTAGGGTTACGGTTATGGTTAGTGTTTGGGTTAGGGTTAGGGTTAGTGGTAGGGGTTGGGTTAGGGTTAGGGCTAGGGTCAGGGTTGGGGCTAGGGTTAGGGTTAGGGTTATTGTAAGTGAGAGGGTTAGGGCTAAGCCTAGGGTTATGCTTAGGGTTAGGGATACTGTTTGGGTTAGGGTTAGGGTTAGGGTAAGGGTTTGGGTTAGGGTTAGGGCTAGGGTGAGGTTTTGGGTTAGGGTTAGGGTTAGGGTTAGTTCTAGGGTTAGGGTTATCATTAGGGTGACGCTTTGGGCTAGGGTTAGGGTTAGGGTTAGGGTTAGGTTTAGGGTTAGGGTTCGGGCTAGGGCTAGGGTTAGGGCTAGGGCTAGGGCTACGGATAGGGCTAGGGTAAGGTCTAGGGTTAGGGCTAGGGCTAGGGTAAGGGTTAGGGCTAGGGTTAGAACTAGAGCTAGGGCTAGGATTAGGGTTAGGGTTACAGTTAGTGAGAGGGTTAGGACTAAGACTAGTGTTAGGGTGAGATTTAGGTTTAGGGATATGGTTTTTTGTTAGGGTTAGGGTTATGGTTAGCGTTAGGATTAGGGTTAGGGCTAGGGTTAGGTCGAGGGTTAGGGTTAGGGTTAGGGTTAGGGTTAGGGTTAGGGCTAGGGTCAGGGTTGGGGCTAGGGTTAGGGTTAGGGTTATTGTAAGTGAGAGGGTTAGGGCTAAGCCTAGGGTTATGCTTAGGGTTAGGGATACTGTTTGGGTTAGGGTTAGGGTTAGGGTAAGGGTTTGGGTTAGGGTTAGGGCTAGGGTGAGGTTTAGGGTTAGGGTTAGGTTTAGGGTTAGTTCTAGGGTTAGGGTTATCGTTAGGGTGACGCTTTGGGCTAGGGTTAGGGTTAGGGTTAGGTTTAGGGTTAGGGTTAGGGTTCGGGCTAGGGCTAGGGTTAGGGCTAGGGTTAGGGCTAGGGCTACGGATAGGGCTAGGGTAAGGTCTAGGGTTAGGGCTAGGGCTGGGGTTGGGGTTGAGGTTAGGGTTAGGGTTATGGTTGGGGTTGTGGTTGCTGTCGTGTTGTGGTTGGGGTTGGGGTTAGGGTTTGAGTTTGGGTTCGGGTTCCGGATAGGGTTAGAATTAGTGTTAGGGTTAGGGTTAGGGCTAGGGCTAGGGTTAGGGGTAGGCTTAGGTTTAGGGATACGGTTTGGATTAGGGTTAGGGTTAGGGCTAGGGTTTGGGTTAGGGTTAGGGTTAGGATTAGGGCTAGGGCTAGTGTTAGCGCTAGGGCTAGGGCTAGGGTAACGGTTAGGACATGCGTTAGAGCTAGAGTTAGGGCTAGCGTTAGGGTTCAGGTTCAGTTTAGGGTTACAGTTTGAGTTTGGGGTAGGGGTAGGGTAGGGCTAGGGCTAGGGTTAGGGCTAGGCCTAGGGTTAGAATTAGGGCTAAGGTTAGGTTTAGGCTTAGGCTTAGCGTTAGGGTTAATGCTAGGGTTACGTTTAGGGTTAGTGATAGGGTTAGGTTTAGGGCTCGGGTTAGGGTTAGGGTTACTGTTACGGTTAGTGTTTGGGTTAGGGTTAGGGTTAGTGGTAGGGGTTGGGTTAGGGTTAGGGCTAGGGTCAGGGTTTGGGCTAGGGTTAGGGTTATGGTAAGTGAGAGGGCTAGGGCTAAGCCTAGGGTAAGGGTCAGGGTTAGGGTTAGGGATACTGTTTGGGTTAGGGTTAGGGTTACGGTTAGGGTTAGGGTTAGGGTTGGGGTTAGGGTTAGGGTTAGGGTTATGGTTAGGGTTAGGGTTAGGGCTAGGGTTATCATTAGAATTAGGGCTAGGGTTAGTGTTAGGGTTAGGTTTATGATTATGGTTAGGGTTTTGGTTAGGTTTAGTGGTAGGCTTTGGGTTAGGGTTAGGACTAGGGTTTGGGTTAGGGTTTGGGTTAGGGTTAGGGTTAGGATTAGGGCTAGGGCTAGTCTTAGGGCTAGGCCTAGGGCTAGGGTAACGGTTAGGACATGCGTTAGAGCTAGAGTTAGGGCTAGCGTTAGGGTTCAGGTTCAGTTTAGGGTTACAGTTTGAGTTATGGGTAGGGGTAGGGTAGGGCTAGGGCTAGGGTTAGGGCTAGGCCTAGGGTTAGAATTAGGGCTAAGGTTAGGTTTAGGGTTAGGGTTAGCGTTAGGGTTAGCGCTAGGGTTACGTTTAGGGTTAGGGATAGGGTTAGGTTTAGGGCTCGGGTTAGGGTTAGGGTTACGGTTATGGTTAGGGTTTGGGTTAGGGTTAGGGTTAGTGGTAGGGGTTGGGTTAGGGTTAGGGCTAGGGTCAGGGTTGGGGCTAGGGTTAGGGTTAGGGTTATTGTAAGTGAGAGCGTTAGGGCTAAGCCTAGGGTTATGCTTAGGGTTAGGGATACTGTTTGGGTTAGGGTTAGGGTAAGGGTTTGGGTTAGGGTTAGGGCTAGGGTGAGGTTTAGGGTTAGGGTTAGGTTTAGGGTTAGTTCTAGGGTTAGGGTTATCGTTAGGGTGACGCTTTGGGCTAGGGTTAGGGTTAGGGTTAGGGTTAGGGTTAGGTTTAGGGTTAGGGTTAGGGTTCGGGCTAGGGCTAGGGTTAGGGCTAGGGCTAGGGCTACGGATAGGGCTAGGGTAAGGTCTAGGGTTAGGGCTAGGGCTGGGGTTGGGGTTGAGGTTAGGGTTAGGGTTACGGTTGGGGTTGTGGTTGGTGTCGTGTTGTGGTTGGGGTTGGGGTTAGGGTTTGAGTTTGGGTTCGGGTTCCGGATAGGGTTAGAATTAGTGTTAGGGTTAGGGTTAGGGCTAGGGCTAGGGTTAGGGGTAGGCTTAGGTTTAGGGATACGGTTTGGATTAGGGTTAGGGTTAGGGCTAGGGTTTGGGTTAGGGTTAGGGTTAGGATTAGGGCTAGGGCTAGTGTTAGCGCTAGGGCTAGGGCTAGGGTGACGGTTAGGGCTAGGGTTAGAGCTAGAGCTAGGGCTAGGGTTAGGGTTCAGGTTCAGGTTCAGTTTAGGGTTACAGTTTGGGTTAGGGGCAGGG
>NC_139475.1:13812500-13822500 GCF_057233095.1 Heloderma suspectum
TAGGATTAGGGCTAGGGCTAGTGTTAGCGCTAGGGCTAGGGCTAGGGTGACGGTTAGGGCTAGGGTTAGAGCTAGAGCTAGGGCTAGGGTTAGGGTTCAGGTTCAGGTTCAGTTTAGGGTTACAGTTTGGGTTAGGGGCAGGGGTAGGGGTAGGGGTATGGTTACAGCTATGCCTAGGGTTAGGGCTAGGGCTAGGGTTAGGTTTAGGGTTAGCGTTAGAGTTAGGATTAGCGCTAGGGTTAGGGTTATGGTTAGGGTTAGGGTTAGGTTCAGGTTTAGGGCTCGGGTTAGTGTTAGGTTTAGGGTTACGGTTCTGGTTAGGGTTTGGGTTAGGGTTAGGGTTAGGATTAGGGCTAGGGCTAGTGTTAGGGCTAGGGCTAGGGCTAGGGTAACGGTTAGGACATGCGTTAGAGCTAGAGTTAGGGCTAGCGTTAGGGTTCAGGTTCAGTTTAGGGTTACAGTTTGAGTTAGGGGTAGGGGTAGGGTAGGGCTAGGGCTAGGGTTAGGGCTAGGCCTAGGGTTAGAATTAGGGCTAAGGTTAGGTTTAGGGTTAGGGTTAGCATTAGGGTTAGCGCTAGGGTTACGTTTAGGGTTAGGGATAGGGTTAGGTTTAGGGCTCGGGTTAGGGTTAGGGTTACGGTTATGGTTATGGTTTGGGTTAGGGTTAGGGTTAGTGGTAGGGGTTGGGTTAGGGTTAGGGCTAGGGTCAGGGTTGGGGCTAGGGTTAGTGTTAGGGTTATTGTAAGTGAGAGGGTTAGGGCTAAGCCTAGGGTTATGCTTAGGGTTAGGGATACTGTTTGGGTTAGGGTTAGGGTTAGGGTAAGGGTTTGGGTTAGGGTTAGGGCTAGGGTGAGGTTTTGGGTTAGGGTTAGGGTTGGGGTTAGTTCTAGGGTTAGGGTTATCATTAGGGTGACGCTTTGGGCTAGGGTTAGGGTTAGGGTTAGGTTTAGGGTTAGGGTTAGGGTTCGGGCTAGGGCTAGGGTTAGGGCTAGGGCTAGGGCTACGGATAGGGCTAGGGTAAGGTCTAGGGTTAGGGCTAGGGCTAGGGTAAGGGTTAGGGCTAGGGTTAGAACTAGAGCTAGGGCTAGGATTAGGGTTAGGGTTACAGTTAGTGAGAGGGTTAGGGCTAAGGCTAGTGTTAGGGTGAGATTTAGGTTTAGGGATATGGTTTTTTGTTAGGGTTAGGGTTATGGTTAGCGTTAGGATTAGGGTTAGGGCTAGGGTTAGGTCGAGGGTTAGGGTTAGGGTTAGGGTTAGGGTTAGGGTTAGGGCTAGGGTCAGGGTTGGGGCTAGGGTTAGGGTTAGGGTTATTGTAAGTGAGAGGGTTAGGGCTAAGCCTAGGGTTATGCTTAGGGTTAGGGATACTGTTTGGGTTAGGGTTAGGGTTAGGGTAAGGGTTTGGGTTAGGGTTAGGGCTAGGGTGAGGTTTAGGGTTAGGGTTAGGTTTAGGGTTAGTTCTAGGGTTAGGGGTATCGTTAGGGTGACGCTTTGGGCTAGGGTTAGGGTTAGGGTTAGGGTTAGGTTTAGGGTTAGGGTTAGGGTTAGGGTTAGGGTTCGGGCTAGGGCTAGGGTTAGGGCTAGGGTTAGGGCTAGGGATACGGATAGGGCTAGGGTAAGGTCTAGGGTTAGGGCTAGGGCTGGGGTTGGGGTTGAGGTTAGGGTTAGGGTTACGGTTGGGGTTGTGGTTGCTGTCGTGTTGTGGTTGGGGTTGGGGTTAGGGTTTGAGTTTGGGTTCAGGTTCCGGATAGGGTTAGAATTAGTGTTAGGGTTAGGGTTAGGGCTAGGGCTAGGGTTAGGGGTAGGCTTAGGTTTAGGGATACGGTTTGGATTAGGGTTAGGGTTAGGGCTAGGGTTTGGGTTAGGGTTAGGGTTAGGATTAGGGCTAGGGCTAGTGTTAGCGCTAGGGCTAGGGCTAGGGTAACGGTTAGGACATGCGTTAGAGCTAGAGTTAGGGCTAGCGTTAGGGTTCAGGTTCAGTTTAGGGTTACAGTTTGAGTTTGGGGTAGGGGTAGGGTAGGGCTAGGGCTAGGGTTAGGGCTAGGCCTAGGGTTAGAATTAGGGCTAAGGTTAGGTTTAGGCTTAGGCTTAGCGTTAGGGTTAATGCTAGGGTTACGTTTAGGGTTAGTGATAGGGTTAGGTTTAGGGCTCGGGTTAGGGTTAGGGTTACTGTTATGGTTAGTGTTTGGGTTAGGGTTAGGGTTAGTGGTAGGGGTTGGGTTAGGGTTAGGGCTAGGGTCAGGGTTTGGGCTAGGGTTAGGGTTATGGTAAGTGAGAGGGCTAGGGCTAAGCCTAGGGTAAGGGTCAGGGTTAGGGTTAGGGATACTGTTTGGGTTAGGGTTAGGGTTACGGTTAGGGTTAGGGTTAGGGTTGGGGTTAGGGTTAGGGTTAGGGCTAGGGTTATCATTAGAATTAGGGCTAGGGTTAGTGTTAGGGTTAGGTTTATGATTATGGTTAGGGTTTTGGTTAGGTTTAGTGGTAGGCTTTGGGTTAGGGTTAGGACTAGGGTTTGGGTTAGGGTTTGGGTTAGGGTTAGGGTTAGGATTAGGGCTAGGGCTAGTCTTAGGGCTAGGCCTAGGGCTAGGGTAACGGTTAGGACATGCGTTAGAGCTAGAGTTAGGGCTAGCGTTAGGGTTCAGGTTCAGTTTAGGGTTACAGTTTGAGTTATGGGTAGGGGTAGGGTAGGGCTAGGGCTAGGGTTAGGGCTAGGCCTAGGGTTAGAATTAGGGCTAAGGTTAGGTTTAGGGTTAGGGTTAGCGTTAGGGTTAGCGCTAGGGTTACGTTTAGGGTTAGGGATAGGGTTAGGTTTAGGGCTCGGGTTAGGGTTAGGGTTACGGTTATGGTTAGGGTTTGGGTTAGGGTTAGGGTTAGTGGTAGGGGTTGGGTTAGGGTTAGGGCTAGGGTCAGGGTTGGGGCTAGGGTTAGGGTTAGGGTTATTGTAAGTGAGAGCGTTAGGGCTAAGCCTAGGGTTATGCTTAGGGTTAGGGATACTGTTTGGGTTAGGGTTAGGGTTAGGGTAAGGGTTTGGGTTAGGGTTAGGGCTAGGGTGAGGTTTAGGGTTAGGGTTAGGTTTAGGGTTAGTTCTAGGGTTAGGGTTATCGTTAGGGTGACGCTTTGGGCTAGGGTTAGGGTTAGGGTTAGGGTTAGGGTTAGGGTTAGGGTTAGGGTTAGGTTTAGGGTTAGGGTTAGGGTTCGGGCTAGGGCTAGGGTTAGGGCTAGGGCTAGGGCTACGGATAGGGCTAGGGTAAGGTCTAGGGTTAGGGCTAGGGCTGGGGTTGGGGTTGAGGTTAGGGTTAGGGTTACGGTTGGGGTTGTGGTTGGTGTCGTGTTGTGGTTGGGGTTGGGGTTAGGGTTTGAGTTTGGGTTCGGGTTCCGGATAGGGTTAGAATTAGTGTTAGGGTTAGGGTTAGGGCTAGGGCTAGGGTTAGGGGTAGGCTTAGGTTTAGGGATACGGTTTGGATTAGGGTTAGGGTTAGGGCTAGGGTTTGGGTTAGGGTTAGGGTTAGGATTAGGGCTAGGGCTAGTGTTAGCGCTAGGGCTAGGGCTAGGGTGACGGTTAGGGCTAGGGTTAGAGCTAGAGCTAGGGCTAGGGTTAGGGTTCAGGTTCAGGTTCAGTTTAGGGTTACAGTTTGGGTTAGGGGCAGGGGTAGGGGTAGGGGTATGGTTACAGCTAGGCCTAGGGTTAGGGCTAGGGCTAGGGTTAGGTTTAGGGTTAGCGTTAGAGTTAGGATTAGCGCTAGGGTTAGGGTTATGGTTAGGGTTAGGGTTAGGTTCAGGTTTAGGGCTCGGGTTAGTGTTAGGTTTAGGGTTACGGTTCTGGTTAGGGTTTGGGTTAGGGTTAGGGTTAGGATTAGGGCTAGGGCTAGTGTTAGGGCTAGGGCTAGGGCTAGGGTAACGGTTAGGACATGCGTTAGAGCTAGAGTTAGGGCTAGCGTTAGGGTTCAGGTTCAGTTTAGGGTTACAGTTTGAGTTAGGGGTAGGGGTAGGGTAGGGCTAGGGCTAGGGTTAGGGCTAGGCCTAGGGTTAGAATTAGGGCTAAGGTTAGGTTTAGGGTTAGGGTTAGCATTAGGGTTAGCGCTAGGGTTACGTTTAGGGTTAGGGATAGGGTTAGGTTTAGGGCTCGGGTTAGGGTTAGGGTTACGGTTATGGTTATGGTTTGGGTTAGGGTTAGGGTTAGTGGTAGGGGTTGGGTTAGGGTTAGGGCTAGGGTCAGGGTTGGGGCTAGGGTTAGGGTTAGGGTTATTGTAAGTGAGAGGGTTAGGGCTAAGCCTAGGGTTATGCTTAGGGTTAGGGATACTGTTTGGGTTAGGGTTAGGGTTAGGGTAAGGGTTTGGGTTAGGGTTAGGGCTAGGGTGAGGTTTTGGGTTAGGGTTAGGGTTGGGGTTAGTTCTAGGGTTAGGGTTATCATTAGGGTGACGCTTTGGGCTAGGGTTAGGGTTAGGGTTAGGTTTAGGGTTAGGGTTAGGGTTCGGGCTAGGGCTAGGGTTAGGGCTAGGGCTAGGGCTACGGATAGGGCTAGGGTAAGGTCTAGGGTTAGGGCTAGGGCTAGGGTAAGGGTTAGGGCTAGGGTTAGAACTAGAGCTAGGGCTAGGATTAGGGTTAGGGTTACAGTTAGTGAGAGGGTTAGGGCTAAGGCTAGTGTTAGGGTGAGATTTAGGTTTAGGGATATGGTTTTTTGTTAGGGTTAGGGTTATGGTTAGCGTTAGGATTAGGGTTAGGGCTAGGGTTAGGTCGAGGGTTAGGGTTAGGGTTAGGGTTAGGGTTAGGGTTAGGGCTAGGGTCAGGGTTGGGGCTAGGGTTAGGGTTAGGGTTATTGTAAGTGAGAGGGTTAGGGCTAAGCCTAGGGTTATGCTTAGGGTTAGGGATACTGTTTGGGTTAGGGTTAGGGTTAGGGTAAGGGTTTGGGTTAGGGTTAGGGCTAGGGTGAGGTTTAGGGTTAGGGTTAGGTTTAGGGTTAGTTCTAGGGTTAGGGGTATCGTTAGGGTGACGCTTTGGGCTAGGGTTAGGGTTAGGGTTAGGGTTAGGTTTAGGGTTAGGGTTAGGGTTAGGGTTAGGGTTCGGGCTAGGGCTAGGGTTAGGGCTAGGGTTAGGGCTAGGGATACGGATAGGGCTAGGGTAAGGTCTAGGGTTAGGGCTAGGGCTGGGGTTGGGGTTGAGGTTAGGGTTAGGGTTACGGTTGGGGTTGTGGTTGCTGTCGTGTTGTGGTTGGGGTTGGGGTTAGGGTTTGAGTTTGGGTTCAGGTTCCGGATAGGGTTAGAATTAGTGTTAGGGTTAGGGTTAGGGCTAGGGCTAGGGTTAGGGGTAGGCTTAGGTTTAGGGATACGGTTTGGATTAGGGTTAGGGTTAGGGCTAGGGTTTGGGTTAGGGTTAGGGTTAGGATTAGGGCTAGGGCTAGTGTTAGCGCTAGGGCTAGGGCTAGGGTAACGGTTAGGACATGCGTTAGAGCTAGAGTTAGGGCTAGCGTTAGGGTTCAGGTTCAGTTTAGGGTTACAGTTTGAGTTTGGGGTAGGGGTAGGGTAGGGCTAGGGCTAGGGTTAGGGCTAGGCCTAGGGTTAGAATTAGGGCTAAGGTTAGGTTTAGGCTTAGGCTTAGCGTTAGGGTTAATGCTAGGGTTACGTTTAGGGTTAGTGATAGGGTTAGGTTTAGGGCTCGGGTTAGGGTTAGGGTTACTGTTATGGTTAGTGTTTGGGTTAGGGTTAGGGTTAGTGGTAGGGGTTGGGTTAGGGTTAGGGCTAGGGTCAGGGTTTGGGCTAGGGTTAGGGTTATGGTAAGTGAGAGGGCTAGGGCTAAGCCTAGGGTAAGGGTCAGGGTTAGGGTTAGGGATACTGTTTGGGTTAGGGTTAGGGTTACGGTTAGGGTTAGGGTTAGGGTTGGGGTTAGGGTTAGGGTTAGGGTTATGGTTAGGGTTAGGGTTAGGGCTAGGGTTATCATTAGAATTAGGGCTAGGGTTAGTGTTAGGGTTAGGTTTATGATTATGGTTAGGGTTTTGGTTAGGTTTAGTGGTAGGCTTTGGGTTAGGGTTAGGGCTAGGGTTTGGGTTAGGGTTTGGGTTAGGGTTAGGGTTAGGATTAGGGCTAGGGCTAGTCTTAGGGCTAGGCCTAGGGCTAGGGTAACGGTTAGGACATGCGTTAGAGCTAGAGTTAGGGCTAGCGTTAGGGTTCAGGTTCAGTTTAGGGTTACAGTTTGAGTTATGGGTAGGGGTAGGGTAGGGCTAGGGCTAGGGTTAGGGCTAGGCCTAGGGTTAGAATTAGGGCTAAGGTTAGGTTTAGGGTTAGGGTTAGCGTTAGGGTTAGCGCTAGGGTTACGTTTAGGGTTAGGGATAGGGTTAGGTTTAGGGCTCTGGTTAGGGTTAGGGTTACGGTTATGGTTAGGGTTTGGGTTAGGGTTAGGGTTAGTGGTAGGGGTTGGGTTAGGGTTAGGGCTAGGGTCAGGGTTGGGGCTAGGGTTAGGGTTAGGGTTATTGTAAGTGAGAGCGTTAGGGCTAAGCCTAGGGTTATGCTTAGGGTTAGGGATACTGTTTGGGTCAGGGTTAGGGTTAGGGTAAGGGTTTGGGTTAGGGTTAGGGCTAGGGTGAGGTTTAGGGTTAGGGTTAGGTTTAGGGTTAGTTCTAGGGTTAGGGTTATCGTTAGGGTGACGCTTTGGGCTAGGGTTAGGGTTAGGGTTAGGGTTAGGGTTAGGTTTAGGGTTAGGGTTAGGGTTAGGGTTTGGGCTAGGGCTAGGGTTAGGGCTAGGGCTAGGGCTACGGATAGGGCTAGGGTAAGGTCTAGGGTTAGGGCTAGGGCTGGGGTTGGGGTTGAGGTTAGGTTTATGGTTACGGTTGGGGTTGTGGTTGGTGTCGTGTTGTGGTTGGGGTTGGGGTTAGGGTTTGAGTTTGGGTTCGGGTTCCGGACAGGGTTAGAATTAGTGTTAGGGTTAGGGTTAGGGCTAGGGCTAGGGTTAGGGGTAGGCTTAGGTTTAGGGATACGGTTTGGATTAGGGTTAGGGTTAGGGCTAGGGTTTGGGTTAGGGTTAGGGTTAGGATTAGGGCTAGGGCTAGTGTTAGCGCTAGGGCTAGGGCTAGGGTAACGGTTAGGACATGCGTTAGAGCTAGAGTTAGGGCTAGCGTTAGGGTTCAGGTTCAGTTTAGGGTTACAGTTTGAGTTAGGGGTAGGGGTAGGGTAGGGCTAGGGCTAGGGTTAGGGCTAGGCCTAGGGTTAGAATTAGGGCTAAGGTTAGGTTTAGGCTTAGGCTTAGCGTTAGGTTTAATGCTAGGGTTACGTTTAGGGTTAGTGATAGGGTTAGGTTTAGGGCTCGGGTTAGGGTTAGGGTTACTGTTACGGTTAGTGTTTGGGTTAGGGTTAGGGTTAGTGGTAGGGGTTGGGTTAGGGTTAGGGCTAGGGTCAGGGTTTGGGCTAGGGTTAGGGTTAGGTTTATGGTAAGTGAGAGGGCTAGGGCTAAGCCTAGGGTAAGGGTCAGGGTTAGGGTTAGGGATACTGTTTGGGTTAGGGTTAGGGTTATGGTTAGGGTTAGGGTTAGGTTTAGGGTTAGGGTTAGGGTTAGGGCTAGGGTTATCATTAGGGTTAGGGCTAGGGTTAGGGTTAGGGTTAGGTTTATGATTATGGTTAGGGTTTTGGTTAGGTTTAGTGGTAGGCTTTGGGTTAGGGTTAGGGCTAGGGTTTGGGTTAGGGTTAGGGTTAGGGTTAGGATTAGGGCTAGGGCTAATCTTAGGGCTAGGGCTAGGGCTAGGGTAACGGTTAGGACATGCGTTAGAGCTAGAGTTAGGGCTAGCGTTAGGGTTCAGGTTCAGTTTAGGGTTACAGTTTGAGTTAGGGGTAGGGGTAGGGTAGGGCTAGGGCTAGGGTTAGGGCTAGGCCTAGGGTTAGAATTAGGGCTAAGGTTAGGTTTAGGGTTAGGGTTAGCGTTAGGGTTAGCGCTAGGGTTACGTTTAGGGTTAGGGATAGGGTTAGGTTTAGGGCTCGGGTTAGGGTTAGGGTTACGGTTATTGTTAGGGTTTGGGTTAGGGTTAGGGTTAGTGGTAGGGGTTGGGTTAGGGTTAGGGCTAGGGTCAGGGTTGGGGCTAGGGTTAGTGTTAGGGTTATTGTAAGTGAGAGGGTTAGGGCTAAGCCTAGGGTTATGCTTAGGGTTAGGGATACTGTTTGGGTTAGGGTTAGGGTTAGGGTTAGGGTAAGGGTTTGGGTTAGGGTTAGGGCTAGGGTGAGGTTTAGGGTTAGGGTTAGGGTTAGTTCTAGGGTTAGGGTTATCGTTAGGGTGACGCTTTGGGCTAGGGTTAGGGTTAGGGTTAGGTTTAGGGTTAGGGTTAGGGTTCGGGCTAGGGCTAGGGTTAGGGCTAGGGCTAGGGCTACGGATAGGGCTAGGGTAAGGTCTAGGGTTAGGGCTAGGGCTAGGGTAAGGGTTAGGGCTAGGGTTAGAACTAGAGCTAGGGCTAGGATTAGGGTTAGGGTTACAGTTAGTGAGAGGGTTAGGGCTAAGGCTAGTGTTAGGGTGAGATTTAGGTTTAGGGATATGGTTTTTTGTTAGGGTTAGGGTTATGGTTAGCATTAGGATTAGGGTTAGGGCGAGGGTTAGGTCGAGGGTTAGGGTTAGGGCTAGGGTTAGGGTTAGGGTTAGGGTTAGGGTTAAGGTTAGGGTTAGGGTTAGGGTTAGGGTTAGGGTTAGGGCTGGGGTTGGGGTTGAGGTTAGGGTTAGGGTTACGGTTGGGGTTGTGGTTGGTGTCGTGTTGTGGTTGGGGTTGGGGTTAGGGTTTGAGTTTGGGTTCGGGTTCCAGATAGTGTTAGAATTAGTGTTAGGGTTAGGGTTAGGGCTAGGGCTAGGGTTAGGGGTAGGCTTAGGTTTAGGTTTCGGGATACGGTTTGGATTAGGGTTAGGGTTAGGGCTAGGGTTTGGGTTAGGGTTAGGGTTAGGATTAGAGCTAGGGCTAGTGTTAGCGCTCGTGCTAGGGTAACGGTTAGGACATGCGTTAGAGCTAGAGTTAGGGCTAGCGTTAGGGTTCAGGTTCAGTTTAGGGTTACAGTTTGAGTTAGGGGTAGGGGTAGGGTAGGGCTAGGGCTAGGGTTAGGGCTAGGCCTAGGGTTAGAATTAGGGCTAAGGTTAGGTTTAGGCTTAGGCTTAGCGTTAGGGTTAATGCTAGGGTTACGTTTAGGGTTAGTGATAGGGTTAGGTTTAGGGCTCGGGTTAGGGTTAGGGTTACTGTTACGGTTAGTGTTTGGGTTAGGTTTACGGTTAGTGGTAGGGGTTGGGTTAGGGTTAGGGCTAGGGTCAGGGTTTGGGCTAGGGTTAGGGTTAGGGTTATGGTAAGTGAGAGGGCTAGGGCTAAGCCTAGGGTAAGGGTCAGGGTTAGGGTTAGGGATACTGTTTGGGTTAGGGTTAGGGTTACGGTTAGGGTTAGGGTTAGGGTTAGGGTGACGGTTAGGGTTAGGGTTGGGGTTAGGGTGAGGGTCAGGGCTAGGGTTAGGGTGAGGGTTAGGGTTAGTGTTAGGGCCAGGGTTAGCATTAGGGTCAGGGCTACGGTTAGGGTTAGGGGTAGGGGTAGGGGTAGGATTAGGGTAGTGTTAGGGTTACGGCTATGGTTAGGGTTAGGGTTAGGGTTAGGGTTAGGGTTAGGGTTAGAGTTAGGGCAAGGGTTAGGGCTAGAGTTCAGGTTAGGTTTAGGGTAGGGTTAGGGCTAGGGCTAGGGTTAGGGTTAGGGTTAGGGTTAGGTTTAGGGCGAGGGCTAGGGCTAGGGTTTGTGTTAGGGTTAGGGCTAGGGCTAGGGCTAGGGTTAGGGTTAGGGTTAGGGTTAGGGTTAGGGTTAGGTTTAGGTGTAGGGTTAGGGTTAGGCTCAGGGGCAGGTTTAGGGGTAGGGCTAGGGTTAGTTGTAGTGTTAGAGCTAGGGCTAGGGCTTGGGATAGGGATAGGGATAGGGATAGGGATAGGGATAGGGATAGGGATAGGGATCGGGTTAGTGTTAGTGTTAGTGTTAGGGCTAGGGCTAGGGTTAGGGTTAGGGTTAGGGTTAAGGTTAGGG
>NC_139475.1:13837500-13840000 GCF_057233095.1 Heloderma suspectum
AGGGCTAGGGATACGGATAGGGCTAGGGTAAGGTCTAGGGTTAGGGCTAGGGCTGGGGTTGGGGTTGAGGTTAGGGTTAGGGTTACGGTTGGGGTTGTGGTTGCTGTCGTGTTGTGGTTGGGGTTGGGGTTAGGGTTTGAGTTTGGGTTCAGGTTCCGGATAGGGTTAGAATTAGTGTTAGGGTTAGGGTTAGGGCTAGGGCTAGGGTTAGGGGTAGGCTTAGGTTTAGGGATACGGTTTGGATTAGGGTTAGGGTTAGGGCTAGGGTTTGGGTTAGGGTTAGGGTTAGGATTAGGGCTAGGGCTAGTGTTAGCGCTAGGGCTAGGGCTAGGGTAACGGTTAGGACATGCGTTAGAGCTAGAGTTAGGGCTAGCGTTAGGGTTCAGGTTCAGTTTAGGGTTACAGTTTGAGTTTGGGGTAGGGGTAGGGTAGGGCTAGGGCTAGGGTTAGGGCTAGGCCTAGGGTTAGAATTAGGGCTAAGGTTAGGTTTAGGCTTAGGCTTAGCGTTAGGGTTAATGCTAGGGTTACGTTTAGGGTTAGTGATAGGGTTAGGTTTAGGGCTCGGGTTAGGGTTAGGCTTACTGTTATGGTTAGTGTTTGGGTTAGGGTTAGGGTTAGTGGTAGGGGTTGGGTTAGGGTTAGGGCTAGGGTCAGGGTTTGGGCTAGGGTTAGGGTTATGGTAAGTGAGAGGGCTAGGGCTAAGCCTAGGGTAAGGGTCAGGGTTAGGGTTAGGGATACTGTTTGGGTTAGGGTTAGGGTTACGGTTAGGGTTAGGGTTAGGGTTGGGGTTAGGGTTAGGGTTAGGGTTATGGTTAGGGTTAGGGTTAGGGCTAGGGTTATCATTAGAATTAGGGCTAGGGTTAGTGTTAGGGTTAGGTTTATGATTATGGTTAGGGTTTTGGTTAGGTTTAGTGGTAGGCTTTGGGTTAGGGTTAGGGCTAGGGTTTGGGTTAGGGTTTGGGTTAGGGTTAGGGTTAGGATTAGGGCTAGGGCTAGTCTTAGGGCTAGGCCTAGGGCTAGGGTAACGGTTAGGACATGCGTTAGAGCTAGAGTTAGGGCTAGCGTTAGGGTTCAGGTTCAGTTTAGGGTTACAGTTTGAGTTATGGGTAGGGGTAGGGTAGGGCTAGGGCTAGGGTTAGGGCTAGGCCTAGGGTTAGAATTAGGGCTAAGGTTAGGTTTAGGGTTAGGGTTAGCGTTAGGGTTAGCGCTAGGGTTACGTTTAGGGTTAGGGATAGGGTTAGGTTTAGGGCTCTGGTTAGGGTTAGGGTTACGGTTATGGTTAGGGTTTGGGTTAGGGTTAGGGTTAGTGGTAGGGGTTGGGTTAGGGTTAGGGCTAGGGTCAGGGTTGGGGCTAGGGTTAGGGTTAGGGTTATTGTAAGTGAGAGCGTTAGGGCTAAGCCTAGGGTTATGCTTAGGGTTAGGGATACTGTTTGGGTCAGGGTTAGGGTTAGGGTAAGGGTTTGGGTTAGGGTTAGGGCTAGGGTGAGGTTTAGGGTTAGGGTTAGGTTTAGGGTTAGTTCTAGGGTTAGGGTTATCGTTAGGGTGACGCTTTGGGCTAGGGTTAGGGTTAGGGTTAGGGTTAGGGTTAGGGTTAGGTTTAGGGTTAGGGTTAGGGTTAGGGTTTGGGCTAGGGCTAGGGTTAGGGCTAGGGCTAGGGCTACGGATAGGGCTAGGGTAAGGTCTAGGGTTAGGGCTAGGGCTGGGGTTGGGGTTGAGGTTAGGTTTAGGGTTACGGTTGGGGTTGTGGTTGGTGTCGTGTTGTGGTTGGGGTTGGGGTTAGGGTTTGAGTTTGGGTTCGGGTTCCGGACAGGGTTAGAATTAGTGTTAGGGTTAGGGTTAGGGCTAGGGCTAGGGTTAGGGGTAGGCTTAGGTTTAGGGATACGGTTTGGATTAGGGTTAGGGTTAGGGCTAGGGTTTGGGTTAGGGTTAGGGTTAGGATTAGGGCTAGGGCTAGTGTTAGCGCTAGGGCTAGGGCTAGGGTAACGGTTAGGACATGCGTTAGAGCTAGAGTTAGGGCTAGCGTTAGGGTTCAGGTTCAGTTTAGGGTTACAGTTTGAGTTAGGGGTAGGGGTAGGGTAGGGCTAGGGCTAGGGTTAGGGCTAGGCCTAGGGTTAGAATTAGGGCTAAGGTTAGGTTTAGGCTTAGGCTTAGCGTTAGGGTTAATGCTAGGGTTACGTTTAGGGTTAGTGATAGGGTTAGGTTTAGGGCTCGGGTTAGGGTTAGGGTTACTGTTACGGTTAGTGTTTGGGTTAGGGTTAGGGTTAGTGGTAGGGGTTGGGTTAGGGTTAGGGCTAGGGTCAGGGTTTGGGCTAGGGTTAGGGTTAGGTTTATGGTAAGTGAGAGGGCTAGGGCTAAGCCTAGGGTAAGGGTCAGGGTTAGGGTTAGGGATACTGTTTGGGTTAGGGTTAGGGTTATGGTTAGGGTTAGGGTTAGGTTTAGGGTTAGGGTTAGGGTTAGGGCTAGGGTTATCATTAGGGTTAGGGCTAGGGTTAGGGTTAGG
>NC_139475.1:13842500-13847500 GCF_057233095.1 Heloderma suspectum
TAGGGTTAGGGCTAGGGCTAGGGCTAGGGTAACGGTTAGGGCTAGGGTTAGAGCTAGAGCTAGGGCTAGGGTTAGGGTTCAGTTTCAGGTCCAGTTTAGGGTTACAGTTTGGGTTAGGGGCAGGGGTAGGGGTAGGGGTATGGTTACGGCTAGGCCTAGGGTTAGGGCTAGGGCTAGGGTTAGGTTTAGGGTTAGCGTTAGAGTTAGGATTAGCGCTAGGGTTAGGGTTATGGTTAGGGTTAGGGTTAGGTTCAGGTTTAGGGCTCGGGTTAGTGTTAGGTTTAGGGTTACGGTTCTGGTTAGGGTTTGGGTTAGGGTTAGGGTTAGGATTAGGGCTAGGGCTAGTGTTAGGGCTAGGGCTAGGGCTAGGGTAACGGTTAGGACATGCGTTAGAGCTAGAGTTAGGGCTAGCGTTAGGGTTCAGGTTCAGTTTAGGGTTACAGTTTGAGTTAGGGGTAGGGTAGGGCTAGGGCTAGGGTTAGGGCTAGGCCTAGGGTTAGAATTAGGGCTAAGGTTAGGTTTAGGGTTAGGGTTAGCGTTAGGGTTAGCGCTAGGGTTACGTTTAGGGTTAGGGATAGGGTTAGGTTTAGGGCTCGGGTTAGGGTTAGGGTTACGGTTATGGTTAGGGTTTGGGTTAGGGTTAGGGTTAGTGGTAGGGGTTGGGTTAGGGTTAGGGCTAGGGTCAGGGTTGGGGCTAGGGTTAGGGCTAGGGCTGGGGTTGGGGTTGAGGTTAGGGTTAGGGTTACGGTTGGGGTTGTGGTTGCTGTCGTGTTGTGGTTGGGGTTGGGGTTATGGTTTGAGTTTGGGTTCGGGTTCCGGATAGGGTTAGAATTAGTGTTAGGGTTAGGGTTAGGGCTAGGGCTAGGGTTAGGGGTAGGCTTAGGTTTAGGGATACGGTTTGGATTAGGGTTAGGGTTAGGGCTAGGGTTTGGGTTAGGGTTAGGGTTAGGATTAGGGCTAGGGCTAGTGTTAGCGCTAGGGCTAGGGCTAGGGTAACGGTTAGGACATGCGTTAGAGCTAGAGTTAGGGCTAGCGTTAGGGTTCAGGTTCAGTTTAGGGTTACAGTTTGAGTTTGGGGTAGGGGTAGGGTAGGGCTAGGGCTAGGGTTAGGGCTAGGCCTAGGGTTAGAATTAGGGCTAAGGTTAGGTTTAGGCTTAGGCTTAGCGTTAGGGTTAATGCTAGGGTTACGTTTAGGGTTAGTGATAGGGTTAGGTTTAGGGCTCGGGTTAGGGTTAGGGTTACTGTTACGGTTAGTGTTTGCGTTAGGGTTAGGGTTAGTGGTAGGGGTTGGGTTAGGGTTAGGGCTAGGGTCAGGGTTTGGGCTAGGGTTAGGGTTAGGGTTATGGTAAGTGAGAGGGCTAGGGCTAAGCCTAGGGTAAGGGTCAGGGTTAGGGTTAGGGATACTGTTTGGGTTAGGGTTAGGGTTACGGTTAGGGTTATGGTTAGGGTTGGGGTTAGGGTTAGGGTTAGGGTTATGGTTAGGGTTAGGGTTAGGGCTAGGGTTATCATTAGAGTTAGGGCTAGGGTTAGTGTTAGGGTTAGGGCTAGGGCTCGGGTTAGGGGTAGGCTTAGGTTTAGGGATACGGTTTGGATTAGTTTTAGGGTTAGGGCTAGGGTTTGGGTTAGGGTTAGGGTTAGGATTAGGGCTAGTGTTAGGGCTAGGGCTAGGGCTAGGGTAACGGTTAGGACATGCGTTAGAGCTAGAGTTAGGGCTAGCGTTAGGGTTCAGGTTCAGTTTAGGGTTACAGTTTGAGTTAGGGGTAGGGGTAGGGTAGGGCTAGGGCTAGGGTTAGGGCTAGGCCTAGGGTTAGAATTAGGGCTAAGGTTAGGTTTAGGGTTAGGGTTAGCGTTAGGGTTAGCGCTAGGGTTACGTTTAGGGTTAGGGATAGGGTTAGGTTTAGGGCTCGGGTTAGGGTTAGGGTTACGGTTATGGTTAGGGTTTGGGTTAGGGTTAGGGTTAGTGGTAGGGGTTGGGTTAGGGTTAGGGCTAGGGTCAGGGTTGGGGCTAGGGTTAGGGTTAGGGTTATTGTAAGTGAGAGCGTTAGGGCTAAGCCTAGGGTTATGCTTAGGGTTAGGGATACTGTTTGGGTTAGGGTTAGGGTTAGGGTAAGGGTTTGGGTTAGGGTTAGGGCTAGGGTGAGGTTTAGGGTTAGGGTTAGGTTTAGGGTTAGTTCTAGGGTTAGGGTTATCGTTAGGGTGACGCTTTGGGCTAGGGTTAGGGTTAGGGTTAGGGTTAGGTTTAGGGTTAGGGTTAGGGTTCGGGCTAGGGCTAGGGTTAGGGCTAGGGCTAGGGCTACGGATAGGGCTAGGGTAAGGTCTAGGGTTAGGGCTAGGGCTGGGGTTGGGGTTGAGGTTAGGGTTTGGGTTACGGTTGGGGTTGTGGTTGGTGTCGTGTTGTGGTTGGGGTTGGGGTTAGGGTTTGAGTTTGGGTTCGGGTTCCGGATAGGGTTAGAATTAGTGTTAGGGTTAGGGTTAGGGTTAGGGCTAGGGCTAGGGTTAGGGGTAGGCTTAGGTTTAGGGATACGGTTTGGATTAGGGTTAGGGTTAGGGCTAGGGCTAGGGTTTGGGTTAGGGTTAGGGTTAGGATTAGGGCTAGGGCTAGTGTTAGGGCTAGGGCTAGGGCTAGGGTAACGGTTAGGACATGCGTTAGAGCTAGAGTTAGGGCTAGCGTTAGGGTTCAGGTTCAGTTTAGGGTTACAGTTTGAGTTAGGGGTAGGGGTAGGGTAGGGCTAGGGCTAGGGTTAGGGCTAGGCCTAGGGTTAGAATTAGGGCTAAGGTTAGGTTTAGGGTTAGGGTTAGCGTTAGGGTTAGCGCTAGGGTTACGTTTAGGGTTAGGGATAGGGTTAGGTTTAGGGCTCGGGTTAGGGTTAGGGTTACGGTTATGGTTAGGGTTTGGGTTAGGGTTAGGGTTAGTGGTAGGGGTTGGGTTAGGGTTAGGGCTAGGGTCAGGGTTGGGGCTAGGGTTAGGGTTAGGGTTATTGTAAGTGAGAGGGTTAGGGCTAAGCCTAGGGTTATGCTTAGGGTTAGGGATACTGTTTGGGTTAGGGTTAGGGTTAGGGTAAGGGTTTGGGTTAGGGTTAGGGCTAGGGTGAGGTTTTGGGTTAGGGTTAGGGTTAGGGTTAGTTCTAGGGTTAGGGTTATCATTAGGGTGACGCTTTGGGCTAGGGTTAGGGTTAGGGTTAGGGTTAGGTTTAGGGTTAGGGTTCGGGCTAGGGCTAGGGTTAGGGCTAGGGCTAGGGCTACGGATAGGGCTAGGGTAAGGTCTAGGGTTAGGGCTAGGGCTAGGGTAAGGGTTAGGGCTAGGGTTAGAACTAGAGCTAGGGCTAGGATTAGGGTTAGGGTTACAGTTAGTGAGAGGGTTAGGACTAAGACTAGTGTTAGGGTGAGATTTAGGTTTAGGGATATGGTTTTTTGTTAGGGTTAGGGTTATGGTTAGCGTTAGGATTAGGGTTAGGGCTAGGGTTAGGTCGAGGGTTAGGGTTAGGGTTAGGGTTAGGGTTAGGGTTAGGGTTAGGGCTAGGGTCAGGGTTGGGGCTAGGGTTAGGGTTAGGGTTATTGTAAGTGAGAGGGTTAGGGCTAAGCCTAGGGTTATGCTTAGGGTTAGGGATACTGTTTGGGTTAGGGTTAGGGTTAGGGTAAGGGTTTGGGTTAGGGTTAGGGCTAGGGTGAGGTTTAGGGTTAGGGTTAGGTTTAGGGTTAGTTCTAGGGTTAGGGTTATCGTTAGGGTGACGCTTTGGGCTAGGGTTAGGGTTAGGGTTAGGTTTAGGGTTAGGGTTAGGGTTCGGGCTAGGGCTAGGGTTAGGGCTAGGGTTAGGGCTAGGGCTACGGATAGGGCTAGGGTAAGGTCTAGGGTTAGGGCTAGGGCTGGGGTTGGGGTTGAGGTTAGGGTTAGGGTTATGGTTGGGGTTGTGGTTGCTGTCGTGTTGTGGTTGGGGTTGGGGTTAGGGTTTGAGTTTGGGTTCGGGTTCCGGATAGGGTTAGAATTAGTGTTAGGGTTAGGGTTAGGGCTAGGGCTAGGGTTAGGGGTAGGCTTAGGTTTAGGGATACGGTTTGGATTAGGGTTAGGGTTAGGGCTAGGGTTTGGGTTAGGGTTAGGGTTAGGATTAGGGCTAGGGCTAGTGTTAGCGCTAGGGCTAGGGCTAGGGTAACGGTTAGGACATGCGTTAGAGCTAGAGTTAGGGCTAGCGTTAGGGTTCAGGTTCAGTTTAGGGTTACAGTTTGAGTTTGGGGTAGGGGTAGGGTAGGGCTAGGGCTAGGGTTAGGGCTAGGCCTAGGGTTAGAATTAGGGCTAAGGTTAGGTTTAGGCTTAGGCTTAGCGTTAGGGTTAATGCTAGGGTTACGTTTAGGGTTAGTGATAGGGTTAGGTTTAGGGCTCGGGTTAGGGTTAGGGTTACTGTTACGGTTAGTGTTTGGGTTAGGGTTAGGGTTAGTGGTAGGGGTTGGGTTAGGGTTAGGGCTAGGGTCAGGGTTTGGGCTAGGGTTAGGGTTATGGTAAGTGAGAGGGCTAGGGCTAAGCCTAGGGTAAGGGTCAGGGTTAGGGTTAGGGATACTGTTTGGGTTAGGGTTAGGGTTACGGTTAGGGTTAGGGTTAGGGTTGGGGTTAGGGTTAGGGTTAGGGTTATGGTTAGGGTTAGGGTTAGGGCTAGGGTTATCATTAGAATTAGGGCTAGGGTTAGTGTTAGGGTTAGGTTTATGATTATGGTTAGGGTTTTGGTTAGGTTTAGTGGTAGGCTTTGGGTTAGGGTTAGGACTAGGGTTTGGGTTAGGGTTTGGGTTAGGGTTAGGGTTAGGATTAGGGCTAGGGCTAGTCTTAGGGCTAGGCCTAGGGCTAGGGTAACGGTTAGGACATGCGTTAGAGCTAGAGTTAGGGCTAGCGTTAGGGTTCAGGTTCAGTTTAGGGTTACAGTTTGAGTTAGGGGTAGGGGTAGGGTAGGGCTAGGGCTAGGGTTAGGGCTAGGCCTAGGGTTAGAATTAGGGCTAAGGTTAGGTTTAGGCTTAGG
>NC_139475.1:13877500-13887500 GCF_057233095.1 Heloderma suspectum
GGGCTAGGGTTAGGGGTAGGCTTAGGTTTAGGGATACGGTTTGGATTAGGGTTAGGGTTAGGGCTAGGGTTTGGGTTAGGGTTAGGGTTAGGATTAGGGCTAGGGCTAGTGTTAGCGCTAGGGCTAGGGCTAGGGTAACGGTTAGGACATGCGTTAGAGCTAGAGTTAGGGCTAGCGTTAGGGTTCAGGTTCAGTTTAGGGTTACAGTTTGAGTTTGGGGTAGGGGTAGGGTAGGGCTAGGGCTAGGGTTAGGGCTAGGCCTAGGGTTAGAATTAGGGCTAAGGTTAGGTTTAGGCTTAGGCTTAGCGTTAGGGTTAATGCTAGGGTTACGTTTAGGGTTAGTGATAGGGTTAGGTTTAGGGCTCGGGTTAGGGTTAGGGTTACTGTTACGGTTAGTGTTTGGGTTAGGGTTAGGGTTAGTGGTAGGGGTTGGGTTAGGGTTAGGGCTAGGGTCAGGGTTTGGGCTAGGGTTAGGGTTATGGTAAGTGAGAGGGCTAGGGCTAAGCCTAGGGTAAGGGTCAGGGTTAGGGTTAGGGATACTGTTTGGGTTAGGGTTAGGGTTACGGTTAGGGTTAGGGTTAGGGTTGGGGTTAGGGTTAGGGTTAGGGTTATGGTTAGGGTTAGGGTTAGGGCTAGGGTTATCATTAGAATTAGGGCTAGGGTTAGTGTTAGGGTTAGGTTTATGATTATGGTTAGGGTTTTGGTTAGGTTTAGTGGTAGGCTTTGGGTTAGGGTTAGGACTAGGGTTTGGGTTAGGGTTTGGGTTAGGGTTAGGGTTAGGATTAGGGCTAGGGCTAGTCTTAGGGCTAGGCCTAGGGCTAGGGTAACGGTTAGGACATGCGTTAGAGCTAGAGTTAGGGCTAGCGTTAGGGTTCAGGTTCAGTTTAGGGTTACAGTTTGAGTTATGGGTAGGGGTAGGGTAGGGCTAGGGCTAGGGTTAGGGCTAGGCCTAGGGTTAGAATTAGGGCTAAGGTTAGGTTTAGGGTTAGGGTTAGCGTTAGGGTTAGCGCTAGGGTTACGTTTAGGGTTAGGGATAGGGTTAGGTTTAGGGCTCGGGTTAGGGTTAGGGTTACGGTTATGGTTAGGGTTTGGGTTAGGGTTAGGGTTAGTGGTAGGGGTTGGGTTAGGGTTAGGGCTAGGGTCAGGGTTGGGGCTAGGGTTAGGGTTAGGGTTATTGTAAGTGAGAGCGTTAGGGCTAAGCCTAGGGTTATGCTTAGGGTTAGGGATACTGTTTGGGTTAGGGTTAGGGTAAGGGTTTGGGTTAGGGTTAGGGCTAGGGTGAGGTTTAGGGTTAGGGTTAGGTTTAGGGTTAGTTCTAGGGTTAGGGTTATCGTTAGGGTGACGCTTTGGGCTAGGGTTAGGGTTAGGGTTAGGGTTAGGGTTAGGGTTAGGGTTAGGTTTAGGGTTAGGGTTAGGGTTCGGGCTAGGGCTAGGGTTAGGGCTAGGGCTAGGGCTACGGATAGGGCTAGGGTAAGGTCTAGGGTTAGGGCTAGGGCTGGGGTTGGGGTTGAGGTTAGGTTTAGGGTTACGGTTGGGGTTGTGGTTGGTGTCGTGTTGTGGTTGGGGTTGGGGTTAGGGTTTGAGTTTGGGTTCGGGTTCCGGACAGGGTTAGAATTAGTGTTAGGGTTAGGGTTAGGGCTAGGGCTAGGGTTAGGGGTAGGCTTAGGTTTAGGGATACGGTTTGGATTAGGGTTAGGGTTAGGGCTAGGGTTTGGGTTAGGGTTAGGGTTAGGATTAGGGCTAGGGCTAGTGTTAGCGCTAGGGCTAGGGCTAGGGTAACGGTTAGGACATGCGTTAGAGCTAGAGTTAGGGCTAGCGTTAGGGTTCAGGTTCAGTTTAGGGTTACAGTTTGAGTTAGGGGTAGGGGTAGGGTAGGGCTAGGGCTAGGGTTAGGGCTAGGCCTAGGGTTAGAATTAGGGCTAAGGTTAGGTTTAGGCTTAGGCTTAGCGTTAGGGTTAATGCTAGGGTTACGTTTAGGGTTAGTGATAGGGTTAGGTTTAGGGCTCGGGTTAGGGTTAGGGTTACTGTTACGGTTAGTGTTTGGGTTAGGGTTAGGGTTAGTGGTAGGGGTTGGGTTAGGGTTAGGGCTAGGGTCAGGGTTTGGGCTAGGGTTAGGGTTAGGTTTATGGTAAGTGAGAGGGCTAGGGCTAAGCCTAGGGTAAGGGTCAGGGTTAGGGTTAGGGATACTGTTTGGGTTAGGGTTAGGGTTATGGTTAGGGTTAGGGTTAGGTTTAGGGTTAGGGTTAGGGTTAGGGCTAGGGTTATCATTAGGGTTAGGGCTAGGGTTAGGGTTAGGGTTAGGTTTATGATTATGGTTAGGGTTTTGGTTAGGTTTAGTGGTAGGCTTTGGGTTAGGGTTAGGGCTAGGGTTTGGGTTAGGGTTAGGGTTAGGGTTAGGATTAGGGCTAGGGCTAATCTTAGGGCTAGGGCTAGGGCTAGGGTAACGGTTAGGACATGCGTTAGAGCTAGAGTTAGGGCTAGCGTTAGGGTTCAGGTTCAGTTTAGGGTTACAGTTTGAGTTAGGGGTAGGGGTAGGGTAGGGCTAGGGCTAGGGTTAGGGCTAGGCCTAGGGTTAGAATTAGGGCTAAGGTTAGGTTTAGGGTTAGGGTTAGCGTTAGGGTTAGCGCTAGGGTTACGTTTAGGGTTAGGGATAGGGTTAGGTTTAGGGCTCGGGTTAGGGTTAGGGTTACGGTTATTGTTAGGGTTTGGGTTAGGGTTAGGGTTAGTGGTAGGGGTTGGGTTAGGGTTAGGGCTAGGGTCAGGGTTGGGGCTAGGGTTAGTGTTAGGGTTATTGTAAGTGAGAGGGTTAGGGCTAAGCCTAGGGTTATGCTTAGGGTTAGGGATACTGTTTGGGTTAGGGTTAGGGTTAGGGTTAGGGTTAGGGCTAGGGTGAGGTTTAGGGTTAGGGTTAGGGTTAGTTCTAGGGTTAGGGTTATCGTTAGGGTGACGCTTTGGGCTAGGGTTAGGGTTAGGGTTAGGTTTAGGGTTAGGGTTAGGGTTCGGGCTAGGGCTAGGGTTAGGGCTAGGGCTAGGGCTACGGATAGGGCTAGGGTAAGGTCTAGGGTTAGGGCTAGGGCTAGGGTAAGGGTTAGGGCTAGGGTTAGAACTAGAGCTAGGGCTAGGATTAGGGTTAGGGTTACAGTTAGTGAGAGGGTTAGGGCTAAGGCTAGTGTTAGGGTGAGATTTAGGTTTAGGGATATGGTTTTTTGTTAGGGTTAGGGTTATGGTTAGCATTAGGATTAGGGTTAGGGCGAGGGTTAGGTCGAGGGTTAGGGTTAGGGCTAGGGTTAGGGTTAGGGTTAGGGTTAGGGTTAGGGTTAAGGTTAGGGTTAGGGTTAGGGTTAGGGTTAGGGTTAGGGCTGGGGTTGGGGTTGAGGTTAGGGTTAGGGTTACGGTTGGGGTTGTGGTTGGTGTCGTGTTGTGGTTGGGGTTGGGGTTAGGGTTTGAGTTTGGGTTCGGGTTCCGGATAGGGTTAGAATTAGTGTTAGGGTTAGGGTTAGGGCTAGGGCTAGGGTTAGGGGTAGGCTTAGGTTTAGGTTTCGGGATACGGTTTGGATTAGGGTTAGGGTTAGGGCTAGGGTTTGGGTTAGGGTTAGGGTTAGGATTAGAGCTAGGGCTAGTGTTAGCGCTCGTGCTAGGGTAACGGTTAGGACATGCGTTAGAGCTAGAGTTAGGGCTAGCGTTAGGGTTCAGGTTCAGTTTAGGGTTACAGTTTGAGTTAGGGGTAGGGGTAGGGTAGGGCTAGGGCTAGGGTTAGGGCTAGGCCTAGGGTTAGAATTAGGGCTAAGGTTAGGTTTAGGCTTAGGCTTAGCGTTAGGGTTAATGCTAGGGTTACGTTTAGGGTTAGTGATAGGGTTAGGTTTAGGGCTCGGGTTAGGGTTAGGGTTACTGTTACGGTTAGTGTTTGGGTTAGGTTTACGGTTAGTGGTAGGGGTTGGGTTAGGGTTAGGGCTAGGGTCAGGGTTTGGGCTAGGGTTAGGGTTAGGGTTATGGTAAGTGAGAGGGCTAGGGCTAAGCCTAGGGTAAGGGTCAGGGTTAGGGTTAGGGATACTGTTTGGGTTAGGGTTAGGGTTACGGTTAGGGTTAGGGTTAGGGTTAGGGTGACGGTTAGGGTTAGGGTTGGGGTTAGGGTGAGGGTCAGGGCTAGGGTTAGGGTGAGGGTTAGGGTTAGTGTTAGGGCCAGGGTTAGCATTAGGGTCAGGGCTACGGTTAGGGTTAGGGGTAGGGGTAGGGGTAGGATTAGGGTAGTGTTAGGGTTACGGCTATGGTTAGGGTTAGGGTTAGGGTTAGGGTTAGGGTTAGAGTTAGGGCAAGGGTTAGGGCTAGAGTTCAGGTTAGGTTTAGGGTAGGGTTAGGGCTAGGGTTAGGGTTAGGGTTAGGGTTAGGTTTAGGGCGAGGGCTAGGGCTAGGGTTTGTGTTAGGGTTAGGGCTAGGGCTAGGGCTAGGGTTAGGGTTAGGGTTAGGGTTAGGGTTAGGGTTAGGTTTAGGTGTAGGGTTAGGGTTAGGCTCAGGGGCAGGTTTAGGGGTAGGGCTAGGGTTAGTTGTAGTGTTAGAGCTAGGGCTAGGGCTTGGGATAGGGATAGGGATAGGGATAGGGATAGGGATAGGGATAGGGATAGGGATCGGGTTAGTGTTAGTGTTAGTTTTAGGGCTAGGGCTAGGGTTAGGGTTAGGGTTAGGGTTAAGGTTAGGGTTAGGGTTAGGGTTAGGGTTAGGGCTAGGGTTAGGGTTAGGGTTAGGGCTAGGGTTAGGGTTAGGGTTCGGGCTAAGATTAGGGCTAGGGTTAGGGCTAGGGCTAGGGCTAGGGTAACGGTTAGGGCTAGGGTTAGAGCTAGAGCTAGGGCTAGGGTTAGGGTTCAGTTTCAGGTCCAGTTTAGGGTTACAGTTTGGGTTAGGGGCAGGGGTAGGGGTAGGGGTATGGTTACGGCTAGGCCTAGGGTTAGGGCTAGGGCTAGGGTTAGGTTTAGGGTTAGCGTTAGAGTTAGGATTAGCGCTAGGGTTAGGGTTATGGTTAGGGTTAGGGTTAGGTTCAGGTTTAGGGCTCGGGTTAGTGTTAGGTTTAGGGTTACGGTTCTGGTTAGGGTTTGGGTTAGGGTTAGGGTTAGGATTAGGGCTAGGGCTAGTGTTAGGGCTAGGGCTAGGGCTAGGGTAACGGTTAGGACATGCGTTAGAGCTAGAGTTAGGGCTAGCGTTAGGGTTCAGGTTCAGTTTAGGGTTACAGTTTGAGTTAGGGGTAGGGTAGGGCTAGGGCTAGGGTTAGGGCTAGGCCTAGGGTTAGAATTAGGGCTAAGGTTAGGTTTAGGGTTAGGGTTAGCGTTAGGGTTAGCGCTAGGGTTACGTTTAGGGTTAGGGATAGGGTTAGGTTTAGGGCTCGGGTTAGGGTTAGGGTTACGGTTATGGTTAGGGTTTGGGTTAGGGTTAGGGTTAGTGGTAGGGGTTGGGTTAGGGTTAGGGCTAGGGTCAGGGTTGGGGCTAGGGTTAGGGCTAGGGCTGGGGTTGGGGTTGAGGTTAGGGTTAGGGTTACGGTTGGGGTTGTGGTTGCTGTCGTGTTGTGGTTGGGGTTGGGGTTATGGTTTGAGTTTGGGTTCGGGTTCCGGATAGGGTTAGAATTAGTGTTAGGGTTAGGGTTAGGGCTAGGGCTAGGGTTAGGGGTAGGCTTAGGTTTAGGGATACGGTTTGGATTAGGGTTAGGGTTAGGGCTAGGGTTTGGGTTAGGGTTAGGGTTAGGATTAGGGCTAGGGCTAGTGTTAGCGCTAGGGCTAGGGCTAGGGTAACGGTTAGGACATGCGTTAGAGCTAGAGTTAGGGCTAGCGTTAGGGTTCAGGTTCAGTTTAGGGTTACAGTTTGAGTTTGGGGTAGGGGTAGGGTAGGGCTAGGGCTAGGGTTAGGGCTAGGCCTAGGGTTAGAATTAGGGCTAAGGTTAGGTTTAGGCTTAGGCTTAGCGTTAGGGTTAATGCTAGGGTTACGTTTAGGGTTAGTGATAGGGTTAGGTTTAGGGCTCGGGTTAGGGTTAGGGTTACTGTTACGGTTAGTGTTTGCGTTAGGGTTAGGGTTAGTGGTAGGGGTTGGGTTAGGGTTAGGGCTAGGGTCAGGGTTTGGGCTAGGGTTAGGGTTAGGGTTATGGTAAGTGAGAGGGCTAGGGCTAAGCCTAGGGTAAGGGTCAGGGTTAGGGTTAGGGATACTGTTTGGGTTAGGGTTAGGGTTACGGTTAGGGTTATGGTTAGGGTTGGGGTAGGGTTAGGGTTAGGGTTATGGTTAGGGTTAGGGTTAGGGCTAGGGTTATCATTAGAGTTAGGGCTAGGGTTAGTGTTAGGGTTAGGGCTAGGGCTCGGGTTAGGGGTAGGCTTAGGTTTAGGGATACGGTTTGGATTAGTTTTAGGGTTAGGGCTAGGGTTTGGGTTAGGGTTAGGGTTAGGATTAGGGCTAGTGTTAGGGCTAGGGCTAGGGCTAGGGTAACGGTTAGGACATGCGTTAGAGCTAGAGTTAGGGCTAGCGTTAGGGTTCAGGTTCAGTTTAGGGTTACAGTTTGAGTTAGGGGTAGGGGTAGGGTAGGGCTAGGGCTAGGGTTAGGGCTAGGCCTAGGGTTAGAATTAGGGCTAAGGTTAGGTTTAGGGTTAGGGTTAGCGTTAGGGTTAGCGCTAGGGTTACGTTTAGGGTTAGGGATAGGGTTAGGTTTAGGGCTCGGGTTAGGGTTAGGGTTACGGTTATGGTTAGGGTTTGGGTTAGGGTTAGGGTTAGTGGTAGGGGTTGGGTTAGGGTTAGGGCTAGGGTCAGGGTTGGGGCTAGGGTTAGGGTTAGGGTTATTGTAAGTGAGAGCGTTAGGGCTAAGCCTAGGGTTATGCTTAGGGTTAGGGATACTGTTTGGGTTAGGGTTAGGGTTAGGGTAAGGGTTTGGGTTAGGGTTAGGGCTAGGGTGAGGTTTAGGGTTAGGGTTAGGTTTAGGGTTAGTTCTAGGGTTAGGGTTATCGTTAGGGTGACGCTTTGGGCTAGGGTTAGGGTTAGGGTTAGGGTTAGGTTTAGGGTTAGGGTTAGGGTTCGGGCTAGGGCTAGGGTTAGGGCTAGGGCTAGGGCTACGGATAGGGCTAGGGTAAGGTCTAGGGTTAGGGCTAGGGCTGGGGTTGGGGTTGAGGTTAGGGTTTGGGTTACGGTTGGGGTTGTGGTTGGTGTCGTGTTGTGGTTGGGGTTGGGGTTAGGGTTTGAGTTTGGGTTCGGGTTCCGGATAGGGTTAGAATTAGTGTTAGGGTTAGGGTTAGGGTTAGGGCTAGGGCTAGGGTTAGGGGTAGGCTTAGGTTTAGGGATACGGTTTGGATTAGGGTTAGGGTTAGGGCTAGGGCTAGGGTTTGGGTTAGGGTTAGGGTTAGGATTAGGGCTAGGGCTAGTGTTAGGGCTAGGGCTAGGGCTAGGGTAACGGTTAGGACATGCGTTAGAGCTAGAGTTAGGGCTAGCGTTAGGGTTCAGGTTCAGTTTAGGGTTACAGTTTGAGTTAGGGGTAGGGGTAGGGTAGGGCTAGGGCTAGGGTTAGGGCTAGGCCTAGGGTTAGAATTAGGGCTAAGGTTAGGTTTAGGGTTAGGGTTAGCGTTAGGGTTAGCGCTAGGGTTACGTTTAGGGTTAGGGATAGGGTTAGGTTTAGGGCTCGGGTTAGGGTTAGGGTTACGGTTATGGTTAGTGTTTGGGTTAGGGTTAGGGTTAGTGGTAGGGGTTGGGTTAGGGTTAGGGCTAGGGTCAGGGTTGGGGCTAGGGTTAGGGTTAGGGTTATTGTAAGTGAGAGGGTTAGGGCTAAGCCTAGGGTTATGCTTAGGGTTAGGGATACTGTTTGGGTTAGGGTTAGGGTTAGGGTAAGGGTTTGGGTTAGGGTTAGGGCTAGGGTGAGGTTTTGGGTTAGGGTTAGGGTTAGGGTTAGTTCTAGGGTTAGGGTTATCATTAGGGTGACGCTTTGGGCTAGGGTTAGGGTTAGGGTTAGGGTTAGGTTTAGGGTTAGGGTTCGGGCTAGGGCTAGGGTTAGGGCTAGGGCTAGGGCTACGGATAGGGCTAGGGTAAGGTCTAGGGTTAGGGCTAGGGCTAGGGTAAGGGTTAGGGCTAGGGTTAGAACTAGAGCTAGGGCTAGGATTAGGGTTAGGGTTACAGTTAGTGAGAGGGTTAGGACTAAGACTAGTGTTAGGGTGAGATTTAGGTTTAGGGATATGGTTTTTTGTTAGGGTTAGGGTTATGGTTAGCGTTAGGATTAGGGTTAGGGCTAGGGTTAGGTCGAGGGTTAGGGTTAGGGTTAGGGTTAGGGTTAGGGTTAGGGTTAGGGCTAGGGTCAGGGTTGGGGCTAGGGTTAGGGTTAGGGTTATTGTAAGTGAGAGGGTTAGGGCTAAGCCTAGGGTTATGCTTAGGGTTAGGGATACTGTTTGGGTTAGGGTTAGGGTTAGGGTAAGGGTTTGGGTTAGGGTTAGGGCTAGGGTGAGGTTTAGGGTTAGGGTTAGGTTTAGGGTTAGTTCTAGGGTTAGGGTTATCGTTAGGGTGACGCTTTGGGCTAGGGTTAGGGTTAGGGTTAGGTTTAGGGTTAGGGTTAGGGTTCGGGCTAGGGCTAGGGTTAGGGCTAGGGTTAGGGCTAGGGCTACGGATAGGGCTAGGGTAAGGTCTAGGGTTAGGGCTAGGGCTGGGGTTGGGGTTGAGGTTAGGGTTAGGGTTATGGTTGGGGTTGTGGTTGCTGTCGTGTTGTGGTTGGGGTTGGGGTTAGGGTTTGAGTTTGGGTTCGGGTTCCGGATAGGGTTAGAATTAGTGTTAGGGTTAGGGTTAGGGCTAGGGCTAGGGTTAGGGGTAGGCTTAGGTTTAGGGATACGGTTTGGATTAGGGTTAGGGTTAGGGCTAGGGTTTGGGTTAGGGTTAGGGTTAGGATTAGGGCTAGGGCTAGTGTTAGCGCTAGGGCTAGGGCTAGGGTAACGGTTAGGACATGCGTTAGAGCTAGAGTTAGGGCTAGCGTTAGGGTTCAGGTTCAGTTTAGGGTTACAGTTTGAGTTTGGGGTAGGGGTAGGGTAGGGCTAGGGCTAGGGTTAGGGCTAGGCCTAGGGTTAGAATTAGGGCTAAGGTTAGGTTTAGGCTTAGGCTTAGCGTTAGGGTTAATGCTAGGGTTACGTTTAGGGTTAGTGATAGGGTTAGGTTTAGGGCTCGGGTTAGGGTTAGGGTTACTGTTACGGTTAGTGTTTGGGTTAGGGTTAGGGTTAGTGGTAGGGGTTGGGTTAGGGTTAGGGCTAGGGTCAGGGTTTGGGCTAGGGTTAGGGTTATGGTAAGTGAGAGGGCTAGGGCTAAGCCTAGGGTAAGGGTCAGGGTTAGGGTTAGGGATACTGTTTGGGTTAGGGTTAGGGTTACGGTTAGGGTTAGGGTTAGGGTTGGGGTTAGGGTTAGGGTTAGGGTTATGGTTAGGGTTAGGGTTAGGGCTAGGGTTATCATTAGAATTAGGGCTAGGGTTAGTGTTAGGGTTAGGTTTATGATTATGGTTAGGGTTTTGGTTAGGTTTAGTGGTAGGCTTTGGGTTAGGGTTAGGACTAGGGTTTGGGTTAGGGTTTGGGTTAGGGTTAGGGTTAGGATTAGGGCTAGGGCTAGTCTTAGGGCTAGGCCTAGGGCTAGGGTAACGGTTAGGACATGCGTTAGAGCTAGAGTTAGGGCTAGCGTTAGGGTTCAGGTTCAGTTTAGGGTTACAGTTTGAGTTAGGGGTAGGGGTAGGGTAGGGCTAGGGCTAGGGTTAGGGCTAGGCCTAGGGTTAGAATTAGGGCTAAGGTTAGGTTTAGGCTTAGGCTTAGCGTTAGGGTTAATGCTAGGGTTACGTTTAGGGTTAGTGATAGGGTTAGGTTTAGGGCTCGGGTTAGGGTTAGGGTTACTGTTACGGTTAGTGTTTGGGTTAGGTTTACGGTTAGTGGTAGGGGTTGGGTTAGGGTTAGGGCTAGGGTCAGGGTTTGGGCTAGGGTTAGGGTTAGGGTTATGGTAAGTGAGAGGGCTAGGGCTAAGCCTAGGGTAAGGG
>NC_139475.1:13935000-13940000 GCF_057233095.1 Heloderma suspectum
TAGGGCTAGGGTGAGGTTTTGGGTTAGGGTTAGGGTTAGGGTTAGTTCTAGGGTTAGGGTTATCGTTAGGGTGACGCTTTGGGCTAGGGTTAGGGTTAGGGTTAGGTTTAGGTTTAGGGTTCGGGCTAGGGCTAGGGTTAGGGCTAGGGCTAGGGCTACGGATAGGGCTAGGGTAAGGTCTAGGGTTAGGGCTAGGGCTAGGGTAAGGGTTAGGGCTAGGGTTAGAACTAGAGCTAGGGCTAGGATTAGGGTTAGGGTTACAGTTAGTGAGAGGGTTAGGGCTAAGGCTAGTGTTAGGGTGAGATTTAGGTTTAGGGATATGGTTTTTTGTTAGGGTTAGGGTTATGGTTAGCGTTAGGATTAGGGTTAGGGCTAGGGTTAGGTCGAGGGTTAGGGTTAGGGTTAGGGTTAGGGCTAGGGTCAGGGTTGGGGCTAGGGTTAGGGTTAGGGTTATTGTAAGTGAGAGGGTTAGGGCTAAGCCTAGGGTTATGCTTAGGGTTAGGGATACTGTTTGGGTTAGGGTTAGGGTTAGGGTAAGGGTTTGGGTTAGGGTTAGGGCTAGGGTGAGGTTTAGGGTTAGGGTTAGTTTTAGGGTTAGTTCTAGGGTTAGGGTTATCGTTAGGGTGACGCTTTGGGCTAGGGTTAGGGTTAGGGTTAGGGTTAGGTTTAGGGTTAGGGTTAGGGTTCGGGCTAGGGCTAGGGTTAGGGCTAGGGCTAGGGCTATGGATAGGGCTAGGGTAAGGTCTAGGGTTAGGGCTAGGGCTGGGGTTGGGGTTGAGGTTAGGGTTAGGGTTACGGTTGGGGTTGTGGTTGCTGTCGTGTTGTGGTTGGGGTTGGGGTTATGGTTTGAGTTTGGGTTCGGGTTCCGGATAGGGTTAGAATTAGTGTTAGGGTTAGGGTTAGGGCTAGGGCTAGGGTTAGGGGTAGGCTTAGGTTTAGGGATACGGTTTGGATTAGGGTTAGGGTTAGGGCTAGGGTTTGGGTTAGGGTTAGGGTTAGGATTAGGGCTAGGGCTAGTGTTAGCGCTAGGGCTAGGGCTAGGGTAACGGTTAGGACATGCGTTAGAGCTAGAGTTAGGGCTAGCGTTAGGGTTCAGGTTCAGTTTAGGGTTACAGTTTGAGTTTGGGGTAGGGGTAGGGTAGGGCTAGGGCTAGGGTTAGGGCTAGGCCTAGGGTTAGAATTAGGGCTAAGGTTAGGTTTAGGCTTAGGCTTAGCGTTAGGGTTAATGCTAGGGTTACGTTTAGGGTTAGTGATAGGGTTAGGTTTAGGGCTCGGGTTAGGGTTAGGGTTACTGTTACGGTTAGTGTTTGCGTTAGGGTTAGGGTTAGTGGTAGGGGTTGGGTTAGGGTTAGGGCTAGGGTCAGGGTTTGGGCTAGGGTTAGGGTTAGGGTTATGGTAAGTGAGAGGGCTAGGGCTAAGCCTAGGGTAAGGGTCAGGGTTAGGGTTAGGGATACTGTTTGGGTTAGGGTTAGGGTTACGGTTAGGGTTATGGTTAGGGTTGGGGTTAGGGTTAGGGTTAGGGTTATGGTTAGGGTTAGGGTTAGGGTTAGGGCTAGGGTTATCATTAGAGTTAGGGCTAGGGTTAGTGTTAGGGTTAGGGCTAGGGCTCGGGTTAGGGGTAGGCTTAGGTTTAGGGATACGGTTTGGATTAGTTTTAGGGTTAGGGCTAGGGTTTGGGTTAGGGTTAGGGTTAGGATTAGGGCTAGGGCTAGTGTTAGCGCTAGGGCTAGGGTAACGGTTAGGACATGCGTTAGAGCTAGAGTTAGGGCTAGCGTTAGGGTTCAGGTTCAGTTTAGGGTTACAGTTTGAGTTAGGGGTAGGGGTAGGGTAGGGCTAGGGCTAGGGTTAGGGCTAGGCCTAGGGTTAGAATTAGGGCTAAGGTTAGGTTTAGGGTTAGGGTTAGCGTTAGGGTTAGCGCTAGGGTTACGTTTAGGGTTAGGGATAGGGTTAGGTTTAGGGCTCGGGTTAGGGTTAGGGTTACGGTTATGGTTAGGGTTTGGGTTAGGGTTAGGGTTAGTGGTAGGGGTTGGGTTAGGGTTAGGGCTAGGGTCAGGGTTGGGGCTAGGGTTAGGGTTAGGGTTATTGTAAGTGAGAGCGTTAGGGCTAAGCCTAGGGTTATGCTTAGGGTTAGGGATACTGTTTGGGTTAGGGTTAGGGTTAGGGTAAGGGTTTGGGTTAGGGTTAGGGCTAGGGTGAGGTTTAGGGTTAGGGTTAGGTTTAGGGTTAGTTCTAGGGTTAGGGTTATCGTTAGGGTGACGCTTTGGGCTAGGGTTAGGGTTAGGGTTAGGGTTAGGTTTAGGGATAGGGTTAGGGTTCGGGCTAGGGCTAGGGTTAGGGCTAGGGCTAGGGCTACGGATAGGGCTAGGGTAAGGTCTAGGGTTAGGGCTAGGGCTGGGGTTGGGGTTGAGGTTAGGGTTAGGGTTACGGTTGGGGTTGTGGTTGGTGTCGTGTTGTGGTTGGGGTTGGGGTTAGGGTTTGAGTTTGGGTTCGGGTTCCGGATAGGGTTAGAATTAGTGTTAGGGTTAGGGTTAGGGTTAGGGCTAGGGCTAGGGTTAGGGGTAGGCTTAGGTTTAGGGATACGGTTTGGATTAGGGTTAGGGTTAGGGCTAGGGCTAGGGTTTGGGTTAGGGTTAGGGTTAGGATTAGGGCTAGGGCTAGTGTTAGCGCTAGGGCTAGGGCTAGGGTAACGGTTAGGACATGCGTTAGAGCTAGAGTTAGGGCTAGCGTTAGGGTTCAGGTTCAGTTTAGGGTTACAGTTTGAGTTAGGGGTAGGGGTAGGGTAGGGCTAGGGCTAGGGTTAGGGCTAGGCCTAGGGTTAGAATTAGGGCTAAGGTTAGGTTTAGGGTTAGGGTTAGCGTTAGGGTTAGCGCTAGGGTTACGTTTAGGGTTAGGGATAGGGTTAGGTTTAGGGCTCGGGTTAGGGTTAGGGTTACGGTTATGGTTAGTGTTTGGGTTAGGGTTAGGGTTAGTGGTAGGGGTTGGGTTAGGGTTAGGGCTAGGGTCAGGGTTGGGGCTAGGGTTAGGGTTAGGGTTATTGTAAGTGAGAGGGTTAGGGCTAAGCCTAGGGTTATGCTTAGGGTTAGGGATACTGTTTGGGTTAGGGTTAGGGTTAGGGTAAGGGTTTGGGTTAGGGTTAGGGCTAGGGTGAGGTTTTGGGTTAGGGTTAGGGTTAGGGTTAGTTCTAGGGTTAGGGTTATCATTAGGGTGACGCTTTGGGCTAGGGTTAGGGTTAGGGTTAGGGTTAGGGTTAGGTTTAGGGTTAGGGTTCGGGCTAGGGCTAGGGTTAGGGCTAGGGCTAGGGCTACGGATAGGGCTAGGGTAAGGTCTAGGGTTAGGGCTAGGGCTAGGGTAAGGGTTAGGGCTAGGGTTAGAACTAGAGCTAGGGCTAGGATTAGGGTTAGGGTTACAGTTAGTGAGAGGGTTAGGACTAAGACTAGTGTTAGGGTGAGATTTAGGTTTAGGGATATGGTTTTTTGTTAGGGTTAGGGTTATGGTTAGCGTTAGGATTAGGGTTAGGGCTAGGGTTAGGTCGAGGGTTAGGGTTAGGGTTAGGGTTAGGGTTAGGGTTAGGGCTAGGGTCAGGGTTGGGGCTAGGGTTAGGGTTAGGGTTATTGTAAGTGAGAGGGTTAGGGCTAAGCCTAGGGTTATGCTTAGGGTTAGGGATACTGTTTGGGTTAGGGTTAGGGTTAGGGTAAGGGTTTGGGTTAGGGTTAGGGCTAGGGTGAGGTTTAGGGTTAGGGTTAGGTTTAGGGTTAGTTCTAGGGTTAGGGTTATCGTTAGGGTGACGCTTTGGGCTAGGGTTAGGGTTAGGGTTAGGTTTAGGGTTAGGGTTAGGGTTCGGGCTAGGGCTAGGGTTAGGGCTAGGGTTAGGGCTAGGGCTACGGATAGGGCTAGGGTAAGGTCTAGGGTTAGGGCTAGGGCTGGGGTTGGGGTTGAGGTTAGGGTTAGGGTTATGGTTGGGGTTGTGGTTGCTGTCGTGTTGTGGTTGGGGTTGGGGTTAGGGTTTGAGTTTGGGTTCGGGTTCCGGATAGGGTTAGAATTAGTGTTAGGGTTAGGGTTAGGGTTAGGGCTAGGGCTAGGGTTAGGGGTAGGCTTAGGTTTAGGGATACGGTTTGGATTAGGGTTAGGGTTAGGGCTAGGGTTTGGGTTAGGGTTAGGGTTAGGATTAGGGCTAGGGCTAGTGTTAGCGCTAGGGCTAGGGCTAGGGTAACGGTTAGGACATGCGTTAGAGCTAGAGTTAGGGCTAGCGTTAGGGTTCAGGTTCAGTTTAGGGTTACAGTTTGAGTTTGGGGTAGGGGTAGGGTAGGGCTAGGGCTAGGGTTAGGGCTAGGCCTAGGGTTAGAATTAGGGCTAAGGTTAGGTTTAGGCTTAGGCTTAGCGTTAGGGTTAATGCTAGGGTTACGTTTAGGGTTAGTGATAGGGTTAGGTTTAGGGCTCGGGTTAGGGTTAGGGTTACTGTTACGGTTAGTGTTTGGGTTAGGGTTAGGGTTAGTGGTAGGGGTTGGGTTAGGGTTAGGGCTAGGGTCAGGGTTTGGGCTAGGGTTAGGGTTATGGTAAGTGAGAGGGCTAGGGCTAAGCCTAGGGTAAGGGTCAGGGTTAGGGTTAGGGATACTGTTTGGGTTAGGGTTAGGGTTACGGTTAGGGTTAGGGTTAGGGTTGGGGTTAGGGTTAGGGTTAGGGTTATGGTTAGGGTTAGGGTTAGGGCTAGGGTTATCATTAGAATTAGGGCTAGGGTTAGTGTTAGGGTTAGGTTTATGATTATGGTTAGGGTTTTGGTTAGGTTTAGTGGTAGGCTTTGGGTTAGGGTTAGGACTAGGGTTTGGGTTAGGGTTTGGGTTAGGGTTAGGGTTAGGATTAGGGCTAGGGCTAGTCTTAGGGCTAGGCCTAGGGCTAGGGTAACGGTTAGGACATGCGTTAGAGCTAGAGTTAGGGCTAGCGTTAGGGTTCAGGTTCAGTTTAGGGTTACAGTTTGAGTTATGGGTAGGGGTAGGGTAGGGCTA
>NC_139475.1:13945000-13947500 GCF_057233095.1 Heloderma suspectum
ATGGTAAGTGAGAGGGCTAGGGCTAAGCCTAGGGTAAGGGTCAGGGTTAGGGTTAGGGATACTGTTTGGGTTAGGGTTAGGGTTACGGTTAGGGTTAGGGTTAGGGTTGGGGTTAGGGTTAGGGTTAGGGTTATGGTTAGGGTTAGGGTTAGGGCTAGGGTTATCATTAGAATTAGGGCTAGGGTTAGTGTTAGGGTTAGGTTTATGATTATGGTTAGGGTTTTGGTTAGGTTTAGTGGTAGGCTTTGGGTTAGGGTTAGGGCTAGGGTTTGGGTTAGGGTTTGGGTTAGGGTTAGGGTTAGGATTAGGGCTAGGGCTAGTCTTAGGGCTAGGCCTAGGGCTAGGGTAACGGTTAGGACATGCGTTAGAGCTAGAGTTATGGCTAGCGTTAGGGTTCAGGTTCAGTTTAGGGTTACAGTTTGAGTTATGGGTAGGGGTAGGGTAGGGCTAGGGCTAGGGTTAGGGCTAGGCCTAGGGTTAGAATTAGGGCTAAGGTTAGGTTTAGGGTTAGGGTTAGCGTTAGGGTTAGCGCTAGGGTTACGTTTAGGGTTAGGGATAGGGTTAGGTTTAGGGCTCTGGTTAGGGTTAGGGTTACGGTTATGGTTAGGGTTTGGGTTAGGGTTAGGGTTAGTGGTAGGGGTTGGGTTAGGGTTAGGGCTAGGGTCAGGGTTGGGGCTAGGGTTAGGGTTAGGGTTATTGTAAGTGAGAGCGTTAGGGCTAAGCCTAGGGTTATGCTTAGGGTTAGGGATACTGTTTGGGTCAGGGTTAGGGTTAGGGTAAGGGTTTGGGTTAGGGTTAGGGCTAGGGTGAGGTTTAGGGTTAGGGTTAGGTTTAGGGTTAGTTCTAGGGTTAGGGTTATCGTTAGGGTGACGCTTTGGGCTAGGGTTAGGGTTAGGGTTAGGGTTAGGTTTAGGGTTAGGGTTAGGGTTAGGGTTTGGGCTAGGGGTAGGGTTAGGGCTAGGGCTAGGGCTACGGATAGGGCTAGGGTAAGGTCTAGGGTTAGGGCTAGGGCTGGGGTTGGGGTTGAGGTTAGGTTTAGGGTTACGGTTGGGGTTGTGGTTGGTGTCGTGTTGTGGTTGGGGTTGGGGTTAGGGTTTGAGTTTGGGTTCGGGTTCCGGACAGGGTTAGAATTAGTGTTAGGGTTAGGGTTAGGGCTAGGGCTAGGGTTAGGGGTAGGCTTAGGTTTAGGGATACGGTTTGGATTAGGGTTAGGGTTAGGGCTAGGGTTTGGGTTAGGGTTAGGGTTAGGATTAGGGCTAGGGCTAGTGTTAGCGCTAGGGCTAGGGCTAGGGTAACGGTTAGGACATGCGTTAGAGCTAGAGTTAGGGCTAGCGTTAGGGTTCAGGTTCAGTTTAGGGTTACAGTTTGAGTTAGGGGTAGGGGTAGGGTAGGGCTAGGGCTAGGGTTAGGGCTAGGCCTAGGGTTAGAATTAGGGCTAAGGTTAGGTTTAGGCTTAGGCTTAGCGTTAGGGTTAATGCTAGGGTTACGTTTAGGGTTAGTGATAGGGTTAGGTTTAGGGCTCGGGTTAGGGTTAGGGTTACTGTTACGGTTAGTGTTTGGGTTAGGGTTAGGGTTAGTGGTAGGGGTTGGGTTAGGGTTAGGGCTAGGGTCAGGGTTTGGGCTAGGGTTAGGGTTAGGTTTATGGTAAGTGAGAGGGCTAGGGCTAAGCCTAGGGTAAGGGTCAGGGTTAGGGTTAGGGATACTGTTTGGGTTAGGGTTAGGGTTATGGTTAGGGTTAGGGTTAGGTTTAGGGTTAGGGTTAGGGTTAGGGCTAGGGTTATCATTAGGGTTAGGGCTAGGGTTAGGGTTAGGGTTAGGTTTATGATTATGGTTAGGGTTTTGGTTAGGTTTAGTGGTAGGCTTTGGGTTAGGGTTAGGGCTAGGGTTTGGGTTAGGGTTAGGGTTAGGGTTAGGATTAGGGCTAGGGCTAATCTTAGGGCTAGGGCTAGGGCTAGGGTAACGGTTAGGACATGCGTTAGAGCTAGAGTTAGGGCTAGCGTTAGGGTTCAGGTTCAGTTTAGGGTTACAGTTTGAGTTAGGGGTAGGGGTAGGGTAGGGCTAGGGCTAGGGTTAGGGCTAGGCCTAGGGTTAGAATTAGGGCTAAGGTTAGGTTTAGGGTTAGGGTTAGCGTTAGGGTTAGCGCTAGGGTTACGTTTAGGGTTAGGGATAGGGTTAGGTTTAGGGCTCGGGTTAGGGTTAGGGTTACGGTTATTGTTAGGGTTTGGGTTAGGGTTAGGGTTAGTGGTAGGGGTTGGGTTAGGGTTAGGGCTAGGGTCAGGGTTGGGGCTAGGGTTAGTGTTAGGGTTATTGTAAGTGAGAGGGTTAGGGCTAAGCCTAGGGTTATGCTTAGGGTTAGGGATACTGTTTGGGTTAGGGTTAGGGTTAGGGTTAGGGTAAGGGTTTGGGTTAGGGTTAGGGCTAGGGTGAGGTTTAGGGTTAGGGTTAGGGTTAGTTCTAGGGTTAGGGTTATCGTTAGGGTGACGCTTTGGGCTAGGGTTAG
>NC_139475.1:13962500-13965000 GCF_057233095.1 Heloderma suspectum
GGTTAGGGTTATCGTTAGGGTGACGCTTTGGGCTAGGGTTAGGGTTAGGGTTAGGGTTAGGGTTAGGGTTAGGTTTAGGGTTAGGGTTAGGGTTTGGGCTAGGGCTAGGGTTAGGGCTAGGGCTAGGGCTACGGATAGGGCTAGGGTAAGGTCTAGGGTTAGGGCTAGGGCTGGGGTTGGGGTTGAGGTTAGGGTTAGGGTTTCGGTTGGGGTTGTGGTTGGTGTCGTGTTGTGGTTGGGGTTGGGGTTAGGGTTTGAGTTTAGGTTCGGGTTCCGGATAGGGTTAGAATTAGTGTTAGGGTTAGGGTTAGGGCTAGGGCTAGGGTTAGGGGTAGGCTTAGGTTTAGGGATACGGTTTGGATTAGGGTTAGGGTTAGGGCTAGGGTTTGGGTTAGGGTTAGGGTTAGGATTAGGGCTAGGGCTAGTGTTAGCGCTATGGCTAGGGCTAGGGTAACGGTTAGGACATGCGTTAGAGCTAGAGTTAGGGCTAGCGTTAGGGTTCAGGTTCAGTTTAGGGTTACAGTTTGAGTTAGGGGTAGGGGTAGGGTAGGGCTAGGGCTAGGGTTAGGGCTAGGGCTAGGGCTACGGATAGGGCTAGGGTAAGGTCTAGGGTTAGGGCTAGGGCTGGGGTTGGGGTTGAGGTTAGGGTTAGGGTTTCGGTTGGGGTTGTGGTTGGTGTCGTGTTGTGGTTGGGGTTGGGGTTAGGGTTTGAGTTTGGGTTCGGGTTCCGGATAGGGTTAGAATTAGTGTTAGGGTTAGGGTTAGGGCTAGGGCTAGGGTTAGGGGTAGGCTTAGGTTTAGGGATACGGTTTGGATTAGGGTTAGGGTTAGGGCTAGGGTTTGGGTTAGGGTTAGGGTTAGGATTAGGGCTAGGGCTAGTGTTAGCGCTAGGGCTAGGGCTAGGGTAACGGTTAGGACATGCGTTAGAGCTAGAGTTAGGGCTAGCGTTAGGGTTCAGGTTCAGTTTAGGGTTACAGTTTGAGTTAGGGGTAGGGGTAGGGTAGGGCTAGGGCTAGGGTTAGGGCTAGGCCTAGGGTTAGAATTAGGGCTAAGGTTAGGTTTAGGCTTAGGCTTAGCGTTAGGGTTAATGCTAGGGTTACGTTTAGGGTTAGTGATAGGGTTAGGTTTAGGGCTTGGGTTAGGGTTAGGGTTACTGTTACGGTTAGTGTTTGGGTTAGGGTTAGGGTTAGTGGTAGGGGTTGGGTGAGGGTTAGGGCTAGGGTCAGGGTTTGGGCTAGGGTTAGGGTTAGGTTTATGGTAAGTGAGAGGGCTAGGGCTAAGCCTAGGGTAAGGGTCAGGGTTAGGGTTAGGGATACTGTTTGGGTTAGGGTTCGGGTTATGGTTAGGGTTAGGTTTAGGGTTAGGGTTAGGGTTAGGGTTAGGGCTAGGGTTATCATTAGGGTTAGGGCTAGGGTTAGGGTTAGGGTTAGGTTTATGATTATGGTTAGGGTTTTGGTTAGGTTTAGTGGTAGGCTTTGGGTTAGGGTTAGGGCTAGGGTTTGGGTTAGGGTTTGGGTTAGGGTTAGGGTTAGGATTAGGGCTAGGGCTAATCTTAGGGCTAGGGCTAGGGCTAGGGTAACGGTTAGGACATGCGTTAGAGCTAGAGTTAGGGCTAGCGTTAGGGTTCAGGTTCAGTTTAGGGTTACAGTTTGAGTTAGGGGTAGGGGTAGGGTAGGGCTAGGGCTAGGGTTAGGGCTAGGCCTAGGGTTAGAATTAGGGCTAAGGTTAGGTTTAGGGTTAGGGTTAGCGTTAGGGTTAGCGCTAGGGTTACGTTTAGGGTTAGGGATAGGGTTAGGTTTAGGGCTCGGGTTAGGGTTAGGGTTACGGTTATTGTTAGGGTTTGGGTTAGGGTTAGGGTTAGTGGTAGGGGTTGGGTTAGGGTTAGGGCTAGGGTCAGGGTTGGGGCTAGGGTTAGTGTTAGGGTTATTGTAAGTGAGAGGGTTAGGGCTAAGCCTAGGGTTATGCTTAGGGTTAGGGATACTGTTTGGGTTAGGGTTAGGGTTAGGGTTAGGGTAAGGGTTTGGGTTAGGGTTAGGGCTAGGGTGAGGTTTAGGGTTAGGGTTAGGGTTAGTTCTAGGGTTAGGGTTATCGTTAGGGTGACGCTTTGGGCTAGGGTTAGGGTTAGGGTTAGGGTTAGGGTTAGGGTTCGGGCTAGGGCTAGGGTTAGGGCTAGGGCTAGGGCTACGGATAGGGCTAGGGTAAGGTCTAGGGTTAGGGCTAGGGCTAGGGTAAGGGTTAGGGCTAGGGTTAGAACTAGAGCTAGGGCTAGGATTAGGGTTAGGGTTACAGTTAGTGAGAGGGTTAGGGCTAAGGCTAGTGTTAGGGTGAGATTTAGGTTTAGGGATATGGTTTTTTGTTAGGGTTAGGGTTATGGTTAGCATTAGGATTAGGGTTTGGGCGAGGGTTAGGTCGAGGGTTAGGGTTAGGGCTAGGGTTAGGGTTAGGGTTAGGGTTAGGGTTAGGGTTAAGGTTAGGGTTAGGGTTAGGGTTAGGGTTAGGG
>NC_139475.1:13970000-13972500 GCF_057233095.1 Heloderma suspectum
AGGTTAGGTTTAGGCTTAGGCTTAGCGTTAGGGTTAATGCTAGGGTTACGTTTAGGGTTAGTGATAGGGTTAGGTTTAGGGCTCGGGTTAGGGTTAGGGTTACTGTTACGGTTAGTGTTTGGGTTAGGGTTAGGGTTAGTGGTAGGGGTTGGGTTAGGGTTAGGGCTAGGGTCAGGGTTTGGGCTAGGGTTAGGGTTATGGTAAGTGAGAGGGCTAGGGCTAAGCCTAGGGTAAGGGTCAGGGTTAGGGTTAGGGATACTGTTTGGGTTAGGGTTAGGGTTACGGTTAGGGTTAGGGTTAGGGTTGGGGTTAGGGTTAGGGTTAGGGTTATGGTTAGGGTTAGGGTTAGGGCTAGGGTTATCATTAGAATTAGGGCTAGGGTTAGTGTTAGGGTTAGGTTTATGATTATGGTTAGGGTTTTGGTTAGGTTTAGTGGTAGGCTTTGGGTTAGGGTTAGGGCTAGGGTTTGGGTTAGGGTTTGGGTTAGGGTTAGGGTTAGGATTAGGGCTAGGGCTAGTCTTAGGGCTAGGCCTAGGGCTAGGGTAACGGTTAGGACATGCGTTAGAGCTAGAGTTAGGGCTAGCGTTAGGGTTCAGGTTCAGTTTAGGGTTACAGTTTGAGTTATGGGTAGGGGTAGGGTAGGGCTAGGGCTAGGGTTAGGGCTAGGCCTAGGGTTAGAATTAGGGCTAAGGTTAGGTTTAGGGTTAGGGTTAGCGTTAGGGTTAGCGCTAGGGTTACGTTTAGGGTTAGGGATAGGGTTAGGTTTAGGGCTCGGGTTAGGGTTAGGGTTACGGTTATGGTTAGGGTTTGGGTTAGGGTTAGGGTTAGTGGTAGGGGTTGGGTTAGGGTTAGGGCTAGGGTCAGGGTTGGGGCTAGGGTTAGGGTTAGGGTTATTGTAAGTGAGAGCGTTAGGGCTAAGCCTAGGGTTATGCTTAGGGTTAGGGATACTGTTTGGGTCAGGGTTAGGGTTAGGGTAAGGGTTTGGGTTAGGGTTAGGGCTAGGGTGAGGTTTAGGGTTAGGGTTAGGTTTAGGGTTAGTTCTAGGGTTAGGGTTATCGTTAGGGTGACGCTTTGGGCTAGGGTTAGGGTTAGGGTTAGGGTTAGGGTTAGGGTTAGGTTTAGGGTTAGGGTTAGGGTTTGGGCTAGGGCTAGGGTTAGGGCTAGGGCTAGGGCTACGGATAGGGCTAGGGTAAGGTCTAGGGTTAGGGCTAGGGCTGGGGTTGGGGTTGAGGTTAGGGTTAGGGTTTCGGTTGGGGTTGTGGTTGGTGTCGTGTTGTGGTTGGGGTTGGGGTTAGGGTTTGAGTTTAGGTTCGGGTTCCGGATAGGGTTAGAATTAGTGTTAGGGTTAGGGTTAGGGCTAGGGCTAGGGTTAGGGGTAGGCTTAGGTTTAGGGATACGGTTTGGATTAGGGTTAGGGTTAGGGCTAGGGTTTGGGTTAGGGTTAGGGTTAGGATTAGGGCTAGGGCTAGTGTTAGCGCTATGGCTAGGGCTAGGGTAACGGTTAGGACATGCGTTAGAGCTAGAGTTAGGGCTAGCGTTAGGGTTCAGGTTCAGTTTAGGGTTACAGTTTGAGTTAGGGGTAGGGGTAGGGTAGGGCTAGGGCTAGGGTTAGGGCTAGGGCTAGGGCTACGGATAGGGCTAGGGTAAGGTCTAGGGTTAGGGCTAGGGCTGGGGTTGGGGTTGAGGTTAGGGTTAGGGTTTCGGTTGGGGTTGTGGTTGGTGTCGTGTTGTGGTTGGGGTTGGGGTTAGGGTTTGAGTTTGGGTTCGGGTTCCGGATAGGGTTAGAATTAGTGTTAGGGTTAGGGTTAGGGCTAGGGCTAGGGTTAGGGGTAGGCTTAGGTTTAGGGATACGGTTTGGATTAGGGTTAGGGTTAGGGCTAGGGTTTGGGTTAGGGTTAGGGTTAGGATTAGGGCTAGGGCTAGTGTTAGCGCTAGGGCTAGGGCTAGGGTAACGGTTAGGACATGCGTTAGAGCTAGAGTTAGGGCTAGCGTTAGGGTTCAGGTTCAGTTTAGGGTTACAGTTTGAGTTAGGGGTAGGGGTAGGGTAGGGCTAGGGCTAGGGTTAGGGCTAGGCCTAGGGTTAGAATTAGGGCTAAGGTTAGGTTTAGGCTTAGGCTTAGCGTTAGGGTTAATGCTAGGGTTACGTTTAGGGTTAGTGATAGGGTTAGGTTTAGGGCTTGGGTTAGGGTTAGGGTTACTGTTACGGTTAGTGTTTGGGTTAGGGTTAGGGTTAGTGGTAGGGGTTGGGTGAGGGTTAGGGCTAGGGTCAGGGTTTGGGCTAGGGTTAGGGTTAGGTTTATGGTAAGTGAGAGGGCTAGGGCTAAGCCTAGGGTAAGGGTCAGGGTTAGGGTTAGGGATACTGTTTGGGTTAGGGTTCGGGTTATGGTTAGGGTTAGGTTTAGGGTTAGGGTTAGGGTTAGGGTTAGGGCTAGGGTTATCATTAGGGTTAGGGCTAGGGTTAGGGTTAGGGTTAGGTTTATGATTATGGTTAGGGTTTTGG
>NC_139475.1:13977500-13980000 GCF_057233095.1 Heloderma suspectum
AGGGTTAGGGCTAGGGCTAGGGCTACGGATAGGGCTAGGGTAAGGTCTAGGGTTAGGGCTAGGGCTAGGGTAAGGGTTAGGGCTAGGGTTAGAACTAGAGCTAGGGCTAGGATTAGGGTTAGGGTTACAGTTAGTGAGAGGGTTAGGGCTAAGGCTAGTGTTAGGGTGAGATTTAGGTTTAGGGATATGGTTTTTTGTTAGGGTTAGGGTTATGGTTAGCGTTAGGATTAGGGTTAGGGCTAGGGTTAGGTCGAGGGTTAGGGTTAGGGTTAGGGTTAGGGCTAGGGTCAGGGTTGGGGCTAGGGTTAGGGTTAGGGTTATTGTAAGTGAGAGGGTTAGGGCTAAGCCTAGGGTTATGCTTAGGGTTAGGGATACTGTTTGGGTTAGGGTTAGGGTTAGGGTAAGGGTTTGGGTTAGGGTTAGGGCTAGGGTGAGGTTTAGGGTTAGGGTTAGTTTTAGGGTTAGTTCTAGGGTTAGGGTTATCGTTAGGGTGACGCTTTGGGCTAGGGTTAGGGTTAGGGTTAGGGTTAGGTTTAGGGTTAGGGTTAGGGTTAGGGTTCGGGCTAGGGCTAGGGTTAGGGCTAGGGCTAGGGCTATGGATAGGGCTAGGGTAAGGTCTAGGGTTAGGGCTAGGGCTGGGGTTGGGGTTGAGGTTAGGGTTAGGGTTACGGTTGGGGTTGTGGTTGCTGTCGTGTTGTGGTTGGGGTTGGGGTTATGGTTTGAGTTTGGGTTCGGGTTCCGGATAGGGTTAGAATTAGTGTTAGGGTTAGGGTTAGGGCTAGGGCTAGGGTTAGGGGTAGGCTTAGGTTTAGGGATACGGTTTGGATTAGGGTTAGGGTTAGGGCTAGGGTTTGGGTTAGGGTTAGGGTTAGGATTAGGGCTAGGGCTAGTGTTAGCGCTAGGGCTAGGGCTAGGGTAACGGTTAGGACATGCGTTAGAGCTAGAGTTAGGGCTAGCGTTAGGGTTCAGGTTCAGTTTAGGGTTACAGTTTGAGTTTGGGGTAGGGGTAGGGTAGGGCTAGGGCTAGGGTTAGGGCTAGGCCTAGGGTTAGAATTAGGGCTAAGGTTAGGTTTAGGCTTAGGCTTAGCGTTAGGGTTAATGCTAGGGTTACGTTTAGGGTTAGTGATAGGGTTAGGTTTAGGGCTCGGGTTAGGGTTAGGGTTACTGTTACGGTTAGTGTTTGCGTTAGGGTTAGTGGTAGGGGTTGGGTTAGGGTTAGGGCTAGGGTCAGGGTTTGGGCTAGGGTTAGGGTTAGGGTTATGGTAAGTGAGAGGGCTAGGGCTAAGCCTAGGGTAAGGGTCAGGGTTAGGGTTAGGGATACTGTTTGGGTTAGGGTTAGGGTTACGGTTAGGGTTATGGTTAGGGTTGGGGTTAGGGTTAGGGTTAGGGTTATGGTTAGGGTTAGGGTTAGGGCTAGGGTTATCATTAGAGTTAGGGCTAGGGTTAGTGTTAGGGTTAGGGCTAGGGCTCGGGTTAGGGGTAGGCTTAGGTTTAGGGATACGGTTTGGATTAGTTTTAGGGTTAGGGCTAGGGTTTGGGTTAGGGTTAGGGTTAGGATTAGGGCTAGGGCTAGTGTTAGCGCTAGGGCTAGGGTAACGGTTAGGACATGCGTTAGAGCTAGAGTTAGGGCTAGCGTTAGGGTTCAGGTTCAGTTTAGGGTTACAGTTTGAGTTAGGGGTAGGGGTAGGGTAGGGCTAGGGCTAGGGTTAGGGCTAGGCCTAGGGTTAGAATTAGGGCTAAGGTTAGGTTTAGGGTTAGGGTTAGCGTTAGGGTTAGCGCTAGGGTTACGTTTAGGGTTAGGGATAGGGTTAGGTTTAGGGCTCGGGTTAGGGTTAGGGTTACGGTTATGGTTAGGGTTTGGGTTAGGGTTAGGGTTAGTGGTAGGGGTTGGGTTAGGGTTAGGGCTAGGGTCAGGGTTGGGGCTAGGGTTAGGGTTAGGGTTATTGTAAGTGAGAGCGTTAGGGCTAAGCCTAGGGTTATGCTTAGGGTTAGGGATACTGTTTGGGTTAGGGTTAGGGTTAGGTTTAGGGTTAGTTCTAGGGTTAGGGTTATCGTTAGGGTGACGCTTTGGGCTAGGGTTAGGGTTAGGGTTAGGGTTAGGTTTAGGGATAGGGTTAGGGTTCGGGCTAGGGCTAGGGTTAGGGCTAGGGCTAGGGCTACGGATAGGGCTAGGGTAAGGTCTAGGGTTAGGGCTAGGGCTGGGGTTGGGGTTGAGGTTAGGGTTAGGGTTACGGTTGGGGTTGTGGTTGGTGTCGTGTTGTGGTTGGGGTTGGGGTTAGGGTTTGAGTTTGGGTTCGGGTTCCGGATAGGGTTAGAATTAGTGTTAGGGTTAGGGTTAGGGTTAGGGCTAGGGCTAGGGTTAGGGGTAGGCTTAGGTTTAGGGATACGGTTTGGATTAGGGTTAGGGTTAGGGCTAGGGTTTGGGTTAGGGTTAGGGTTAGGATTAGGGCTAGGGCTAGTGTTAGCGCTATGGCTAGGGCTAGGGTAACGGTTAGGACAT
>NC_139475.1:13985000-13992500 GCF_057233095.1 Heloderma suspectum
TCGGGCTAAGATTAGGGCTAGGGTTAGGGCTAGGGCTAGGGCTAGGGCTAGGGTAACGGTTAGGGCTAGGGTTAGAGCTAGAGCTAGGGCTAGGGTTAGGGTTCAGGTTCAGGTTCAGTTTAGGGTTACAGTTTGGGTTAGGGGCAGGGGTAGGGGTAGGGCTATGGTTACGGCTAGGCCTAGGGTTAGGGCTAGGGCTAGGGTTAGGTTTAGGGTTAGCGTTAGAGTTAGGATTAGCGCTAGGGTTAGGGTTATGGTTAGGGTTAGGGTTAGGTTCAGGTTTAGGGCTCGGGTTAGTGTTAGGTTTAGGGTTACGGTTCTGGTTAGGGTTTGGGTTAGGGTTAGGGTTAGGATTAGGGCTAGGGCTAGTGTTAGGGCTAGGGCTAGGGCTAGGGTAACGGTTAGGACATGCGTTAGAGCTAGAGTTAGGGCTAGCGTTAGGGTTCAGGTTCAGTTTAGGGTTACAGTTTGAGTTAGGGGTAGGGGTAGGGTAGGGCTAGGGCTAGGGTTAGGGCTAGGCCTAGGGTTAGAATTAGGGCTAAGGTTAGGTTTAGGGTTAGGGTTAGCGTTAGGGTTAGCGCTAGGGTTACGTTTAGGGTTAGGGATAGGGTTAGGTTTAGGGCTCGGGTTAGGGTTAGGGTTACGGTTATGGTTAGGGTTTGGGTTAGGGTTAGGGTTAGTGGTAGGGGTTGGGTTAGGGTTAGGGCTAGGGTCAGGGTTGGGGCTAGGGTTAGGGTTAGGGTTATTGTAAGTGAGAGGGTTAGGGCTAAGCCTAGGGTTATGCTTAGGGTTAGGGATACTGTTTGGGTTAGGGTTAGGGTTAGGGTAAGGGTTTGGGTTAGGGTTAGGGCTAGGGTGAGGTTTTGGGTTAGGGTTAGGGTTAGGGTTAGTTCTAGGGTTAGGGTTATCGTTAGGGTGACGCTTTGGGCTAGGGTTAGGGTTAGGGTTAGGTTTAGGTTTAGGGTTCGGGCTAGGGCTAGGGTTAGGGCTAGGGCTAGGGCTACGGATAGGGCTAGGGTAAGGTCTAGGGTTAGGGCTAGGGCTAGGGTAAGGGTTAGGGCTAGGGTTAGAACTAGAGCTAGGGCTAGGATTAGGGTTAGGGTTACAGTTAGTGAGAGGGTTAGGGCTAAGGCTAGTGTTAGGGTGAGATTTAGGTTTAGGGATATGGTTTTTTGTTAGGGTTAGGGTTATGGTTAGCGTTAGGATTAGGGTTAGGGCTAGGGTTAGGTCGAGGGTTAGGGTTAGGGTTAGGGTTAGGGCTAGGGTCAGGGTTGGGGCTAGGGTTAGGGTTAGGGTTATTGTAAGTGAGAGGGTTAGGGCTAAGCCTAGGGTTATGCTTAGGGTTAGGGATACTGTTTGGGTTAGGGTTAGGGTTAGGGTAAGGGTTTGGGTTAGGGTTAGGGCTAGGGTGAGGTTTAGGGTTAGGGTTAGTTTTAGGGTTAGTTCTAGGGTTAGGGTTATCGTTAGGGTGACGCTTTGGGCTAGGGTTAGGGTTAGGGTTAGGGTTAGGTTTAGGGTTAGGGTTAGGGTTAGGGTTCGGGCTAGGGCTAGGGTTAGGGCTAGGGCTAGGGCTATGGATAGGGCTAGGGTAAGGTCTAGGGTTAGGGCTAGGGCTGGGGTTGGGGTTGAGGTTAGGGTTAGGGTTACGGTTGGGGTTGTGGTTGCTGTCGTGTTGTGGTTGGGGTTGGGGTTATGGTTTGAGTTTGGGTTCGGGTTCCGGATAGGGTTAGAATTAGTGTTAGGGTTAGGGTTAGGGCTAGGGCTAGGGTTAGGGGTAGGCTTAGGTTTAGGGATACGGTTTGGATTAGGGTTAGGGTTAGGGCTAGGGTTTGGGTTAGGGTTAGGGTTAGGATTAGGGCTAGGGCTAGTGTTAGCGCTAGGGCTAGGGCTAGGGTAACGGTTAGGACATGCGTTAGAGCTAGAGTTAGGGCTAGCGTTAGGGTTCAGGTTCAGTTTAGGGTTACAGTTTGAGTTTGGGGTAGGGGTAGGGTAGGGCTAGGGCTAGGGTTAGGGCTAGGCCTAGGGTTAGAATTAGGGCTAAGGTTAGGTTTAGGCTTAGGCTTAGCGTTAGGGTTAATGCTAGGGTTACGTTTAGGGTTAGTGATAGGGTTAGGTTTAGGGCTCGGGTTAGGGTTAGGGTTACTGTTACGGTTAGTGTTTGCGTTAGGGTTAGTGGTAGGGGTTGGGTTAGGGTTAGGGCTAGGGTCAGGGTTTGGGCTAGGGTTAGGGTTAGGGTTATGGTAAGTGAGAGGGCTAGGGCTAAGCCTAGGGTAAGGGTCAGGGTTAGGGTTAGGGATACTGTTTGGGTTAGGGTTAGGGTTACGGTTAGGGTTATGGTTAGGGTTGGGGTTAGGGTTAGGGTTAGGGTTATGGTTAGGGTTAGGGTTAGGGCTAGGGTTATCATTAGAGTTAGGGCTAGGGTTAGTGTTAGGGTTAGGGCTAGGGCTCGGGTTAGGGGTAGGCTTAGGTTTAGGGATACGGTTTGGATTAGTTTTAGGGTTAGGGCTAGGGTTTGGGTTAGGGTTAGGGTTAGGATTAGGGCTAGGGCTAGTGTTAGCGCTAGGGCTAGGGTAACGGTTAGGACATGCGTTAGAGCTAGAGTTAGGGCTAGCGTTAGGGTTCAGGTTCAGTTTAGGGTTACAGTTTGAGTTAGGGGTAGGGGTAGGGTAGGGCTAGGGCTAGGGTTAGGGCTAGGCCTAGGGTTAGAATTAGGGCTAAGGTTAGGTTTAGGGTTAGGGTTAGCGTTAGGGTTAGCGCTAGGGTTACGTTTAGGGTTAGGGATAGGGTTAGGTTTAGGGCTCGGGTTAGGGTTAGGGTTACGGTTATGGTTAGGGTTTGGGTTAGGGTTAGGGTTAGTGGTAGGGGTTGGGTTAGGGTTAGGGCTAGGGTCAGGGTTGGGGCTAGGGTTAGGGTTAGGGTTATTGTAAGTGAGAGCGTTAGGGCTAAGCCTAGGGTTATGCTTAGGGTTAGGGATACTGTTTGGGTTAGGGTTAGGGTTAGGGTAAGGGTTTGGGTTAGGGTTAGGGCTAGGGTGAGGTTTAGGGTTAGGGTTAGGTTTAGGGTTAGTTCTAGGGTTAGGGTTATCGTTAGGGTGACGCTTTGGGCTAGGGTTAGGGTTAGGGTTAGGGTTAGGTTTAGGGATAGGGTTAGGGTTCGGGCTAGGGCTAGGGTTAGGGCTAGGGCTAGGGCTACGGATAGGGCTAGGGTAAGGTCTAGGGTTAGGGCTAGGGCTGGGGTTGGGGTTGAGGTTAGGGTTAGGGTTACGGTTGGGGTTGTGGTTGGTGTCGTGTTGTGGTTGGGGTTGGGGTTAGGGTTTGAGTTTGGGTTCGGGTTCCGGATAGGGTTAGAATTAGTGTTAGGGTTAGGGTTAGGGTTAGGGCTAGGGCTAGGGTTAGGGGTAGGCTTAGGTTTAGGGATACGGTTTGGATTAGGGTTAGGGTTAGGGCTAGGGCTAGGGTTTGGGTTAGGGTTAGGGTTAGGATTAGGGCTAGGGCTAGTGTTAGCGCTAGGGCTAGGGCTAGGGTAACGGTTAGGACATGCGTTAGAGCTAGAGTTAGGGCTAGCGTTAGGGTTCAGGTTCAGTTTAGGGTTACAGTTTGAGTTAGGGGTAGGGGTAGGGTAGGGCTAGGGCTAGGGTTAGGGCTAGGCCTAGGGTTAGAATTAGGGCTAAGGTTAGGTTTAGGGTTAGGGTTAGCGTTAGGGTTAGCGCTAGGGTTACGTTTAGGGTTAGGGATAGGGTTAGGTTTAGGGCTCGGGTTAGGGTTAGGGTTACGGTTATGGTTAGTGTTTGGGTTAGGGTTAGGGTTAGTGGTAGGGGTTGGGTTAGGGTTAGGGCTAGGGTCAGGGTTGGGGCTAGGGTTAGGGTTAGGGTTATTGTAAGTGAGAGGGTTAGGGCTAAGCCTAGGGTTATGCTTAGGGTTAGGGATACTGTTTGGGTTAGGGTTAGGGTTAGGGTAAGGGTTTGGGTTAGGGTTAGGGCTAGGGTGAGGTTTTGGGTTAGGGTTAGGGTTAGGGTTAGTTCTAGGGTTAGGGTTATCATTAGGGTGACGCTTTGGGCTAGGGTTAGGGTTAGGGTTAGGGTTAGGGTTAGGTTTAGGGTTAGGGTTCGGGCTAGGGCTAGGGTTAGGGCTAGGGCTAGGGCTACGGATAGGGCTAGGGTAAGGTCTAGGGTTAGGGCTAGGGCTAGGGTAAGGGTTAGGGCTAGGGTTAGAACTAGAGCTAGGGCTAGGATTAGGGTTAGGGTTACAGTTAGTGAGAGGGTTAGGACTAAGACTAGTGTTAGGGTGAGATTTAGGTTTAGGGATATGGTTTTTTGTTAGGGTTAGGGTTATGGTTAGCGTTAGGATTAGGGTTAGGGCTAGGGTTAGGTCGAGGGTTAGGGTTAGGGTTAGGGTTAGGGTTAGGGTTAGGGCTAGGGTCAGGGTTGGGGCTAGGGTTAGGGTTAGGGTTATTGTAAGTGAGAGGGTTAGGGCTAAGCCTAGGGTTATGCTTAGGGTTAGGGATACTGTTTGGGTTAGGGTTAGGGTTAGGGTAAGGGTTTGGGTTAGGGTTAGGGCTAGGGTGAGGTTTAGGGTTAGGGTTAGGTTTAGGGTTAGTTCTAGGGTTAGGGTTATCGTTAGGGTGACGCTTTGGGCTAGGGTTAGGGTTAGGGTTAGGTTTAGGGTTAGGGTTAGGGTTCGGGCTAGGGCTAGGGTTAGGGCTAGGGTTAGGGCTAGGGCTACGGATAGGGCTAGGGTAAGGTCTAGGGTTAGGGCTAGGGCTGGGGTTGGGGTTGAGGTTAGGGTTAGGGTTATGGTTGGGGTTGTGGTTGCTGTCGTGTTGTGGTTGGGGTTGGGGTTAGGGTTTGAGTTTGGGTTCGGGTTCCGGATAGGGTTAGAATTAGTGTTAGGGTTAGGGTTAGGGTTAGGGCTAGGGCTAGGGTTAGGGGTAGGCTTAGGTTTAGGGATACGGTTTGGATTAGGGTTAGGGTTAGGGCTAGGGTTTGGGTTAGGGTTAGGGTTAGGATTAGGGCTAGGGCTAGTGTTAGCGCTAGGGCTAGGGCTAGGGTAACGGTTAGGACATGCGTTAGAGCTAGAGTTAGGGCTAGCGTTAGGGTTCAGGTTCAGTTTAGGGTTACAGTTTGAGTTTGGGGTAGGGGTAGGGTAGGGCTAGGGCTAGGGTTAGGGCTAGGCCTAGGGTTAGAATTAGGGCTAAGGTTAGGTTTAGGCTTAGGCTTAGCGTTAGGGTTAATGCTAGGGTTACGTTTAGGGTTAGTGATAGGGTTAGGTTTAGGGCTCGGGTTAGGGTTAGGGTTACTGTTACGGTTAGTGTTTGGGTTAGGGTTAGGGTTAGTGGTAGGGGTTGGGTTAGGGTTAGGGCTAGGGTCAGGGTTTGGGCTAGGGTTAGGGTTATGGTAAGTGAGAGGGCTAGGGCTAAGCCTAGGGTAAGGGTCAGGGTTAGGGTTAGGGATACTGTTTGGGTTAGGGTTAGGGTTACGGTTAGGGTTAGGGTTAGGGTTGGGGTTAGGGTTAGGGTTAGGGTTATGGTTAGGGTTAGGGTTAGGGCTAGGGTTATCATTAGAATTAGGGCTAGGGTTAGTGTTAGGGTTAGGTTTATGATTATGGTTAGGGTTTTGGTTAGGTTTAGTGGTAGGCTTTGGGTTAGGGTTAGGACTAGGGTTTGGGTTAGGGTTTGGGTTAGGGTTAGGGTTAGGATTAGGGCTAGGGCTAGTCTTAGGGCTAGGCCTAGGGCTAGGGTAACGGTTAGGACATGCGTTAGAGCTAGAGTTAGGGCTAGCGTTAGGGTTCAGGTTCAGTTTAGGGTTACAGTTTGAGTTATGGGTAGGGGTAGGGTAGGGCTAGGGCTAGGGTTAGGGCTAGGCCTAGGGTTAGAATTAGGGCTAAGGTTAGGTTTAGGGTTAGGGTTAGCGTTAGGGTTAGCGCTAGGGTTACGTTTAGGGTTAGGGATAGGGTTAGGTTTAGGGCTCGGGTTAGGGTTAGGGTTACGGTTATGGTTAGGGTTTGGGTTAGGGTTAGGGTTAGTGGTAGGGGTTGGGTTAGGGTTAGGGCTAGGGTCAGGGTTGGGGCTAGGGTTAGGGTTAGGGTTATTGTAAGTGAGAGCGTTAGGGCTAAGCCTAGGGTTATGCTTAGGGTTAGGGATACTGTTTGGGTTAGGGTTAGGGTTAGGGTAAGGGTTTGGGTTAGGGTTAGGGCTAGGGTGAGGTTTAGGGTTAGGGTTAGGTTTAGGGTTAGTTCTAGGGTTAGGGTTATCGTTAGGGTGACGCTTTGGGCTAGGGTTAGGGTTAGGGTTAGGGTTAGGGTTAGGTTTAGGGTTAGGGTTAGGGTTCGGGCTAGGGCTAGGGTTAGGGCTAGGGCTAGGGCTACGGATAGGGCTAGGGTAAGGTCTAGGGTTAGGGCTAGGGCTGGGGTTGGGGTTGAGGTTAGGGTTAGGGTTACGGTTGGGGTTGTGGTTGGTGTCGTGTTGTGGTTGGGGTTGGGGTTAGGGTTTGAGTTTGGGTTCGGGTTCCGGATAGGTTTAGAATTAGTGTTAGGGTTAGGGTTAGGGCTAGGGCTAGGGTTAGGGGTAGGCTTAGGTTTAGGGATACGGTTTGGATTAGGGTTAGGGTTAGGGCTAGGGTTTGGGTTAGGGTTAGGGTTAGGATTAGGGCTAGGGCTAGTGTTAGCGCTAGGGCTAGGGCTAGGGTGACGGTTAGGGCTAGGGTTAGAGCTAGAGCTAGGGCTAGGGTTAGGGTTCAGGTTCAGGTTCAGTTTAGGGTTACAGTTTGGGTTAGGGGCAGGGGTAGGGGTAGGGGTATGGTTACAGCTATGCCTAGGGTTAGGGCTAGGGCTAGGGTTAGGTTTAGGGTTAGCGTTAGAGTTAGGATTAGCGCTAGGGTTAGGGTTATGGTTAGGGTTAGGGTTAGGTTCAGGTTTAGGGCTCGGGTTAGTGTTAGGTTTAGGGTTACGGTTCTGGTTAGGGTTTGGGTTAGGGTTAGGGTTAGGATTAGGGCTAGGGCTAGTGTTAGGGCTAGGGCTAGGGCTAGGGTAACGGTTAGGACATGCGTTAGAGCTAGAGTTAGGGCTAGCGTTAGGGTTCAGGTTCAGTTTAGGGTTACAGTTTGAGTTAGGGGTAGGGGTAGGGTAGGGCTAGGGCTAGGGTTAGGGCTAGGCCTAGGGTTAGAATTAGGGCTAAGGTTAGGTTTAGGGTTAGGGTTAGCATTAGGGTTAGCGCTAGGGTTACGTTTAGGGTTAGGGATAGGGTTAGGTTTAGGGCTCGGGTTAGGGTTAGGGTTACGGTTATGGTTATGGTTTGGGTTAGGGTTAGGGTTAGTGGTAGGGGTTGGGTTAGGGTTAGGGCTAGGGTCAGGGTTGGGGCTAGGGTTAGGGTTAGGGTTATTGTAAGTGAGAGGGTTAGGGCTAAGCCTAGGGTTATGCTTAGGGTTAGGGATACTGTTTGGGTTAGGGTTAGGGTTAGGGTAAGGGTTTGGGTTAGGGTTAGGGCTAGGGTGAGGTTTTGGGTTAG
>NC_139475.1:13995000-14012500 GCF_057233095.1 Heloderma suspectum
GGTTACAGTTTGAGTTATGGGTAGGGGTAGGGTAGGGCTAGGGCTAGGGTTAGGGCTAGGCCTAGGGTTAGAATTAGGGCTAAGGTTAGGTTTAGGGTTAGGGTTAGCGTTAGGGTTAGCGCTAGGGTTACGTTTAGGGTTAGGGATAGGGTTAGGTTTAGGGCTCTGGTTAGGGTTAGGGTTACGGTTATGGTTAGGGTTTGGGTTAGGGTTAGGGTTAGTGGTAGGGGTTGGGTTAGGGTTAGGGCTAGGGTCAGGGTTGGGGCTAGGGTTAGGGTTAGGGTTATTGTAAGTGAGAGCGTTAGGGCTAAGCCTAGGGTTATGCTTAGGGTTAGGGATACTGTTTGGGTCAGGGTTAGGGTTAGGGTAAGGGTTTGGGTTAGGGTTAGGGCTAGGGTGAGGTTTAGGGTTAGGGTTAGGTTTAGGATTAGTTCTAGGGTTAGGGTTATCGTTAGGGTGACGCTTTGGGCTAGGGTTAGGGTTAGGGTTAGGGTTAGGGTTAGGTTTAGGGTTAGGGTTAGGGTTAGGGTTTGGGCTAGGGCTAGGGTTAGGGCTAGGGCTAGGGCTACGGATAGGGCTAGGGTAAGGTCTAGGGTTAGGGCTAGGGCTGGGGTTGGGGTTGAGGTTAGGTTTAGGGTTACGGTTGGGGTTGTGGTTGGTGTCGTGTTGTGGTTGGGGTTGGGGTTAGGGTTTGAGTTTGGGTTCGGGTTCCGGACAGGGTTAGAATTAGTGTTAGGGTTAGGGTTAGGGCTAGGGCTAGGGTTAGGGGTAGGCTTAGGTTTAGGGATACGGTTTGGATTAGGGTTAGGGTTAGGGCTAGGGTTTGGGTTAGGGTTAGGGTTAGGATTAGGGCTAGGGCTAGTGTTAGCGCTAGGGCTAGGGCTAGGGTAACGGTTAGGACATGCGTTAGAGCTAGAGTTAGGGCTAGCGTTAGGGTTCAGGTTCAGTTTAGGGTTACAGTTTGAGTTAGGGGTAGGGGTAGGGTAGGGCTAGGGCTAGGGTTAGGGCTAGGCCTAGGGTTAGAATTAGGGCTAAGGTTAGGTTTAGGCTTAGGCTTAGCGTTAGGGTTAATGCTAGGGTTACGTTTAGGGTTAGTGATAGGGTTAGGTTTAGGGCTCGGGTTAGGGTTAGGGTTACTGTTACGGTTAGTGTTTGGGTTAGGGTTAGGGTTAGTGGTAGGGGTTGGGTTAGGGTTAGGGCTAGGGTCAGGGTTTGGGCTAGGGTTAGGGTTAGGTTTATGGTAAGTGAGAGGGCTAGGGCTAAGCCTAGGGTAAGGGTCAGGGTTAGGGTTAGGGATACTGTTTGGGTTAGGGTTAGGGTTATGGTTAGGGTTAGGGTTAGGTTTAGGGTTAGGGTTAGGGTTAGGGCTAGGGTTATCATTAGGGTTAGGGCTAGGGTTAGGGTTAGGGTTAGGTTTATGATTATGGTTAGGGTTTTGGTTAGGTTTAGTGGTAGGCTTTGGGTTAGGGTTAGGGCTAGGGTTTGGGTTAGGGTTAGGGTTAGGGTTAGGATTAGGGCTAGGGCTAATCTTAGGGCTAGGGCTAGGGCTAGGGTAACGGTTAGGACATGCGTTAGAGCTAGAGTTAGGGCTAGCGTTAGGGTTCAGGTTCAGTTTAGGGTTACAGTTTGAGTTAGGGGTAGGGGTAGGGTAGGGCTAGGGCTAGGGTTAGGGCTAGGCCTAGGGTTAGAATTAGGGCTAAGGTTAGGTTTAGGGTTAGGGTTAGCGTTAGGGTTAGCGCTAGGGTTACGTTTAGGGTTAGGGATAGGGTTAGGTTTAGGGCTCGGGTTAGGGTTAGGGTTACGGTTATTGTTAGGGTTTGGGTTAGGGTTAGGGTTAGTGGTAGGGGTTGGGTTAGGGTTAGGGCTAGGGTCAGGGTTGGGGCTAGGGTTAGTGTTAGGGTTATTGTAAGTGAGAGGGTTAGGGCTAAGCCTAGGGTTATGCTTAGGGTTAGGGATACTGTTTGGGTTAGGGTTAGGGTTAGGGTTAGGGTAAGGGTTTGGGTTAGGGTTAGGGCTAGGGTGAGGTTTAGGGTTAGGGTTAGGGTTAGTTCTAGGGTTAGGGTTATCGTTAGGGTGATGCTTTGGGCTAGGGTTAGGGTTAGGGTTAGGTTTAGGGTTAGGATTAGGGTTCGGGCTAGGGCTAGGGTTAGGGCTAGGGCTAGGGCTACGGATAGGGCTAGGGTAAGGTCTAGGGTTAGGGCTAGGGCTAGGGTAAGGGTTAGGGCTAGGGTTAGAACTAGAGCTAGGGCTAGGATTAGGGTTAGGGTTACAGTTAGTGAGAGGGTTAGGGCTAAGGCTAGTGTTAGGGTGAGATTTAGGTTTAGGGATATGGTTTTTTGTTAGGGTTAGGGTTATGGTTAGCATTAGGATTAGGGTTAGGGCGAGGGTTAGGTCGAGGGTTAGGGTTAGGGCTAGGGTTAGGGTTAGGGTTAGGGTTAGGGTTAGGGTTAAGGTTAGGGTTAGGGTTAGGGTTAGGGTTAGGGCTGGGGTTGGGGTTGAGGTTAGGGTTCGGGTTACGGTTGGGGTTGTGGTTGGTGTCGTGTTGTGGTTGGGGTTGGGGTTAGGGTTTGAGTTTGGGTTCGGGTTCCGGATAGGGTTAGAATTAGTGTTAGGGTTAGGGTTAGGGCTAGGGCTAGGGTTAGGGGTAGGCTTAGGTTTAGGTTTCGGGATACGGTTTGGATTAGGGTTAGGGTTAGGGCTAGGGTTTGGGTTAGGGTTAGGGTTAGGATTAGAGCTAGGGCTAGTGTTAGCGCTCGTGCTAGGGTAACGGTTAGGACATGCGTTAGAGCTAGAGTTAGGGCTAGCGTTAGGGTTCAGGTTCAGTTTAGGGTTACAGTTTGAGTTAGGGGTAGGGGTAGGGTAGGGCTAGGGCTAGGGTTAGGGCTAGGCCTAGGGTTAGAATTAGGGCTAAGGTTAGGTTTAGGCTTAGGCTTAGCGTTAGGGTTAATGCTAGGGTTACGTTTAGGGTTAGTGATAGGGTTAGGTTTAGGGCTCGGGTTAGGGTTAGGGTTACTGTTACGGTTAGTGTTTGGGTTAGGTTTACGGTTAGTGGTAGGGGTTGGGTTAGGGTTAGGGCTAGGGTCAGGGTTTGGGCTAGGGTTAGGGTTAGGGTTATGGTAAGTGAGAGGGCTAGGGCTAAGCCTAGGGTAAGGGTCAGGGTTAGGGTTAGGGATACTGTTTGGGTTAGGGTTAGGGTTACGGTTAGGGTTAGGGTTAGGGTTAGGGTGACGGTTAGGGTTAGGGTTGGGGTTAGGGTGAGGGTCAGGGCTAGGGTTAGGGTGAGGGTTAGGGTTAGTGTTAGGGCCAGGGTTAGCATTAGGGTCAGGGCTACGGTTAGGGTTAGGGGTAGGGGTAGGGGTAGGATTAGGGTAGTGTTAGGGTTACGGCTATGGTTAGGGTTAGGGTTAGGGTTAGGGTTAGGGTTAGGGTTAGGGTTAGAGTTAGGGCAAGGGTTAGGGCTAGAGTTCAGGTTAGGTTTAGGGTAGGGTTAGGGCTAGGGCTAGGGTTAGGGTTAGGGTTAGGGTTAGGTTTAGGGCGAGGGCTAGGGCTAGGGTTTGTGTTAGGGTTAGGGCTAGGGCTAGGGCTAGGGTTAGGGTTAGGGTTAGGGTTAGGGTTAGGGTTAGGTTTAGGTGTAGGGTTAGGGTTAGGCTCAGGGGCAGGTTTAGGGGTAGGGCTAGGGTTAGTTGTAGTGTTAGAGCTAGGGCTAGGGCTTGGGATAGGGATAGGGATAGGGATAGGGATAGGGATAGGGATCGGGTTAGTGTTAGTGTTAGTGTTAGGGCTAGGGCTAGGGTTAGGGTTAGGGTTAGGGTTAAGGTTAGGGTTAGGGTTAGGGTTAGGGTTAGGGCTAGGGTTAGGGTTAGGGCTAGGGTTAGGGTTAGGGTTCAGGTTCAGGTTCAGTTTAGGGTTACAGTTTGGGTTAGGGGCAGGGGTAGGGGTAGGGGTATGGTTACGGCTAGGCCTAGGGTTAGGGCTAGGGCTAGGGTTAGGTTTAGGGTTAGCGTTAGAGTTAGGATTAGCGCTAGGGTTAGGGTTATGGTTAGGGTTAGGGTTAGGTTCAGGTTTAGGGCTCGGGTTAGTGTTAGGTTTAGGGTTACGGTTCTGGTTAGGGTTTGGGTTAGGGTTAGGGTTAGGATTAGGGCTAGGGCTAGTGTTAGGGCTAGGGCTAGGGCTAGGGTAACGGTTAGGACATGCGTTAGAGCTAGAGTTAGGGCTAGCGTTAGGGTTCAGGTTCAGTTTAGGGTTACAGTTTGAGTTAGGGGTAGGGTAGGGCTAGGGCTAGGGTTAGGGCTAGGCCTAGGGTTAGAATTAGGGCTAAGGTTAGGTTTAGGGTTAGGGTTAGCGTTAGGGTTAGCGCTAGGGTTACGTTTAGGGTTAGGGATAGGGTTAGGTTTAGGGCTCGGGTTAGGGTTAGGGTTACGGTTATGGTTAGGGTTTGGGTTAGGGTTAGGGTTAGTGGTAGGGGTTGGGTTAGGGTTAGGGCTAGGGTCAGGGTTGGGGCTAGGGTTAGGGCTAGGGCTGGGGTTGGGGTTGAGGTTAGGGTTAGGGTTACGGTTGGGGTTGTGGTTGCTGTCGTGTTGTGGTTGGGGTTGGGGTTATGGTTTGAGTTTGGGTTCGGGTTCCGGATAGGGTTAGAATTAGTGTTAGGGTTAGGGTTAGGGCTAGGGCTAGGGTTAGGGGTAGGCTTAGGTTTAGGGATACGGTTTGGATTAGGGTTAGGGTTAGGGCTAGGGTTTGGGTTAGGGTTAGGGTTAGGATTAGGGCTAGGGCTAGTGTTAGCGCTAGGGCTAGGGCTAGGGTAACGGTTAGGACATGCGTTAGAGCTAGAGTTAGGGCTAGCGTTAGGGTTCAGGTTCAGTTTAGGGTTACAGTTTGAGTTTGGGGTAGGGGTAGGGTAGGGCTAGGGCTAGGGTTAGGGCTAGGCCTAGGGTTAGAATTAGGGCTAAGGTTAGGTTTAGGCTTAGGCTTAGCGTTAGGGTTAATGCTAGGGTTACGTTTAGGGTTAGTGATAGGGTTAGGTTTAGGGCTCGGGTTAGGGTTAGGGTTACTGTTACGGTTAGTGTTTGCGTTAGGGTTAGGGTTAGTGGTAGGGGTTGGGTTAGGGTTAGGGCTAGGGTCAGGGTTTGGGCTAGGGTTAGGGTTAGGGTTATGGTAAGTGACAGGGCTAGGGCTAAGCCTAGGGTAAGGGTCAGGGTTAGGGTTAGGGATACTGTTTGGGTTAGGGTTAGGGTTACGGTTAGGGTTATGGTTAGGGTTGGGGTTAGGGTTAGGGTTAGGGTTATGGTTAGGGTTAGGGTTAGGGCTAGGGTTATCATTAGAGTTAGGGCTAGGGTTAGTGTTAGGGTTAGGGCTAGGGCTCGGGTTAGGGGTAGGCTTAGGTTTAGGGATACGGTTTGGATTAGTTTTAGGGTTAGGGCTAGGGTTTGGGTTAGGGTTAGGGTTAGGATTAGGGCTAGTGTTAGGGCTAGGGCTAGGGCTAGGGTAACGGTTAGGACATGCGTTAGAGCTAGAGTTAGGGCTAGCGTTAGGGTTCAGGTTCAGTTTAGGGTTACAGTTTGAGTTAGGGGTAGGGGTAGGGTAGGGCTAGGGCTAGGGTTAGGGCTAGGCCTAGGGTTAGAATTAGGGCTAAGGTTAGGTTTAGGGTTAGGGTTAGCGTTAGGGTTAGCGCTAGGGTTACGTTTAGGGTTAGGGATAGGGTTAGGTTTAGGGCTCGGGTTAGGGTTAGGGTTACGGTTATGGTTAGGGTTTGGGTTAGGGTTAGGGTTAGTGGTAGGGGTTGGGTTAGGGTTAGGGCTAGGGTCAGGGTTGGGGCTAGGGTTAGGGTTAGGGTTATTGTAAGTGAGAGCGTTAGGGCTAAGCCTAGGGTTATGCTTAGGGTTAGGGATACTGTTTGGGTTAGGGTTAGGGTTAGGGTAAGGGTTTGGGTTAGGGTTAGGGCTAGGGTGAGGTTTAGGGTTAGGGTTAGGTTTAGGGTTAGTTCTAGGGTTAGGGTTATCGTTAGGGTGACGCTTTGGGCTAGGGTTAGGGTTAGGGTTAGGGTTAGGTTTAGGGTTAGGGTTAGGGTTCGGGCTAGGGCTAGGGTTAGGGCTAGGGCTAGGGCTACGGATAGGGCTAGGGTAAGGTCTAGGGTTAGGGCTAGGGCTGGGGTTGGGGTTGAGGTTAGGGTTAGGGTTACGGTTGGGGTTGTGGTTGGTGTCGTGTTGTGGTTGGGGTTGGGGTTAGGGTTTGAGTTTGGGTTCGGGTTCCGGATAGGGTTAGAATTAGTGTTAGGGTTAGGGTTAGGGTTAGGGCTAGGGCTAGGGTTAGGGGTAGGCTTAGGTTTAGGGATACGGTTTGGATTAGGGTTAGGGTTAGGGCTAGGGCTAGGGTTTGGGTTAGGGTTAGGGTTAGGATTAGGGCTAGGGCTAGTGTTAGGGCTAGGGCTAGGGCTAGGGTAACGGTTAGGACATGCGTTAGAGCTAGAGTTAGGGCTAGCGTTAGGGTTCAGGTTCAGTTTAGGGTTACAGTTTGAGTTAGGGGTAGGGGTAGGGTAGGGCTAGGGCTAGGGTTAGGGCTAGGCCTAGGGTTAGAATTAGGGCTAAGGTTAGGTTTAGGGTTAGGGTTAGCGTTAGGGTTAGCGCTAGGGTTACGTTTAGGGTTAGGGATAGGGTTAGGTTTAGGGCTCGGGTTAGGGTTAGGGTTACGGTTATGGTTAGTGTTTGGGTTAGGGTTAGGGTTAGTGGTAGGGGTTGGGTTAGGGTTAGGGCTAGGGTCAGGGTTGGGGCTAGGGTTAGGGTTAGGGTTATTGTAAGTGAGAGGGTTAGGGCTAAGCCTAGGGTTATGCTTAGGGTTAGGGATACTGTTTGGGTTAGGGTTAGGGTTAGGGTAAGGGTTTGGGTTAGGGTTAGGGCTAGGGTGAGGTTTTGGGTTAGGGTTAGGGTTAGGGTTAGTTCTAGGGTTAGGGTTATCATTAGGGTGACGCTTTGGGCTAGGGTTAGGGTTAGGGTTAGGGTTAGGTTTAGGGTTAGGGTTCGGGCTAGGGCTAGGGTTAGGGCTAGGGCTAGGGCTACGGATAGGGCTAGGGTAAGGTCTAGGGTTAGGGCTAGGGCTAGGGTAAGGGTTAGGGCTAGGGTTAGAACTAGAGCTAGGGCTAGGATTAGGGTTAGGGTTACAGTTAGTGAGAGGGTTAGGACTAAGACTAGTGTTAGGGTGAGATTTAGGTTTAGGGATATGGTTTTTTGTTAGGGTTAGGGTTATGGTTAGCGTTAGGATTAGGGTTAGGGCTAGGGTTAGGTCGAGGGTTAGGGTTAGGGTTAGGGTTAGGGTTAGGGTTAGGGCTAGGGTCAGGGTTGGGGCTAGGGTTAGGGTTAGGGTTATTGTAAGTGAGAGGGTTAGGGCTAAGCCTAGGGTTATGCTTAGGGTTAGGGATACTGTTTGGGTTAGGGTTAGGGTTAGGGTAAGGGTTTGGGTTAGGGTTAGGGCTAGGGTGAGGTTTAGGGTTAGGGTTAGGTTTAGGGTTAGTTCTAGGGTTAGGGTTATCGTTAGGGTGACGCTTTGGGCTAGGGTTAGGGTTAGGGTTAGGTTTAGGGTTAGGGTTAGGGTTCGGGCTAGGGCTAGGGTTAGGGCTAGGGTTAGGGCTAGGGCTACGGATAGGGCTAGGGTAAGGTCTAGGGTTAGGGCTAGGGCTGGGGTTGGGGTTGAGGTTAGGGTTAGGGTTATGGTTGGGGTTGTGGTTGCTGTCGTGTTGTGGTTGGGGTTGGGGTTAGGGTTTGAGTTTGGGTTCGGGTTCCGGATAGGGTTAGAATTAGTGTTAGGGTTAGGGTTAGGGCTAGGGCTAGGGTTAGGGGTAGGCTTAGGTTTAGGGATACGGTTTGGATTAGGGTTAGGGTTAGGGCTAGGGTTTGGGTTAGGGTTAGGGTTAGGATTAGGGCTAGGGCTAGTGTTAGCGCTAGGGCTAGGGCTAGGGTAACGGTTAGGACATGCGTTAGAGCTAGAGTTAGGGCTAGCGTTAGGGTTCAGGTTCAGTTTAGGGTTACAGTTTGAGTTTGGGGTAGGGGTAGGGTAGGGCTAGGGCTAGGGTTAGGGCTAGGCCTAGGGTTAGAATTAGGGCTAAGGTTAGGTTTAGGCTTAGGCTTAGCGTTAGGGTTAATGCTAGGGTTACGTTTAGGGTTAGTGATAGGGTTAGGTTTAGGGCTCGGGTTAGGGTTAGGGTTACTGTTACGGTTAGTGTTTGGGTTAGGGTTAGGGTTAGTGGTAGGGGTTGGGTTAGGGTTAGGGCTAGGGTCAGGGTTTGGGCTAGGGTTAGGGTTATGGTAAGTGAGAGGGCTAGGGCTAAGCCTAGGGTAAGGGTCAGGGTTAGGGTTAGGGATACTGTTTGGGTTAGGGTTAGGGTTACGGTTAGGGTTAGGGTTAGGGTTGGGGTTAGGGTTAGGGTTAGGGTTATGGTTAGGGTTAGGGTTAGGGCTAGGGTTATCATTAGAATTAGGGCTAGGGTTAGTGTTAGGGTTAGGTTTATGATTATGGTTAGGGTTTTGGTTAGGTTTAGTGGTAGGCTTTGGGTTAGGGTTAGGACTAGGGTTTGGGTTAGGGTTTGGGTTAGGGTTAGGGTTAGGATTAGGGCTAGGGCTAGTCTTAGGGCTAGGCCTAGGGCTAGGGTAACGGTTAGGACATGCGTTAGAGCTAGAGTTAGGGCTAGCGTTAGGGTTCAGGTTCAGTTTAGGGTTACAGTTTGAGTTATGGGTAGGGGTAGGGTAGGGCTAGGGCTAGGGTTAGGGCTAGGCCTAGGGTTAGAATTAGGGCTAAGGTTAGGTTTAGGGTTAGGGTTAGCGTTAGGGTTAGCGCTAGGGTTACGTTTAGGGTTAGGGATAGGGTTAGGTTTAGGGCTCGGGTTAGGGTTAGGGTTACGGTTATGGTTAGGGTTTGGGTTAGGGTTAGGGTTAGTGGTAGGGGTTGGGTTAGGGTTAGGGCTAGGGTCAGGGTTGGGGCTAGGGTTAGGGTTAGGGTTATTGTAAGTGAGAGCGTTAGGGCTAAGCCTAGGGTTATGCTTAGGGTTAGGGATACTGTTTGGGTTAGGGTTAGGGTAAGGGTTTGGGTTAGGGTTAGGGCTAGGGTGAGGTTTAGGGTTAGGGTTAGGTTTAGGGTTAGTTCTAGGGTTAGGGTTATCGTTAGGGTGACGCTTTGGGCTAGGGTTAGGGTTAGGGTTAGGGTTAGGGTTAGGGTTAGGTTTAGGGTTAGGGTTAGGGTTCGGGCTAGGGCTAGGGTTAGGGCTAGGGCTAGGGCTACGGATAGGGCTAGGGTAAGGTCTAGGGTTAGGGCTAGGGCTGGGGTTGGGGTTGAGGTTAGGGTTAGGGTTACGGTTGGGGTTGTGGTTGGTGTCGTGTTGTGGTTGGGGTTGGGGTTAGGGTTTGAGTTTGGGTTCGGGTTCCGGATAGGGTTAGAATTAGTGTTAGGGTTAGGGTTAGGGCTAGGGCTAGGGTTAGGGGTAGGCTTAGGTTTAGGGATACGGTTTGGATTAGGGTTAGGGTTAGGGCTAGGGTTTGGGTTAGGGTTAGGGTTAGGATTAGGGCTAGGGCTAGTGTTAGCGCTAGGGCTAGGGCTAGGGTGACGGTTAGGGCTAGGGTTAGAGCTAGAGCTAGGGCTAGGGTTAGGGTTCAGGTTCAGGTTCAGTTTAGGGTTACAGTTTGGGTTAGGGGCAGGGGTAGGGGTAGGGGTATGGTTACAGCTAGGCCTAGGGTTAGGGCTAGGGCTAGGGTTAGGTTTAGGGTTAGCGTTAGAGTTAGGATTAGCGCTAGGGTTAGGGTTATGGTTAGGGTTAGGGTTAGGTTCAGGTTTAGGGCTCGGGTTAGTGTTAGGTTTAGGGTTACGGTTCTGGTTAGGGTTTGGGTTAGGGTTAGGGTTAGGATTAGGGCTAGGGCTAGTGTTAGGGCTAGGGCTAGGGCTAGGGTAACGGTTAGGACATGCGTTAGAGCTAGAGTTAGGGCTAGCGTTAGGGTTCAGGTTCAGTTTAGGGTTACAGTTTGAGTTAGGGGTAGGGGTAGGGTAGGGCTAGGGCTAGGGTTAGGGCTAGGCCTAGGGTTAGAATTAGGGCTAAGGTTAGGTTTAGGGTTAGGGTTAGCATTAGGGTTAGCGCTAGGGTTACGTTTAGGGTTAGGGATAGGGTTAGGTTTAGGGCTCGGGTTAGGGTTAGGGTTACGGTTATGGTTAGGGTTTGGGTTAGGGTTAGGGTTAGTGGTAGGGGTTGGGTTAGGGTTAGGGCTAGGGTCAGGGTTGGGGCTAGTGTTAGGGTTAGGGTTATTGTAAGTGAGAGCGTTAGGGCTAAGCCTAGGGTTATGCTTAGGGTTAGGGATACTGTTTGGGTTAGGGTTAGGGTTAGGGTAAGGGTTTGGGTTAGGGTTAGGGCTAGGGTGAGGTTTTGGGTTAGGGTTAGGGTTGGGGTTAGTTCTAGGGTTAGGGTTATCATTAGGGTGACGCTTTGGGCTAGGGTTAGGGTTAGGGTTAGGTTTAGGGTTAGGGTTAGGGTTCGGGCTAGGGCTAGGGTTAGGGCTAGGGCTAGGGCTACGGATAGGGCTAGGGTAAGGTCTAGGGTTAGGGCTAGGGCTAGGGTAAGGGTTAGGGCTAGGGTTAGAACTAGAGCTAGGGCTAGGATTAGGGTTAGGGTTACAGTTAGTGAGAGGGTTAGGGCTAAGGCTAGTGTTAGGGTGAGATTTAGGTTTAGGGATATGGTTTTTTGTTAGGGTTAGGGTTATGGTTAGCGTTAGGATTAGGGTTAGGGCTAGGGTTAGGTCGAGGGTTAGGGTTAGGGTTAGGGTTAGGGTTAGGGTTAGGGCTAGGGTCAGGGTTGGGGCTAGGGTTAGGGTTAGGGTTATTGTAAGTGAGAGGGTTAGGGCTAAGCCTAGGGTTATGCTTAGGGTTAGGGATACTGTTTGGGTTAGGGTTAGGGATAGGGTAAGGGTTTGGGTTAGGGTTAGGGCTAGGGTGAGGTTTAGGGTTAGGGTTAGGTTTAGGGTTAGTTCTAGGGTTAGGGGTATCGTTAGGGTGACGCTTTGGGCTAGGGTTAGGGTTAGGGTTAGGGTTAGGGTGAGGTTTAGGGTTAGGGTTAGGTTTAGGGTTAGTTCTAGGGTTAGGGTTATCGTTAGGGTGACGCTTTGGGCTAGGGTTAGGGTTAGGGTTAGGGTTAGGTTTAGGGATAGGGTTAGGGTTCGGGCTAGGGCTAGGGTTAGGGCTAGGGCTAGGGCTACGGATAGGGCTAGGGTAAGGTCTAGGGTTAGGGCTAGGGCTGGGGTTGGGGTTGAGGTTAGGGTTAGGGTTACGGTTGGGGTTGTGGTTGGTGTCGTGTTGTGGTTGGGGTTGGGGTTAGGGTTTGAGTTTGGGTTCGGGTTCCGGATAGGGTTAGAATTAGTGTTAGGGTTAGGGTTAGGGTTAGGGCTAGGGCTAGGGTTAGGGGTAGGCTTAGGTTTAGGGATACGGTTTGGATTAGGGTTAGGGTTAGGGCTAGGGCTAGGGTTTGGGTTAGGGTTAGGGTTAGGATTAGGGCTAGGGCTAGTGTTAGCGCTAGGGCTAGGGCTAGGGTAACGGTTAGGACATGCGTTAGAGCTAGAGTTAGGGCTAGCGTTAGGGTTCAGGTTCAGTTTAGGGTTACAGTTTGAGTTAGGGGTAGGGGTAGGGTAGGGCTAGGGCTAGGGTTAGGGCTAGGCCTAGGGTTAGAATTAGGGCTAAGGTTAGGTTTAGGGTTAGGGTTAGCGTTAGGGTTAGCGCTAGGGTTACGTTTAGGGTTAGGGATAGGGTTAGGTTTAGGGCTCGGGTTAGGGTTAGGGTTACGGTTATGGTTAGTGTTTGGGTTAGGGTTAGGGTTAGTGGTAGGGGTTGGGTTAGGGTTAGGGCTAGGGTCAGGGTTGGGGCTAGGGTTAGGGTTAGGGTTATTGTAAGTGAGAGGGTTAGGGCTAAGCCTAGGGTTATGCTTAGGGTTAGGGATACTGTTTGGGTTAGGGTTAGGGTTAGGGTAAGGGTTTGGGTTAGGGTTAGGGCTAGGGTGAGGTTTTGGGTTAGGGTTAGGGTTAGGGTTAGTTCTAGGGTTAGGGTTATCATTAGGGTGACGCTTTGGGCTAGGGTTAGGGTTAGGGTTAGGGTTAGGTTTAGGGTTAGGGTTCGGGCTAGGGCTAGGGTTAGGGCTAGGGCTAGGGCTACGGATAGGGCTAGGGTAAGGTCTAGGGTTAGGGCTAGGGCTAGGGTAAGGGTTAGGGCTAGGGTTAGAACTAGAGCTAGGGCTAGGATTAGGGTTAGGGTTACAGTTAGTGAGAGGGTTAGGACTAAGACTAGTGTTAGGGTGAGATTTAGGTTTAGGGATATGGTTTTTTGTTAGGGTTAGGGTTATGGTTAGCGTTAGGATTAGGGTTAGGGCTAGGGTTAGGTCGAGGGTTAGGGTTAGGGTTAGGGTTAGGGTTAGGGTTAGGGCTAGGGTCAGGGTTGGGGCTAGGGTTAGGGTTAGGGTTATTGTAAGTGAGAGGGTTAGGGCTAAGCCTAGGGTTATGCTTAGGGTTAGGGATACTGTTTGGGTTAGGGTTAGGGTTAGGGTAAGGGTTTGGGTTAGGGTTAGGGCTAGGGTGAGGTTTAGGGTTAGGGTTAGGTTTAGGGTTAGTTCTAGGGTTAGGGTTATCGTTAGGGTGACGCTTTGGGCTAGGGTTAGGGTTAGGGTTAGGTTTAGGGTTAGGGTTAGGGTTCGGGCTAGGGCTAGGGTTAGGGCTAGGGTTAGGGCTAGGGCTACGGATAGGGCTAGGGTAAGGTCTAGGGTTAGGGCTAGGGCTGGGGTTGGGGTTGAGGTTAGGGTTAGGGTTATGGTTGGGGTTGTGGTTGCTGTCGTGTTGTGGTTGGGGTTGGGGTTAGGGTTTGAGTTTGGGTTCGGGTTCCGGATAGGGTTAGAATTAGTGTTAGGGTTAGGGTTAGGGTTAGGGCTAGGGCTAGGGTTAGGGGTAGGCTTAGGTTTAGGGATACGGTTTGGATTAGGGTTAGGGTTAGGGCTAGGGTTTGGGTTAGGGTTAGGGTTAGGATTAGGGCTAGGGCTAGTGTTAGCGCTAGGGCTAGGGCTAGGGTAACGGTTAGGACATGCGTTAGAGCTAGAGTTAGGGCTAGCGTTAGGGTTCAGGTTCAGTTTAGGGTTACAGTTTGAGTTTGGGGTAGGGGTAGGGTAGGGCTAGGGCTAGGGTTAGGGCTAGGCCTAGGGTTAGAATTAGGGCTAAGGTTAGGTTTAGGCTTAGGCTTAGCGTTAGGGTTAATGCTAGGGTTACGTTTAGGGTTAGTGATAGGGTTAGGTTTAGGGCTCGGGTTAGGGTTAGGGTTACTGTTACGGTTAGTGTTTGGGTTAGGGTTAGGGTTAGTGGTAGGGGTTGGGTTAGGGTTAGGGCTAGGGTCAGGGTTTGGGCTAGGGTTAGGGTTATGGTAAGTGAGAGGGCTAGGGCTAAGCCTAGGGTAAGGGTCAGGGTTAGGGTTAGGGATACTGTTTGGGTTAGGGTTAGGGTTACGGTTAGGGTTAGGGTTAGGGTTGGGGTTAGGGTTAGGGTTAGGGTTATGGTTAGGGTTAGGGTTAGGGCTAGGGTTATCATTAGAATTAGGGCTAGGGTTAGTGTTAGGGTTAGGTTTATGATTATGGTTAGGGTTTTGGTTAGGTTTAGTGGTAGGCTTTGGGTTAGGGTTAGGACTAGGGTTTGGGTTAGGGTTTGGGTTAGGGTTAGGGTTAGGATTAGGGCTAGGGCTAGTCTTAGGGCTAGGCCTAGGGCTAGGGTAACGGTTAGGACATGCGTTAGAGCTAGAGTTAGGGCTAGCGTTAGGGTTCAGGTTCAGTTTAGGGTTACAGTTTGAGTTATGGGTAGGGGTAGGGTAGGGCTAGGGCTAGGGTTAGGGCTAGGCCTAGGGTTAGAATTAGGGCTAAGGTTAGGTTTAGGGTTAGGGTTAGCGTTAGGGTTAGCGCTAGGGTTACGTTTAGGGTTAGGGATAGGGTTAGGTTTAGGGCTCGGGTTAGGGTTAGGGTTACGGTTATGGTTAGGGTTTGGGTTAGGGTTAGGGTTAGTGGTAGGGGTTGGGTTAGGGTTAGGGCTAGGGTCAGGGTTGGGGCTAGGGTTAGGGTTAGGGTTATTGTAAGTGAGAGCGTTAGGGCTAAGCCTAGGGTTATGCTTAGGGTTAGGGATACTGTTTGGGTTAGGGTTAGGGTTAGGGTAAGGGTTTGGGTTAGGGTTAGGGCTAGGGTGAGGTTTAGGGTTAGGGTTAGGTTTAGGGTTAGTTCTAGGGTTAGGGTTATCGTTAGGGTGACGCTTTGGGCTAGGGTTAGGGTTAGGGTTAGGGTTAGGGTTAGGGTTAGGGTTAGGGTTAGGTTTAGGGTTAGGGTTAGGGTTCGGGCTAGGGCTAGGGTTAGGGCTAGGGCTAGGGCTACGGATAGGGCTAGGGTAAGGTCTAGGGTTAGGGCTAGGGCTGGGGTTGGGGTTGAGGTTAGGGTTAGGGTTACGGTTGGGGTTGTGGTTGGTGTCGTGTTGTGGTTGGGGTTGGGGTTAGGGTTTGAGTTTGGGTTCGGGTTCCGGATAGGGTTAGAATTAGTGTTAGGGTTAGGGTTAGGGCTAGGGCTAGGGTTAGGGGTAGGCTTAGGTTTAGGGATACGGTTTGGATTAGGGTTAGGGTTAGGGCTAGGGTTTGGGTTAGGGTTAGGGTTAGGATTAGGGCTAGGGCTAGTGTTAGCGCTAGGGCTAGGGCTAGGGTGACGGTTAGGGCTAGGGTTAGAGCTAGAGCTAGGGCTAGGGTTAGGGTTCAGGTTCAGGTTCAGTTTAGGGTTACAGTTTGGGTTAGGGGCAGGGGTAGGGGTAGGGGTATGGTTACAGCTATGCCTAGGGTTAGGGCTAGGGCTAGGGTTAGGTTTAGGGTTAGCGTTAGAGTTAGGATTAGCGCTAGGGTTAGGGTTATGGTTAGGGTTAGGGTTAGGTTCAGGTTTAGGGCTCGGGTTAGTGTTAGGTTTAGGGTTACGGTTCTGGTTAGGGTTTGGGTTAGGGTTAGGGTTAGGATTAGGGCTAGGGCTAGTGTTAGGGCTAGGGCTAGGGCTAGGGTAACGGTTAGGACATGCGTTAGAGCTAGAGTTAGGGCTAGCGTTAGGGTTCAGGTTCAGTTTAGGGTTACAGTTTGAGTTAGGGGTAGGGGTAGGGTAGGGCTAGGGCTAGGGTTAGGGCTAGGCCTAGGGTTAGAATTAGGGCTAAGGTTAGGTTTAGGGTTAGGGTTAGCATTAGGGTTAGCGCTAGGGTTACGTTTAGGGTTAGGGATAGGGTTAGGTTTAGGGCTCGGGTTAGGGTTAGGGTTACGGTTATGGTTATGGTTTGGGTTAGGGTTAGGGTTAGTGGTAGGGGTTGGGTTAGGGTTAGGGCTAGGGTCAGGGTTGGGGCTAGGGTTAGGGTTAGGGTTATTGTAAGTGAGAGGGTTAGGGCTAAGCCTAGGGTTATGCTTAGGGTTAGGGATACTGTTTGGGTTAGGGTTAGGGTTAGGGTAAGGGTTTGGGTTAGGGTTAGGGCTAGGGTGAGGTTTTGGGTTAGGGTTAGGGTTGGGGTTAGTTCTAGGGTTAGGGTTATCATTAGGGTGACGCTTTGGGCTAGGGTTAGGGTTAGGGTTAGGTTTAGGGTTAGGGTTAGGGTTCGGGCTAGGGCTAGGGTTAGGGCTAGGGCTAGGGCTACGGATAGGGCTAGGGTAAGGTCTAGGGTTAGGGCTAGGGCTAGGGTAAGGGTTAGGGCTAGGGTTAGAACTAGAGCTAGGGCTAGGATTAGGGTTAGGGTTACAGTTAGTGAGAGGGTTAGGGCTAAGGCTAGTGTTAGGGTGAGATTTAGGTTTAGGGATATGGTTTTTTGTTAGGGTTAGGGTTATGGTTAGCGTTAGGATTAGGGTTAGGGCTAGGGTTAGGTCGAGGGTTAGGGTTAGGGTTAGGGTTAGGGTTAGGGTTAGGGCTAGGGTCAGGGTTGGGGCTAGGGTTAGGGTTAGGGTTATTGTAAGTGAGAGGGTTAGGGCTAAGCCTAGGGTTATGCTTAGGGTTAGGGATACTGTTTGGGTTAGGGTTAGGGTTAGGGTAAGGGTTTGGGTTAGGGTTAGGGCTAGGGTGAGGTTTAGGGTTAGGGTTAGGTTTAGGGTTAGTTCTAGGGTTAGGGGTATCGTTAGGGTGACGCTTTGGGCTAGGGTTAGGGTTAGGGTTAGGGTTAGGTTTAGGGTTAGGGTTAGGGTTAGGGTTAGGGTTAGGGTTCGGGCTAGGGCTAGGGTTAGGGCTAGGGTTAGGGCTAGGGATACGGATAGGGCTAGGGTAAGGTCTAGGGTTAGGGCTAGGGCTGGGGTTGGGGTTGAGGTTAGGGTTAGGGTTACGGTTGGGGTTGTGGTTGCTGTCGTGTTGTGGTTGGGGTTGGGGTTAGGGTTTGAGTTTGGGTTCAGGTTCCGGATAGGGTTAGAATTAGTGTTAGGGTTAGGGTTAGGGCTAGGGCTAGGGTTAGGGGTAGGCTTAGGTTTAGGGATACGGTTTGGATTAGGGTTAGGGTTAGGGCTAGGGTTTGGGTTAGGGTTAGGGTTAGGATTAGGGCTAGGGCTAGTGTTAGCGCTAGGGCTAGGGCTAGGGTAACGGTTAGGACATGCGTTAGAGCTAGAGTTAGGGCTAGCGTTAGGGTTCAGGTTCAGTTTAGGGTTACAGTTTGAGTTTGGGGTAGGGGTAGGGTAGGGCTAGGGCTAGGGTTAGGGCTAGGCCTAGGGTTAGAATTAGGGCTAAGGTTAGGTTTAGGCTTAGGCTTAGCGTTAGGGTTAATGCTAGGGTTACGTTTAGGGTTAGTGATAGGGTTAGGTTTAGGGCTCGGGTTAGGGTTAGGGTTACTGTTATGGTTAGTGTTTGGGTTAGGGTTAGGGTTAGTGGTAGGGGTTGGGTTAGGGTTAGGGCTAGGGTCAGGGTTTGGGCTAGGGTTAGGGTTATGGTAAGTGAGAGGGCTAGGGCTAAGCCTAGGGTAAGGGTCAGGGTTAGGGTTAGGGATACTGTTTGGGTTAGGGTTAGGGTTACGGTTAGGGTTAGGGTTAGGGTTGGGGTTAGGGTTAGGGTTAGGGCTAGGGTTATCATTAGAATTAGGGCTAGGGTTAGTGTTAGGGTTAGGTTTATGATTATGGTTAGGGTTTTGGTTAGGTTTAGTGGTAGGCTTTGGGTTAGGGTTAGGACTAGGGTTTGGGTTAGGGTTTGGGTTAGGGTTAGGGTTAGGATTAGGGCTAGGGCTAGTCTTAGGGCTAGGCCTAGGGCTAGGGTAACGGTTAGGACATGCGTTAGAGCTAGAGTTAGGGCTAGCGTTAGGGTTCAGGTTCAGTTTAGGGTTACAGTTTGAGTTATGGGTAGGGGTAGGGTAGGGCTAGGGCTAGGGTTAGGGCTAGGCCTAGGGTTAGAATTAGGGCTAAGGTTAGGTTTAGGGTTAGGGTTAGCGTTAGGGTTAGCGCTAGGGTTACGTTTAGGGTTAGGGATAGGGTTAGGTTTAGGGCTCGGGTTAGGGTT
>NC_139475.1:14017500-14025000 GCF_057233095.1 Heloderma suspectum
GGTAGGGCTAGGGCTAGGGTTAGGGCTAGGCCTAGGGTTAGAATTAGGGCTAAGGTTAGGTTTAGGCTTAGGCTTAGCGTTAGGGTTAATGCTAGGGTTACGTTTAGGGTTAGTGATAGGGTTAGGTTTAGGGCTCGGGTTAGGGTTAGGGTTACTGTTACGGTTAGTGTTTGGGTTAGGGTTAGGGTTAGTGGTAGGGGTTGGGTTAGGGTTAGGGCTAGGGTCAGGGTTTGGGCTAGGGTTAGGGTTAGGTTTATGGTAAGTGAGAGGGCTAGGGCTAAGCCTAGGGTAAGGGTCAGGGTTAGGGTTAGGGATACTGTTTGGGTTAGGGTTAGGGTTATGGTTAGGGTTAGGGTTAGGTTTAGGGTTAGGGTTAGGGTTAGGGCTAGGGTTATCATTAGGGTTAGGGCTAGGGTTAGGGTTAGGGTTAGGTTTATGATTATGGTTAGGGTTTTGGTTAGGTTTAGTGGTAGGCTTTGGGTTAGGGTTAGGGCTAGGGTTTGGGTTAGGGTTAGGGTTAGGGTTAGGATTAGGGCTAGGGCTAATCTTAGGGCTAGGGCTAGGGCTAGGGTAACGGTTAGGACATGCGTTAGAGCTAGAGTTAGGGCTAGCGTTAGGGTTCAGGTTCAGTTTAGGGTTACAGTTTGAGTTAGGGGTAGGGGTAGGGTAGGGCTAGGGCTAGGGTTAGGGCTAGGCCTAGGGTTAGAATTAGGGCTAAGGTTAGGTTTAGGGTTAGGGTTAGCGTTAGGGTTAGCGCTAGGGTTACGTTTAGGGTTAGGGATAGGGTTAGGTTTAGGGCTCGGGTTAGGGTTAGGGTTACGGTTATTGTTAGGGTTTGGGTTAGGGTTAGGGTTAGTGGTAGGGGTTGGGTTAGGGTTAGGGCTAGGGTCAGGGTTGGGGCTAGGGTTAGTGTTAGGGTTATTGTAAGTGAGAGGGTTAGGGCTAAGCCTAGGGTTATGCTTAGGGTTAGGGATACTGTTTGGGTTAGGGTTAGGGTTAGGGTTAGGGTAAGGGTTTGGGTTAGGGTTAGGGCTAGGGTGAGGTTTAGGGTTAGGGTTAGGGTTAGTTCTAGGGTTAGGGTTATCGTTAGGGTGATGCTTTGGGCTAGGGTTAGGGTTAGGGTTAGGTTTAGGGTTAGGGTTAGGGTTCGGGCTAGGGCTAGGGTTAGGGCTAGGGCTAGGGCTACGGATAGGGCTAGGGTAAGGTCTAGGGTTAGGGCTAGGGCTAGGGTAAGGGTTAGGGCTAGGGTTAGAACTAGAGCTAGGGCTAGGATTAGGGTTAGGGTTACAGTTAGTGAGAGGGTTAGGGCTAAGGCTAGTGTTAGGGTGAGATTTAGGTTTAGGGATATGGTTTTTTGTTAGGGTTAGGGTTATGGTTAGCATTAGGATTAGGGTTAGGGCGAGGGTTAGGTCGAGGGTTAGGGTTAGGGCTAGGGTTAGGGTTAGGGTTAGGGTTAGGGTTAGGGTTAAGGTTAGGGTTAGGGTTAGGGTTAGGGTTAGGGCTGGGGTTGGGGTTGAGGTTAGGGTTCGGGTTACGGTTGGGGTTGTGGTTGGTGTCGTGTTGTGGTTGGGGTTGGGGTTAGGGTTTGAGTTTGGGTTCGGGTTCCGGATAGGGTTAGAATTAGTGTTAGGGTTAGGGTTAGGGCTAGGGCTAGGGTTAGGGGTAGGCTTAGGTTTAGGTTTCGGGATACGGTTTGGATTAGGGTTAGGGTTAGGGCTAGGGTTTGGGTTAGGGTTAGGGTTAGGATTAGAGCTAGGGCTAGTGTTAGCGCTCGTGCTAGGGTAACGGTTAGGACATGCGTTAGAGCTAGAGTTAGGGCTAGCGTTAGGGTTCAGGTTCAGTTTAGGGTTACAGTTTGAGTTAGGGGTAGGGGTAGGGTAGGGCTAGGGCTAGGGTTAGGGCTAGGCCTAGGGTTAGAATTAGGGCTAAGGTTAGGTTTAGGCTTAGGCTTAGCGTTAGGGTTAATGCTAGGGTTACGTTTAGGGTTAGTGATAGGGTTAGGTTTAGGGCTCGGGTTAGGGTTAGGGTTACTGTTACGGTTAGTGTTTGGGTTAGGTTTACGGTTAGTGGTAGGGGTTGGGTTAGGGTTAGGGCTAGGGTCAGGGTTTGGGCTAGGGTTAGGGTTAGGGTTATGGTAAGTGAGAGGGCTAGGGCTAAGCCTAGGGTAAGGGTCAGGGTTAGGGTTAGGGATACTGTTTGGGTTAGGGTTAGGGTTACGGTTAGGGTTAGGGTTAGGGTTAGGGTGACGGTTAGGGTTAGGGTTGGGGTTAGGGTGAGGGTCAGGGCTAGGGTTAGGGTGAGGGTTAGGGTTAGTGTTAGGGCCAGGGTTAGCATTAGGGTCAGGGCTACGGTTAGGGTTAGGGGTAGGGGTAGGGGTAGGATTAGGGTAGTGTTAGGGTTACGGCTATGGTTAGGGTTAGGGTTAGGGTTAGGGTTAGGGTTAGGGTTAGAGTTAGGGCAAGGGTTAGGGCTAGAGTTCAGGTTAGGTTTAGGGTAGGGTTAGGGCTAGGGCTAGGGTTAGGGTTAGGGTTAGGGTTAGGTTTAGGGCGAGGGCTAGGGCTAGGGTTTGTGTTAGGGTTAGGGCTAGGGCTAGGGCTAGGGTTAGGGTTAGGGTTAGGGTTAGGGTTAGGGTTAGGTTTAGGTGTAGGGTTAGGGTTAGGCTCAGGGGCAGGTTTAGGGGTAGGGCTAGGGTTAGTTGTAGTGTTAGAGCTAGGGCTAGGGCTTGGGATAGGGATAGGGATAGGGATAGGGATAGGGATAGGGATCGGGTTAGTGTTAGTGTTAGTGTTAGGGCTAGGGCTAGGGTTAGGGTTAGGGTTAGGGTTAAGGTTAGGGTTAGGGTTAGGGTTAGGGTTAGGGCTAGGGTTAGGGTTAGGGCTAGGGTTAGGGTTAGGGTTCAGGTTCAGGTTCAGTTTAGGGTTACAGTTTGGGTTAGGGGCAGGGGTAGGGGTAGGGGTATGGTTACGGCTAGGCCTAGGGTTAGGGCTAGGGCTAGGGTTAGGTTTAGGGTTAGCGTTAGAGTTAGGATTAGCGCTAGGGTTAGGGTTATGGTTAGGGTTAGGGTTAGGTTCAGGTTTAGGGCTCGGGTTAGTGTTAGGTTTAGGGTTACGGTTCTGGTTAGGGTTTGGGTTAGGGTTAGGGTTAGGATTAGGGCTAGGGCTAGTGTTAGGGCTAGGGCTAGGGCTAGGGTAACGGTTAGGACATGCGTTAGAGCTAGAGTTAGGGCTAGCGTTAGGGTTCAGGTTCAGTTTAGGGTTACAGTTTGAGTTAGGGGTAGGGTAGGGCTAGGGCTAGGGTTAGGGCTAGGCCTAGGGTTAGAATTAGGGCTAAGGTTAGGTTTAGGGTTAGGGTTAGCGTTAGGGTTAGCGCTAGGGTTACGTTTAGGGTTAGGGATAGGGTTAGGTTTAGGGCTCGGGTTAGGGTTAGGGTTACGGTTATGGTTAGGGTTTGGGTTAGGGTTAGGGTTAGTGGTAGGGGTTGGGTTAGGGTTAGGGCTAGGGTCAGGGTTGGGGCTAGGGTTAGGGCTAGGGCTGGGGTTGGGGTTGAGGTTAGGGTTAGGGTTACGGTTGGGGTTGTGGTTGCTGTCGTGTTGTGGTTGGGGTTGGGGTTATGGTTTGAGTTTGGGTTCGGGTTCCGGATAGGGTTAGAATTAGTGTTAGGGTTAGGGTTAGGGCTAGGGCTAGGGTTAGGGGTAGGCTTAGGTTTAGGGATACGGTTTGGATTAGGGTTAGGGTTAGGGCTAGGGTTTGGGTTAGGGTTAGGGTTAGGATTAGGGCTAGGGCTAGTGTTAGCGCTAGGGCTAGGGCTAGGGTAACGGTTAGGACATGCGTTAGAGCTAGAGTTAGGGCTAGCGTTAGGGTTCAGGTTCAGTTTAGGGTTACAGTTTGAGTTTGGGGTAGGGGTAGGGTAGGGCTAGGGCTAGGGTTAGGGCTAGGCCTAGGGTTAGAATTAGGGCTAAGGTTAGGTTTAGGCTTAGGCTTAGCGTTAGGGTTAATGCTAGGGTTACGTTTAGGGTTAGTGATAGGGTTAGGTTTAGGGCTCGGGTTAGGGTTAGGGTTACTGTTACGGTTAGTGTTTGCGTTAGGGTTAGGGTTAGTGGTAGGGGTTGGGTTAGGGTTAGGGCTAGGGTCAGGGTTTGGGCTAGGGTTAGGGTTAGGGTTATGGTAAGTGACAGGGCTAGGGCTAAGCCTAGGGTAAGGGTCAGGGTTAGGGTTAGGGATACTGTTTGGGTTAGGGTTAGGGTTACGGTTAGGGTTATGGTTAGGGTTGGGGTTAGGGTTAGGGTTAGGGTTATGGTTAGGGTTAGGGTTAGGGCTAGGGTTATCATTAGAGTTAGGGCTAGGGTTAGTGTTAGGGTTAGGGCTAGGGCTCGGGTTAGGGGTAGGCTTAGGTTTAGGGATACGGTTTGGATTAGTTTTAGGGTTAGGGCTAGGGTTTGGGTTAGGGTTAGGGTTAGGATTAGGGCTAGTGTTAGGGCTAGGGCTAGGGCTAGGGTAACGGTTAGGACATGCGTTAGAGCTAGAGTTAGGGCTAGCGTTAGGGTTCAGGTTCAGTTTAGGGTTACAGTTTGAGTTAGGGGTAGGGGTAGGGTAGGGCTAGGGCTAGGGTTAGGGCTAGGCCTAGGGTTAGAATTAGGGCTAAGGTTAGGTTTAGGGTTAGGGTTAGCGTTAGGGTTAGCGCTAGGGTTACGTTTAGGGTTAGGGATAGGGTTAGGTTTAGGGCTCGGGTTAGGGTTAGGGTTACGGTTATGGTTAGGGTTTGGGTTAGGGTTAGGGTTAGTGGTAGGGGTTGGGTTAGGGTTAGGGCTAGGGTCAGGGTTGGGGCTAGGGTTAGGGTTAGGGTTATTGTAAGTGAGAGCGTTAGGGCTAAGCCTAGGGTTATGCTTAGGGTTAGGGATACTGTTTGGGTTAGGGTTAGGGTTAGGGTAAGGGTTTGGGTTAGGGTTAGGGCTAGGGTGAGGTTTAGGGTTAGGGTTAGGTTTAGGGTTAGTTCTAGGGTTAGGGTTATCGTTAGGGTGACGCTTTGGGCTAGGGTTAGGGTTAGGGTTAGGGTTAGGTTTAGGGTTAGGGTTAGGGTTCGGGCTAGGGCTAGGGTTAGGGCTAGGGCTAGGGCTACGGATAGGGCTAGGGTAAGGTCTAGGGTTAGGGCTAGGGCTGGGGTTGGGGTTGAGGTTAGGGTTAGGGTTACGGTTGGGGTTGTGGTTGGTGTCGTGTTGTGGTTGGGGTTGGGGTTAGGGTTTGAGTTTGGGTTCGGGTTCCGGATAGGGTTAGAATTAGTGTTAGGGTTAGGGTTAGGGTTAGGGCTAGGGCTAGGGTTAGGGGTAGGCTTAGGTTTAGGGATACGGTTTGGATTAGGGTTAGGGTTAGGGCTAGGGCTAGGGTTTGGGTTAGGGTTAGGGTTAGGATTAGGGCTAGGGCTAGTGTTAGGGCTAGGGCTAGGGCTAGGGTAACGGTTAGGACATGCGTTAGAGCTAGAGTTAGGGCTAGCGTTAGGGTTCAGGTTCAGTTTAGGGTTACAGTTTGAGTTAGGGGTAGGGGTAGGGTAGGGCTAGGGCTAGGGTTAGGGCTAGGCCTAGGGTTAGAATTAGGGCTAAGGTTAGGTTTAGGGTTAGGGTTAGCGTTAGGGTTAGCGCTAGGGTTACGTTTAGGGTTAGGGATAGGGTTAGGTTTAGGGCTCGGGTTAGGGTTAGGGTTACGGTTATGGTTAGTGTTTGGGTTAGGGTTAGGGTTAGTGGTAGGGGTTGGGTTAGGGTTAGGGCTAGGGTCAGGGTTGGGGCTAGGGTTAGGGTTAGGGTTATTGTAAGTGAGAGGGTTAGGGCTAAGCCTAGGGTTATGCTTAGGGTTAGGGATACTGTTTGGGTTAGGGTTAGGGTTAGGGTAAGGGTTTGGGTTAGGGTTAGGGCTAGGGTGAGGTTTTGGGTTAGGGTTAGGGTTAGGGTTAGTTCTAGGGTTAGGGTTATCATTAGGGTGACGCTTTGGGCTAGGGTTAGGGTTAGGGTTAGGGTTAGGTTTAGGGTTAGGGTTCGGGCTAGGGCTAGGGTTAGGGCTAGGGCTAGGGCTACGGATAGGGCTAGGGTAAGGTCTAGGGTTAGGGCTAGGGCTAGGGTAAGGGTTAGGGCTAGGGTTAGAACTAGAGCTAGGGCTAGGATTAGGGTTAGGGTTACAGTTAGTGAGAGGGTTAGGACTAAGACTAGTGTTAGGGTGAGATTTAGGTTTAGGGATATGGTTTTTTGTTAGGGTTAGGGTTATGGTTAGCGTTAGGATTAGGGTTAGGGCTAGGGTTAGGTCGAGGGTTAGGGTTAGGGTTAGGGTTAGGGTTAGGGTTAGGGCTAGGGTCAGGGTTGGGGCTAGGGTTAGGGTTAGGGTTATTGTAAGTGAGAGGGTTAGGGCTAAGCCTAGGGTTATGCTTAGGGTTAGGGATACTGTTTGGGTTAGGGTTAGGGTTAGGGTAAGGGTTTGGGTTAGGGTTAGGGCTAGGGTGAGGTTTAGGGTTAGGGTTAGGTTTAGGGTTAGTTCTAGGGTTAGGGTTATCGTTAGGGTGACGCTTTGGGCTAGGGTTAGGGTTAGGGTTAGGTTTAGGGTTAGGGTTAGGGTTCGGGCTAGGGCTAGGGTTAGGGCTAGGGTTAGGGCTAGGGCTACGGATAGGGCTAGGGTAAGGTCTAGGGTTAGGGCTAGGGCTGGGGTTGGGGTTGAGGTTAGGGTTAGGGTTATGGTTGGGGTTGTGGTTGCTGTCGTGTTGTGGTTGGGGTTGGGGTTAGGGTTTGAGTTTGGGTTCGGGTTCCGGATAGGGTTAGAATTAGTGTTAGGGTTAGGGTTAGGGCTAGGGCTAGGGTTAGGGGTAGGCTTAGGTTTAGGGATACGGTTTGGATTAGGGTTAGGGTTAGGGCTAGGGTTTGGGTTAGGGTTAGGGTTAGGATTAGGGCTAGGGCTAGTGTTAGCGCTAGGGCTAGGGCTAGGGTAACGGTTAGGACATGCGTTAGAGCTAGAGTTAGGGCTAGCGTTAGGGTTCAGGTTCAGTTTAGGGTTACAGTTTGAGTTTGGGGTAGGGGTAGGGTAGGGCTAGGGCTAGGGTTAGGGCTAGGCCTAGGGTTAGAATTAGGGCTAAGGTTAGGTTTAGGCTTAGGCTTAGCGTTAGGGTTAATGCTAGGGTTACGTTTAGGGTTAGTGATAGGGTTAGGTTTAGGGCTCGGGTTAGGGTTAGGGTTACTGTTACGGTTAGTGTTTGGGTTAGGGTTAGGGTTAGTGGTAGGGGTTGGGTTAGGGTTAGGGCTAGGGTCAGGGTTTGGGCTAGGGTTAGGGTTATGGTAAGTGAGAGGGCTAGGGCTAAGCCTAGGGTAAGGGTCAGGGTTAGGGTTAGGGATACTGTTTGGGTTAGGGTTAGGGTTACGGTTAGGGTTAGGGTTAGGGTTGGGGTTAGGGTTAGGGTTAGGGTTATGGTTAGGGTTAGGGTTAGGGCTAGGGTTATCATTAGAATTAGGGCTAGGGTTAGTGTTAGGGTTAG
>NC_139475.1:14032500-14037500 GCF_057233095.1 Heloderma suspectum
GAGAGGGTTAGGGCTAAGCCTAGGGTTATGCTTAGGGTTAGGGATACTGTTTGGGTTAGGGTTAGGGTTAGGGTAAGGGTTTGGGTTAGGGTTAGGGCTAGGGTGAGGTTTAGGGTTAGGGTTAGGTTTAGGGTTAGTTCTAGGGTTAGGGGTATCGTTAGGGTGACGCTTTGGGCTAGGGTTAGGGTTAGGGTTAGGGTTAGGTTTAGGGTTAGGGTTAGGGTTAGGGTTAGGGTTCGGGCTAGGGCTAGGGTTAGGGCTAGGGTTAGGGCTAGGGATACGGATAGGGCTAGGGTAAGGTCTAGGGTTAGGGCTAGGGCTGGGGTTGGGGTTGAGGTTAGGGTTAGGGTTACGGTTGGGGTTGTGGTTGCTGTCGTGTTGTGGTTGGGGTTGGGGTTAGGGTTTGAGTTTGGGTTCAGGTTCCGGATAGGGTTAGAATTAGTGTTAGGGTTAGGGTTAGGGCTAGGGCTAGGGTTAGGGGTAGGCTTAGGTTTAGGGATACGGTTTGGATTAGGGTTAGGGTTAGGGCTAGGGTTTGGGTTAGGGTTAGGGTTAGGATTAGGGCTAGGGCTAGTGTTAGCGCTAGGGCTAGGGCTAGGGTAACGGTTAGGACATGCGTTAGAGCTAGAGTTAGGGCTAGCGTTAGGGTTCAGGTTCAGTTTAGGGTTACAGTTTGAGTTTGGGGTAGGGGTAGGGTAGGGCTAGGGCTAGGGTTAGGGCTAGGCCTAGGGTTAGAATTAGGGCTAAGGTTAGGTTTAGGCTTAGGCTTAGCGTTAGGGTTAATGCTAGGGTTACGTTTAGGGTTAGTGATAGGGTTAGGTTTAGGGCTCGGGTTAGGGTTAGGGTTACTGTTATGGTTAGTGTTTGGGTTAGGGTTAGGGTTAGTGGTAGGGGTTGGGTTAGGGTTAGGGCTAGGGTCAGGGTTTGGGCTAGGGTTAGGGTTATGGTAAGTGAGAGGGCTAGGGCTAAGCCTAGGGTAAGGGTCAGGGTTAGGGTTAGGGATACTGTTTGGGTTAGGGTTAGGGTTACGGTTAGGGTTAGGGTTAGGGTTGGGGTTAGGGTTAGGGTTAGGGCTAGGGTTATCATTAGAATTAGGGCTAGGGTTAGTGTTAGGGTTAGGTTTATGATTATGGTTAGGGTTTTGGTTAGGTTTAGTGGTAGGCTTTGGGTTAGGGTTAGGACTAGGGTTTGGGTTAGGGTTTGGGTTAGGGTTAGGGTTAGGATTAGGGCTAGGGCTAGTCTTAGGGCTAGGCCTAGGGCTAGGGTAACGGTTAGGACATGCGTTAGAGCTAGAGTTAGGGCTAGCGTTAGGGTTCAGGTTCAGTTTAGGGTTACAGTTTGAGTTATGGGTAGGGGTAGGGTAGGGCTAGGGCTAGGGTTAGGGCTAGGCCTAGGGTTAGAATTAGGGCTAAGGTTAGGTTTAGGGTTAGGGTTAGCGTTAGGGTTAGCGCTAGGGTTACGTTTAGGGTTAGGGATAGGGTTAGGTTTAGGGCTCGGGTTAGGGTTAGGGTTACGGTTATGGTTAGGGTTTGGGTTAGGGTTAGGGTTAGTGGTAGGGGTTGGGTTAGGGTTAGGGCTAGGGTCAGGGTTGGGGCTAGGGTTAGGGTTAGGGTTATTGTAAGTGAGAGCGTTAGGGCTAAGCCTAGGGTTATGCTTAGGGTTAGGGATACTGTTTGGGTTAGGGTTAGGGTTAGGGTAAGGGTTTGGGTTAGGGTTAGGGCTAGGGTGAGGTTTAGGGTTAGGGTTAGGTTTAGGGTTAGTTCTAGGGTTAGGGTTATCGTTAGGGTGACGCTTTGGGCTAGGGTTAGGGTTAGGGTTAGGGTTAGGGTTAGGGTTAGGGTTAGGGTTAGGTTTAGGGTTAGGGTTAGGGTTCGGGCTAGGGCTAGGGTTAGGGCTAGGGCTAGGGCTACGGATAGGGCTAGGGTAAGGTCTAGGGTTAGGGCTAGGGCTGGGGTTGGGGTTGAGGTTAGGGTTAGGGTTACGGTTGGGGTTGTGGTTGGTGTCGTGTTGTGGTTGGGGTTGGGGTTAGGGTTTGAGTTTGGGTTCGGGTTCCGGATAGGGTTAGAATTAGTGTTAGGGTTAGGGTTAGGGCTAGGGCTAGGGTTAGGGGTAGGCTTAGGTTTAGGGATACGGTTTGGATTAGGGTTAGGGTTAGGGCTAGGGTTTGGGTTAGGGTTAGGGTTAGGATTAGGGCTAGGGCTAGTGTTAGCGCTAGGGCTAGGGCTAGGGTGACGGTTAGGGCTAGGGTTAGAGCTAGAGCTAGGGCTAGGGTTAGGGTTCAGGTTCAGGTTCAGTTTAGGGTTACAGTTTGGGTTAGGGGCAGGGGTAGGGGTAGGGGTATGGTTACAGCTAGGCCTAGGGTTAGGGCTAGGGCTAGGGTTAGGTTTAGGGTTAGCGTTAGAGTTAGGATTAGCGCTAGGGTTAGGGTTATGGTTAGGGTTAGGGTTAGGTTCAGGTTTAGGGCTCGGGTTAGTGTTAGGTTTAGGGTTACGGTTCTGGTTAGGGTTTGGGTTAGGGTTAGGGTTAGGATTAGGGCTAGGGCTAGTGTTAGGGCTAGGGCTAGGGCTAGGGTAACGGTTAGGACATGCGTTAGAGCTAGAGTTAGGGCTAGCGTTAGGGTTCAGGTTCAGTTTAGGGTTACAGTTTGAGTTAGGGGTAGGGGTAGGGTAGGGCTAGGGCTAGGGTTAGGGCTAGGCCTAGGGTTAGAATTAGGGCTAAGGTTAGGTTTAGGGTTAGGGTTAGCATTAGGGTTAGCGCTAGGGTTACGTTTAGGGTTAGGGATAGGGTTAGGTTTAGGGCTCGGGTTAGGGTTAGGGTTACGGTTATGGTTATGGTTTGGGTTAGGGTTAGGGTTAGTGGTAGGGGTTGGGTTAGGGTTAGGGCTAGGGTCAGGGTTGGGGCTAGGGTTAGGGTTAGGGTTATTGTAAGTGAGAGGGTTAGGGCTAAGCCTAGGGTTATGCTTAGGGTTAGGGATACTGTTTGGGTTAGGGTTAGGGTTAGGGTAAGGGTTTGGGTTAGGGTTAGGGCTAGGGTGAGGTTTTGGGTTAGGGTTAGGGTTGGGGTTAGTTCTAGGGTTAGGGTTATCATTAGGGTGACGCTTTGGGCTAGGGTTAGGGTTAGGGTTAGGTTTAGGGTTAGGGTTAGGGTTCGGGCTAGGGCTAGGGTTAGGGCTAGGGCTAGGGCTACGGATAGGGCTAGGGTAAGGTCTAGGGTTAGGGCTAGGGCTAGGGTAAGGGTTAGGGCTAGGGTTAGAACTAGAGCTAGGGCTAGGATTAGGGTTAGGGTTACAGTTAGTGAGAGGGTTAGGGCTAAGGCTAGTGTTAGGGTGAGATTTAGGTTTAGGGATATGGTTTTTTGTTAGGGTTAGGGTTATGGTTAGCGTTAGGATTAGGGTTAGGGCTAGGGTTAGGTCGAGGGTTAGGGTTAGGGTTAGGGTTAGGGTTAGGGTTAGGGCTAGGGTCAGGGTTGGGGCTAGGGTTAGGGTTAGGGTTATTGTAAGTGAGAGGGTTAGGGCTAAGCCTAGGGTTATGCTTAGGGTTAGGGATACTGTTTGGGTTAGGGTTAGGGTTAGGGTAAGGGTTTGGGTTAGGGTTAGGGCTAGGGTGAGGTTTAGGGTTAGGGTTAGGTTTAGGGTTAGTTCTAGGGTTAGGGGTATCGTTAGGGTGACGCTTTGGGCTAGGGTTAGGGTTAGGGTTAGGGTTAGGTTTAGGGTTAGGGTTAGGGTTAGGGTTAGGGTTCGGGCTAGGGCTAGGGTTAGGGCTAGGGTTAGGGCTAGGGATACGGATAGGGCTAGGGTAAGGTCTAGGGTTAGGGCTAGGGCTGGGGTTGGGGTTGAGGTTAGGGTTAGGGTTACGGTTGGGGTTGTGGTTGCTGTCGTGTTGTGGTTGGGGTTGGGGTTAGGGTTTGAGTTTGGGTTCAGGTTCCGGATAGGGTTAGAATTAGTGTTAGGGTTAGGGTTAGGGCTAGGGCTAGGGTTAGGGGTAGGCTTAGGTTTAGGGATACGGTTTGGATTAGGGTTAGGGTTAGGGCTAGGGTTTGGGTTAGGGTTAGGGTTAGGATTAGGGCTAGGGCTAGTGTTAGCGCTAGGGCTAGGGCTAGGGTAACGGTTAGGACATGCGTTAGAGCTAGAGTTAGGGCTAGCGTTAGGGTTCAGGTTCAGTTTAGGGTTACAGTTTGAGTTTGGGGTAGGGGTAGGGTAGGGCTAGGGCTAGGGTTAGGGCTAGGCCTAGGGTTAGAATTAGGGCTAAGGTTAGGTTTAGGCTTAGGCTTAGCGTTAGGGTTAATGCTAGGGTTACGTTTAGGGTTAGTGATAGGGTTAGGTTTAGGGCTCGGGTTAGGGTTAGGGTTACTGTTATGGTTAGTGTTTGGGTTAGGGTTAGGGTTAGTGGTAGGGGTTGGGTTAGGGTTAGGGCTAGGGTCAGGGTTTGGGCTAGGGTTAGGGTTATGGTAAGTGAGAGGGCTAGGGCTAAGCCTAGGGTAAGGGTCAGGGTTAGGGTTAGGGATACTGTTTGGGTTAGGGTTAGGGTTACGGTTAGGGTTAGGGTTAGGGTTGGGGTTAGGGTTAGGGTTAGGGTTATGGTTAGGGTTAGGGTTAGGGCTAGGGTTATCATTAGAATTAGGGCTAGGGTTAGTGTTAGGGTTAGGTTTATGATTATGGTTAGGGTTTTGGTTAGGTTTAGTGGTAGGCTTTGGGTTAGGGTTAGGGCTAGGGTTTGGGTTAGGGTTTGGGTTAGGGTTAGGGTTAGGATTAGGGCTAGGGCTAGTCTTAGGGCTAGGCCTAGGGCTAGGGTAACGGTTAGGACATGCGTTAGAGCTAGAGTTAGGGCTAGCGTTAGGGTTCAGGTTCAGTTTAGGGTTACAGTTTGAGTTATGGGTAGGGGTAGGGTAGGGCTAGGGCTAGGGTTAGGGCTAGGCCTAGGGTTAGAATTAGGGCTAAGGTTAGGTTTAGGGTTAGGGTTAGCGTTAGGGTTAGCGCTAGGGTTACGTTTAGGGTTAGGGAT
>NC_139475.1:14042500-14047500 GCF_057233095.1 Heloderma suspectum
TAGGGTTAGGGTTACTGTTACGGTTAGTGTTTGCGTTAGGGTTAGGGTTAGTGGTAGGGGTTGGGTTAGGGTTAGGGCTAGGGTCAGGGTTTGGGCTAGGGTTAGGGTTAGGGTTATGGTAAGTGAGAGGGCTAGGGCTAAGCCTAGGGTAAGGGTCAGGGTTAGGGTTAGGGATACTGTTTGGGTTAGGGTTAGGGTTACGGTTAGGGTTATGGTTAGGGTTGGGGTTAGGGTTAGGGTTAGGGTTATGGTTAGGGTTAGGGTTAGGGCTAGGGTTATCATTAGAGTTAGGGCTAGGGTTAGTGTTAGGGTTAGGGCTAGGGCTCGGGTTAGGGGTAGGCTTAGGTTTAGGGATACGGTTTGGATTAGTTTTAGGGTTAGGGCTAGGGTTTGGGTTAGGGTTAGGGTTAGGATTAGGGCTAGTGTTAGGGCTAGGGCTAGTGCTAGGGTAACGGTTAGGACATGCGTTAGAGCTAGAGTTAGGGCTAGCGTTAGGGTTCAGGTTCAGTTTAGGGTTACAGTTTGAGTTAGGGGTAGGGGTAGGGTAGGGCTAGGGCTAGGGTTAGGGCTAGGCCTAGGGTTAGAATTAGGGCTAAGGTTAGGTTTAGGGTTAGGGTTAGCGTTAGGGTTAGCGCTAGGGTTACGTTTAGGGTTAGGGATAGGGTTAGGTTTAGGGCTCGGGTTAGGGTTAGGGTTACGGTTATGGTTAGGGTTTGGGTTAGGGTTAGGGTTAGTGGTAGGGGTTGGGTTAGGGTTAGGGCTAGGGTCAGGGTTGGGGCTAGGGTTAGGGTTAGGGTTATTGTAAGTGAGAGCGTTAGGGCTAAGCCTAGGGTTATGCTTAGGGTTAGGGATACTGTTTGGGTTAGGGTTAGGGTTAGGGTAAGGGTTTGGGTTAGGGTTAGGGCTAGGGTGAGGTTTAGGGTTAGGGTTAGGTTTAGGGTTAGTTCTAGGGTTAGGGTTATCGTTAGGGTGACGCTTTGGGCTAGGGTTAGGGTTAGGGTTAGGGTTAGGTTTAGGGTTAGGGTTAGGGTTCGGGCTAGGGCTAGGGTTAGGGCTAGGGCTAGGGCTACGGATAGGGCTAGGGTAAGGTCTAGGGTTAGGGCTAGGGCTGGGGTTGGGGTTGAGGTTAGGGTTAGGGTTACGGTTGGGGTTGTGGTTGGTGTCGTGTTGTGGTTGGGGTTGGGGTTAGGGTTTGAGTTTGGGTTCGGGTTCCGGATAGGGTTAGAATTAGTGTTAGGGTTAGGGTTAGGGTTAGGGCTAGGGCTAGGGTTAGGGGTAGGCTTAGGTTTAGGGATACGGTTTGGATTAGGGTTAGGGTTAGGGCTAGGGCTAGGGTTTGGGTTAGGGTTAGGGTTAGGATTAGGGCTAGGGCTAGTGTTAGGGCTAGGGCTAGGGCTAGGGTAACGGTTAGGACATGCGTTAGAGCTAGAGTTAGGGCTAGCGTTAGGGTTCAGGTTCAGTTTAGGGTTACAGTTTGAGTTAGGGGTAGGGGTAGGGTAGGGCTAGGGCTAGGGTTAGGGCTAGGCCTAGGGTTAGAATTAGGGCTAAGGTTAGGTTTAGGGTTAGGGTTAGCGTTAGGGTTAGCGCTAGGGTTACGTTTAGGGTTAGGGATAGGGTTAGGTTTAGGGCTCGGGTTAGGGTTAGGGTTACGGTTATGGTTAGTGTTTGGGTTAGGGTTAGGGTTAGTGGTAGGGGTTGGGTTAGGGTTAGGGCTAGGGTCAGGGTTGGGGCTAGGGTTAGGGTTAGGGTTATTGTAAGTGAGAGGGTTAGGGCTAAGCCTAGGGTTATGCTTAGGGTTAGGGATACTGTTTGGGTTAGGGTTAGGGTTAGGGTAAGGGTTTGGGTTAGGGTTAGGGCTAGGGTGAGGTTTTGGGTTAGGGTTAGGGTTAGGGTTAGTTCTAGGGTTAGGGTTATCATTAGGGTGACGCATTGGGCTAGGGTTAGGGTTAGGGTTAGGGTTAGGTTTAGGGTTAGGGTTCGGGCTAGGGCTAGGGTTAGGGCTAGGGCTAGGGCTACGGATAGGGCTAGGGTAAGGTCTAGGGTTAGGGCTAGGGCTAGGGTAAGGGTTAGGGCTAGGGTTAGAACTAGAGCTAGGGCTAGGATTAGGGTTAGGGTTACAGTTAGTGAGAGGGTTAGGACTAAGACTAGTGTTAGGGTGAGATTTAGGTTTAGGGATATGGTTTTTTGTTAGGGTTAGGGTTATGGTTAGCGTTAGGATTAGGGTTAGGGCTAGGGTTAGGTCGAGGGTTAGGGTTAGGGTTAGGGTTAGGGTTAGGGTTAGGGCTAGGGTCAGGGTTGGGGCTAGGGTTAGGGTTAGGGTTATTGTAAGTGAGAGGGTTAGGGCTAAGCCTAGGGTTATGCTTAGGGTTAGGGATACTGTTTGGGTTAGGGTTAGGGTTAGGGTAAGGGTTTGGGTTAGGGTTAGGGCTAGGGTGAGGTTTAGGGTTAGGGTTAGGTTTAGGGTTAGTTCTAGGGTTAGGGTTATCGTTAGGGTGACGCTTTGGGCTAGGGTTAGGGTTAGGGTTAGGTTTAGGGTTAGGGTTAGGGTTCGGGCTAGGGCTAGGGTTAGGGCTAGGGTTAGGGCTAGGGCTACGGATAGGGCTAAGGTAAGGTCTAGGGTTACGGCTAGGGCTGGGGTTGGGGTTGAGGTTAGGGTTAGGGTTATGGTTGGGGTTGTGGTTGCTGTCGTGTTGTGGTTGGGGTTGGGGTTAGGGTTTGAGTTTGGGTTCGGGTTCCGGATAGGGTTAGAATTAGTGTTAGGGTTAGGGTTAGGGCTAGGGCTAGGGTTAGGGGTAGGCTTAGGTTTAGGGATACGGTTTGGATTAGGGTTAGGGTTAGGGCTAGGGTTTGGGTTAGGGTTAGGGTTAGGATTAGGGCTAGGGCTAGTGTTAGCGCTAGGGCTAGGGCTAGGGTAACGGTTAGGACATGCGTTAGAGCTAGAGTTAGGGCTAGCGTTAGGGTTCAGGTTCAGTTTAGGGTTACAGTTTGAGTTTGGGGTAGGGGTAGGGTAGGGCTAGGGCTAGGGTTAGGGCTAGGCCTAGGGTTAGAATTAGGGCTAAGGTTAGGTTTAGGCTTAGGCTTAGCGTTAGGGTTAATGCTAGGGTTACGTTTAGGGTTAGTGATAGGGTTAGGTTTAGGGCTCGGGTTAGGGTTAGGGTTACTGTTACGGTTAGTGTTTGGGTTAGGGTTAGGGTTAGTGGTAGGGGTTGGGTTAGGGTTAGGGCTAGGGTCAGGGTTTGGGCTAGGGTTAGGGTTATGGTAAGTGAGAGGGCTAGGGCTAAGCCTAGGGTAAGGGTCAGGGTTAGGGTTAGGGATACTGTTTGGGTTAGGGTTAGGGTTACGGTTAGGGTTAGGGTTAGGGTTGGGGTTAGGGTTAGGGTTAGGGTTATGGTTAGGGTTAGGGTTAGGGCTAGGGTTATCATTAGAATTAGGGCTAGGGTTAGTGTTAGGGTTAGGTTTATGATTATGGTTAGGGTTTTGGTTAGGTTTAGTGGTAGGCTTTGGGTTAGGGTTAGGACTAGGGTTTGGGTTAGGGTTTGGGTTAGGGTTAGGGTTAGGATTAGGGCTAGGGCTAGTCTTAGGGCTAGGCCTAGGGCTAGGGTAACGGTTAGGACATGCGTTAGAGCTAGAGTTAGGGCTAGCGTTAGGGTTCAGGTTCAGTTTAGGGTTACAGTTTGAGTTATGGGTAGGGGTAGGGTAGGGCTAGGGCTAGGGTTAGGGCTAGGCCTAGGGTTAGAATTAGGGCTAAGGTTAGGTTTAGGGTTAGGGTTAGCGTTAGGGTTAGCGCTAGGGTTACGTTTAGGGTTAGGGATAGGGTTAGGTTTAGGGCTCGGGTTAGGGTTAGGGTTACGGTTATGGTTAGGGTTTGGGTTAGGGTTAGGGTTAGTGGTAGGGGTTGGGTTAGGGTTAGGGCTAGGGTCAGGGTTGGGGCTAGGGTTAGGGTTAGGGTTATTGTAAGTGAGAGCGTTAGGGCTAAGCCTAGGGTTATGCTTAGGGTTAGGGATACTGTTTGGGTTAGGGTTAGGGTAAGGGTTTGGGTTAGGGTTAGGGCTAGGGTGAGGTTTAGGGTTAGGGTTAGGTTTAGGGTTAGTTCTAGGGTTAGGGTTATCGTTAGGGTGACGCTTTGGGCTAGGGTTAGGGTTAGGGTTAGGGTTAGGGTTAGGGTTAGGTTTAGGGTTAGGGTTAGGGTTCGGGCTAGGGCTAGGGTTAGGGCTAGGGCTAGGGCTACGGATAGGGCTAGGGTAAGGTCTAGGGTTAGGGCTAGGGCTGGGGTTGGGGTTGAGGTTAGGGTTAGGGTTACGGTTGGGGTTGTGGTTGGTGTCGTGTTGTGGTTGGGGTTGGGGTTAGGGTTTGAGTTTGGGTTCGGGTTCCGGATAGGGTTAGAATTAGTGTTAGGGTTAGGGTTAGGGCTAGGGCTAGGGTTAGGGGTAGGCTTAGGTTTAGGGATACGGTTTGGATTAGGGTTAGGGTTAGGGCTAGGGTTTGGGTTAGGGTTAGGGTTAGGATTAGGGCTAGGGCTAGTGTTAGCGCTAGGGCTAGGGCTAGGGTGACGGTTAGGGCTAGGGTTAGAGCTAGAGCTAGGGCTAGGGTTAGGGTTCAGGTTCAGGTTCAGTTTAGGGTTACAGTTTGGGTTAGGGGCAGGGGTAGGGGTAGGGGTATGGTTACAGCTAGGCCTAGGGTTAGGGCTAGGGCTAGGGTTAGGTTTAGGGTTAGCGTTAGAGTTAGGATTAGCGCTAGGGTTAGGGTTATGGTTAGGGTTAGGGTTAGGTTCAGGTTTAGGGCTCGGGTTAGTGTTAGGTTTAGGGTTACGGTTCTGGTTAGGGTTTGGGTTAGGGTTAGGGTTAGGATTAGGGCTAGGGCTAGTGTTAGGGCTAGGGCTAGGGCTAGGGTAACGGTTAGGACATGCGTTAGAGCTAGAGTTAGGGCTAGCGTTAGGGTTCAGGTTCAGTTTAGGGTTACAGTTTGAGTTAGGGGTAGGGGTAGGGTAGGGCTAGGGCTAG
>NC_139475.1:14065000-14072500 GCF_057233095.1 Heloderma suspectum
TTAGTGTTAGGGTTAGGGTTAGGGCTAGGGCTAGGGTTAGGGGTAGGCTTAGGTTTAGGGATACGGTTTGGATTAGGGTTAGGGTTAGGGCTAGGGTTTGGGTTAGGGTTAGGGTTAGGATTAGGGCTAGGGCTAGTGTTAGCGCTAGGGCTAGGGCTAGGGTAACGGTTAGGACATGCGTTAGAGCTAGAGTTAGGGCTAGCGTTAGGGTTCAGGTTCAGTTTAGGGTTACAGTTTGAGTTTGGGGTAGGGGTAGGGTAGGGCTAGGGCTAGGGTTAGGGCTAGGCCTAGGGTTAGAATTAGGGCTAAGGTTAGGTTTAGGCTTAGGCTTAGCGTTAGGGTTAATGCTAGGGTTACGTTTAGGGTTAGTGATAGGGTTAGGTTTAGGGCTCGGGTTAGGGTTAGGGTTACTGTTACGGTTAGTGTTTGCGTTAGGGTTAGGGTTAGTGGTAGGGGTTGGGTTAGGGTTAGGGCTAGGGTCAGGGTTTGGGCTAGGGTTAGGGTTAGGGTTATGGTAAGTGAGAGGGCTAGGGCTAAGCCTAGGGTAAGGGTCAGGGTTAGGGTTAGGGATACTGTTTGGGTTAGGGTTAGGGTTACGGTTAGGGTTATGGTTAGGGTTGGGGTTAGGGTTAGGGTTAGGGTTATGGTTAGGGTTAGGGTTAGGGCTAGGGTTATCATTAGAGTTAGGGCTAGGGTTAGTGTTAGGGTTAGGGCTAGGGCTCGGGTTAGGGGTAGGCTTAGGTTTAGGGATACGGTTTGGATTAGTTTTAGGGTTAGGGCTAGGGTTTGGGTTAGGGTTAGGGTTAGGATTAGGGCTAGGGCTAGTGTTAGCGCTAGGGCTAGGGTAACGGTTAGGACATGCGTTAGAGCTAGAGTTAGGGCTAGCGTTAGGGTTCAGGTTCAGTTTAGGGTTACAGTTTGAGTTAGGGGTAGGGGTAGGGTAGGGCTAGGGCTAGGGTTAGGGCTAGGCCTAGGGTTAGAATTAGGGCTAAGGTTAGGTTTAGGGTTAGGGTTAGCGTTAGGGTTAGCGCTAGGGTTACGTTTAGGGTTAGGGATAGGGTTAGGTTTAGGGCTCGGGTTAGGGTTAGGGTTACGGTTATGGTTAGGGTTTGGGTTAGGGTTAGGGTTAGTGGTAGGGGTTGGGTTAGGGTTAGGGCTAGGGTCAGGGTTGGGGCTAGGGTTAGGGTTAGGGTTATTGTAAGTGAGAGCGTTAGGGCTAAGCCTAGGGTTATGCTTAGGGTTAGGGATACTGTTTGGGTTAGGGTTAGGGTTAGGGTAAGGGTTTGGGTTAGGGTTAGGGCTAGGGTGAGGTTTAGGGTTAGGGTTAGGTTTAGGGTTAGTTCTAGGGTTAGGGTTATCGTTAGGGTGACGCTTTGGGCTAGGGTTAGGGTTAGGGTTAGGGTTAGGTTTAGGGTTAGGGTTAGGGTTAGGGTTCGGGCTAGGGCTAGGGTTAGGGCTAGGGCTAGGGCTACGGATAGGGCTAGGGTAAGGTCTAGGGTTAGGGCTAGGGCTGGGGTTGGGGTTGAGGTTAGGGTTAGGGTTACGGTTGGGGTTGTGGTTGGTGTCGTGTTGTGGTTGGGGTTGGGGTTAGGGTTTGAGTTTGGGTTCGGGTTCCGGATAGGGTTAGAATTAGTGTTAGGGTTAGGGTTAGGGTTAGGGCTAGGGCTAGGGTTAGGGGTAGGCTTAGGTTTAGGGATACGGTTTGGATTAGGGTTAGGGTTAGGGCTAGGGCTAGGGTTTGGGTTAGGGTTAGGGTTAGGATTAGGGCTAGGGCTAGTGTTAGCGCTAGGGCTAGGGCTAGGGTAATGGTTAGGACATGCGTTAGAGCTAGAGTTAGGGCTAGCGTTAGGGTTCAGGTTCAGTTTAGGGTTACAGTTTGAGTTAGGGGTAGGGGTAGGGTAGGGCTAGGGCTAGGGTTAGGGCTAGGCCTAGGGTTAGAATTAGGGCTAAGGTTAGGTTTAGGGTTAGGGTTAGCGTTAGGGTTAGCGCTAGGGTTACGTTTAGGGTTAGGGATAGGGTTAGGTTTAGGGCTCGGGTTAGGGTTAGGGTTACGGTTATGGTTAGTGTTTTTTTTTAGGGTTAGGGTTAGTGGTAGGGGTTGGGTTAGGGTTAGGGCTAGGGTCAGGGTTGGGGCTAGGGTTAGGGTTAGGGTTATTGTAAGTGAGAGGGTTAGGGCTAAGCCTAGGGTTATGCTTAGGGTTAGGGATACTGTTTGGGTTAGGGTTAGGGTTAGGGTAAGGGTTTGGGTTAGGGTTAGGGCTAGGGTGAGGTTTTGGGTTAGGGTTAGGGTTAGGGTTAGTTCTAGGGTTAGGGTTATCATTAGGGTGACGCTTTGGGCTAGGGTTAGGGTTAGGGTTAGGGTTAGGTTTAGGGTTAGGGTTCGGGCTAGGGCTAGGGTTAGGGCTAGGGCTAGGGCTACGGATAGGGCTAGGGTAAGGTCTAGGGTTAGGGCTAGGGCTAGGGTAAGGGTTAGGGCTAGGGTTAGAACTAGAGCTAGGGCTAGGATTAGGGTTAGGGTTACAGTTAGTGAGAGGGTTAGGACTAAGACTAGTGTTAGGGTGAGATTTAGGTTTAGGGATATGGTTTTTTGTTAGGGTTAGGGTTATGGTTAGCGTTAGGATTAGGGTTAGGGCTAGGGTTAGGTCGAGGGTTAGGGTTAGGGTTAGGGTTAGGGTTAGGGTTAGGGCTAGGGTCAGGGTTGGGGCTAGGGTTAGGGTTAGGGTTATTGTAAGTGAGAGGGTTAGGGCTAAGCCTAGGGTTATGCTTAGGGTTAGGGATACTGTTTGGGTTAGGGTTAGGGTTAGGGTAAGGGTTTGGGTTAGGGTTAGGGCTAGGGTGAGGTTTAGGGTTAGGGTTAGGTTTAGGGTTAGTTCTAGGGTTAGGGTTATCGTTAGGGTGATGCTTTGGGCTAGGGTTAGGGTTAGGGTTAGGTTTAGGGTTAGGGTTAGGGTTCGGGCTAGGGCTAGGGTTAGGGCTAGGGTTAGGGCTAGGGCTACGGATAGGGCTAGGGTAAGGTCTAGGGTTAGGGCTAGGGCTGGGGTTGGGGTTGAGGTTAGGGTTAGGGTTATGGTTGGGGTTGTGGTTGCTGTCGTGTTGTGGTTGGGGTTGGGGTTAGGGTTTGAGTTTGGGTTCGGGTTCCGGATAGGGTTAGAATTAGTGTTAGGGTTAGGGTTAGGGTTAGGGCTAGGGCTAGGGTTAGGGGTAGGCTTAGGTTTAGGGATACGGTTTGGATTAGGGTTAGGGTTAGGGCTAGGGTTTGGGTTAGGGTTAGGGTTAGGATTAGGGCTAGGGCTAGTGTTAGCGCTAGGGCTAGGGCTAGGGTAACGGTTAGGACATGCGTTAGAGCTAGAGTTAGGGCTAGCGTTAGGGTTCAGGTTCAGTTTAGGGTTACAGTTTGAGTTTGGGGTAGGGGTAGGGTAGGGCTAGGGCTAGGGTTAGGGCTAGGCCTAGGGTTAGAATTAGGGCTAAGGTTAGGTTTAGGCTTAGGCTTAGCGTTAGGGTTAATGCTAGGGTTACGTTTAGGGTTAGTGATAGGGTTAGGTTTAGGGCTCGGGTTAGGGTTAGGGTTACTGTTACGGTTAGTGTTTGGGTTAGGGTTAGGGTTAGTGGTAGGGGTTGGGTTAGGGTTAGGGCTAGGGTCAGGGTTTGGGCTAGGGTTAGGGTTATGGTAAGTGAGAGGGCTAGGGCTAAGCCTAGGGTAAGGGTCAGGGTTAGGGTTAGGGATACTGTTTGGGTTAGGGTTAGGGTTACGGTTAGGGTTAGGGTTAGGGTTGGGGTTAGGGTTAGGGTTAGGGTTATGGTTAGGGTTAGGGTTAGGGCTAGGGTTATCATTAGAATTAGGGCTAGGGTTAGTGTTAGGGTTAGGTTTATGATTATGGTTAGGGTTTTGGTTAGGTTTAGTGGTAGGCTTTGGGTTAGGGTTAGGACTAGGGTTTGGGTTAGGGTTTGGGTTAGGGTTAGGGTTAGGATTAGGGCTAGGGCTAGTCTTAGGGCTAGGCCTAGGGCTAGGGTAACGGTTAGGACATGCGTTAGAGCTAGAGTTAGGGCTAGCGTTAGGGTTCAGGTTCAGTTTAGGGTTACAGTTTGAGTTATGGGTAGGGGTAGGGTAGGGCTAGGGCTAGGGTTAGGGCTAGGCCTAGGGTTAGAATTAGGGCTAAGGTTAGGTTTAGGGTTAGGGTTAGCGTTAGGGTTAGCGCTAGGGTTACGTTTAGGGTTAGGGATAGGGTTAGGTTTAGGGCTCGGGTTAGGGTTAGGGTTACGGTTATGGTTAGGGTTTGGGTTAGGGTTAGGGTTAGTGGTAGGGGTTGGGTTAGGGTTAGGGCTAGGGTCAGGGTTGGGGCTAGGGTTAGGGTTAGGGTTATTGTAAGTGAGAGCGTTAGGGCTAAGCCTAGGGTTATGCTTAGGGTTAGGGATACTGTTTGGGTTAGGGTTAGGGTTAGGGTAAGGGTTTGGGTTAGGGTTAGGGCTAGGGTGAGGTTTAGGGTTAGGGTTAGGTTTAGGGTTAGTTCTAGGGTTAGGGTTATCGTTAGGGTGACGCTTTGGGCTAGGGTTAGTGTTAGGGTTAGGGTTAGGGCTAGGGCTAGGGTTAGGGGTAGGCTTAGGTTTAGGGATACGGTTTGGATTAGGGTTAGGGTTAGGGCTAGGGTTTGGGTTAGGGTTAGGGTTAGGATTAGGGCTAGGGCTAGTGTTAGCGCTAGGGCTAGGGCTAGGGTGACGGTTAGGGCTAGGGTTAGAGCTAGAGCTAGGGCTAGGGTTAGGGTTCAGGTTCAGGTTCAGTTTAGGGTTACAGTTTGGGTTAGGGGCAGGGGTAGGGGTAGGGGTATGGTTACAGCTATGCCTAGGGTTAGGGCTAGGGCTAGGGTTAGGTTTAGGGTTAGCGTTAGAGTTAGGATTAGCGCTAGGGTTAGGGTTATGGTTAGGGTTAGGGTTAGGTTCAGGTTTAGGGCTCGGGTTAGTGTTAGGTTTAGGGTTACGGTTCTGGTTAGGGTTTGGGTTAGGGTTAGGGTTAGGATTAGGGCTAGGGCTAGTGTTAGGGCTAGGGCTAGGGCTAGGGTAACGGTTAGGACATGCGTTAGAGCTAGAGTTAGGGCTAGCGTTAGGGTTCAGGTTCAGTTTAGGGTTACAGTTTGAGTTAGGGGTAGGGGTAGGGTAGGTCTAGGGCTAGGGTTAGGGCTAGGCCTAGGGTTAGAATTAGGGCTAAGGTTAGGTTTAGGGTTAGGGTTAGCATTAGGGTTAGCGCTAGGGTTACGTTTAGGGTTAGGGATAGGGTTAGGTTTAGGGCTCGGGTTAGGGTTAGGGTTACGGTTATGGTTATGGTTTGGGTTAGGGTTAGGGTTAGTGGTAGGGGTTGGGTTAGGGTTAGGGCTAGGGTCAGGGTTGGGGCTAGGGTTAGGGTTAGGGTTATTGTAAGTGAGAGGGTTAGGGCTAAGCCTAGGGTTATGCTTAGGGTTAGGGATACTGTTTGGGTTAGGGTTAGGGTTAGGGTAAGGGTTTGGGTTAGGGTTAGGGCTAGGGTGAGGTTTTGGGTTAGGGTTAGGGTTGGGGTTAGTTCTAGGGTTAGGGTTATCATTAGGGTGACGCTTTGGGCTAGGGTTAGGGTTAGGGTTAGGTTTAGGGTTAGGGTTAGGGTTCGGGCTAGGGCTAGGGTTAGGGCTAGGGCTAGGGCTACGGATAGGGCTAGGGTAAGGTCTAGGGTTAGGGCTAGGGCTAGGGTAAGGGTTAGGGCTAGGGTTAGAACTAGAGCTAGGGCTAGGATTAGGGTTAGGGTTACAGTTAGTGAGAGGGTTAGGGCTAAGGCTAGTGTTAGGGTGAGATTTAGGTTTAGGGATATGGTTTTTTGTTAGGGTTAGGGTTATGGTTAGCGTTAGGATTAGGGTTAGGGCTAGGGTTAGGTCGAGGGTTAGGGTTAGGGTTAGGGTTAGGGTTAGGGTTAGGGCTAGGGTCAGGGTTGGGGCTAGGGTTAGGGTTAGGGTTATTGTAAGTGAGAGGGTTAGGGCTAAGCCTAGGGTTATGCTTAGGGTTAGGGATACTGTTTGGGTTAGGGTTAGGGTTAGGGTAAGGGTTTGGGTTAGGGTTAGGGCTAGGGTGAGGTTTAGGGTTAGGGTTAGGTTTAGGGTTAGTTCTAGGGTTAGGGGTATCGTTAGGGTGACGCTTTGGGCTAGGGTTAGGGTTAGGGTTAGGGTTAGGGTTAGGTTTAGGGTTAGGGTTAGGGTTAGGGTTCGGGCTAGGGCTAGGGTTAGGGCTAGGGTTAGGGCTAGGGATACGGATAGGGCTAGGGTAAGGTCTAGGGTTAGGGCTAGGGCTGGGGTTGGGGTTGAGGTTAGGGTTAGGGTTACGGTTGGGGTTGTGGTTGCTGTCGTGTTGTGGTTGGGGTTGGGGTTAGGGTTTGAGTTTGGGTTCAGGTTCCGGATAGGGTTAGAATTAGTGTTAGGGTTAGGGTTAGGGCTAGGGCTAGGGTTAGGGGTAGGCTTAGGTTTAGGGATATGGTTTGGATTAGGGTTAGGGTTAGGGCTAGGGTTTGGGTTAGGGTTAGGGTTAGGATTAGGGCTAGGGCTAGTGTTAGCGCTAGGGCTAGGGCTAGGGTAACGGTTAGGACATGCGTTAGAGCTAGAGTTAGGGCTAGCGTTAGGGTTCAGGTTCAGTTTAGGGTTACAGTTTGAGTTTGGGGTAGGGGTAGGGTAGGGCTAGGGCTAGGGTTAGGGCTAGGCCTAGGGTTAGAATTAGGGCTAAGGTTAGGTTTAGGCTTAGGCTTAGCGTTAGGGTTAATGCTAGGGTTACGTTTAGGGTTAGTGATAGGGTTAGGTTTAGGGCTCGGGTTAGGGTTAGGCTTACTGTTATGGTTAGTGTTTGGGTTAGGGTTAGGGTTAGTGGTAGGGGTTGGGTTAGGGTTAGGGCTAGGGTCAGGGTTTGGGTTAGGGTTAGGGTTATGGTAAGTGAGAGGGCTAGGGCTAAGCCTAGGGTAAGGGTCAGGGTTAGGGTTAGGGATACTGTTTGGGTTAGGGTTAGGGTTACGGTTAGGGTTAGGGTTAGGGTTGGGGTTAGGGTTAGGGTTAGGGTTATGGTTAGGGTTAGGGTTAGGGCTAGGGTTATCATTAGAATTAGGGCTAGGGTTAGTGTTAGGGTTAGGTTTATGATTATGGTTAGGGTTTTGGTTAGGTTTAGTGGTAGGCTTTGGGTTAGGGTTAGGGCTAGGGTTTGGGTTAGGGTTTGGGTTAGGGTTAGGGTTAGGATTAGGGCTAGGGCTAGTCTTAGGGCTAGGCCTAGGGCTAGGGTAACGGTTAGGACATGCGTTAGAGCTAGAGTTAGGGCTAGCGTTAGGGTTCAGGTTCAGTTTAGGGTTACAGTTTGAGTTATGGGTAGTTGTAGGGTAGGGCTAGGGCTAGGGTTAGGGCTAGGCCTAGGGTTAGAATTAGGGCTAAGGTTAGGTTTAGGGTTAGGGTTAGCGTTAGGGTTAGCGCTAGGGTTACGTTTAGGGTTAGGGATAGGGTTAGGTTTAGGGCT
>NC_139475.1:14080000-14082500 GCF_057233095.1 Heloderma suspectum
ACGGTTAGTGTTTGGGTTAGGGTTAGGGTTAGTGGTAGGGGTTGGGTTAGGGTTAGGGCTAGGGTCAGGGTTTGGGCTAGGGTTAGGGTTAGGTTTATGGTAAGTGAGAGGGCTAGGGCTAAGCCTAGGGTAAGGGTCAGGGTTAGGGTTAGGGATACTGTTTGGGTTAGGGTTAGGGTTATGGTTAGGGTTAGGGTTAGGTTTAGGGTTAGGGTTAGGGTTAGGGCTAGGGTTATCATTAGGGTTAGGGCTAGGGTTAGGGTTAGGGTTAGGTTTATGATTATGGTTAGGGTTTTGGTTAGGTTTAGTGGTAGGCTTTGGGTTAGGGTTAGGGCTAGGGTTTGGGTTAGGGTTAGGGTTAGGGTTAGGATTAGGGCTAGGGCTAATCTTAGGGCTAGGGCTAGGGCTAGGGTAACGGTTAGGACATGCGTTAGAGCTAGAGTTAGGGCTAGCGTTAGGGTTCAGGTTCAGTTTAGGGTTACAGTTTGAGTTAGGGGTAGGGGTAGGGTAGGGCTAGGGCTAGGGTTAGGGCTAGGCCTAGGGTTAGAATTAGGGCTAAGGTTAGGTTTAGGGTTAGGGTTAGCGTTAGGGTTAGCGCTAGGGTTACGTTTAGGGTTAGGGATAGGGTTAGGTTTAGGGCTCGGGTTAGGGTTAGGGTTACGGTTATTGTTAGGGTTTGGGTTAGGGTTAGGGTTAGTGGTAGGGGTTGGGTTAGGGTTAGGGCTAGGGTCAGGGTTGGGGCTAGGTTTAGTGTTAGGGTTATTGTAAGTGAGAGGGTTAGGGCTAAGCCTAGGGTTATGCTTAGGGTTAGGGATACTGTTTGGGTTAGGGTTAGGGTTAGGGTTAGGGTAAGGGTTTGGGTTAGGGTTAGGGCTAGGGTGAGGTTTAGGGTTAGGGTTAGGGTTAGTTCTAGGGTTAGGGTTATCGTTAGGGTGACGCTTTGGGCTAGGGTTAGGGTTAGGGTTAGGTTTAGGGTTAGGGTTAGGGTTCGGGCTAGGGCTAGGGTTAGGGCTAGGGCTAGGGCTACGGATAGGGCTAGGGTAAGGTCTAGGGTTAGGGCTAGGGCTAGGGTAAGGGTTAGGGCTAGGGTTAGAACTAGAGCTAGGGCTAGGATTAGGGTTAGGGTTACAGTTAGTGAGAGGGTTAGGGCTAAGGCTAGTGTTAGGGTGAGATTTAGGTTTAGGGATATGGTTTTTTGTTAGGGTTAGGGTTATGGTTAGCATTAGGATTAGGGTTAGGGCGAGGGTTAGGTCGAGGGTTAGGGTTAGGGCTAGGGTTAGGGTTAGGGTTAGGGTTAGGGTTAGGGTTAAGGTTAGGGTTAGGGTTAGGGTTGGGGTTGTGGTTGCTGTCGTGTTGTGGTTGGGGTTGGGGTTAGGGTTTGAGTTTGGGTTCGGGTTCCGGATAGGGTTAGAATTAGTGTTAGGGTTAGGGTTAGGGCTAGGGCTAGGGTTAGGGGTAGGCTTAGGTTTAGGTTTCGGGATACGGTTTGGATTAGGGTTAGGGTTAGGGCTAGGGTTTGGGTTAGGGTTAGGGTTAGGATTAGAGCTAGGGCTAGTGTTAGCGCTCGTGCTAGGGTAACGGTTAGGACATGCGTTAGAGCTAGAGTTAGGGCTAGCGTTAGGGTTCAGGTTCAGTTTAGGGTTACAGTTTGAGTTAGGGGTAGGGGTAGGGTAGGGCTAGGGCTAGGGTTAGGGCTAGGCCTAGGGTTAGAATTAGGGCTAAGGTTAGGTTTAGGCTTAGGCTTAGCGTTAGGGTTAATGCTAGGGTTACGTTTAGGGTTAGTGATAGGGTTAGGTTTAGGGCTCGGGTTAGGGTTAGGGTTACTGTTACGGTTAGTGTTTGGGTTAGGTTTACGGTTAGTGGTAGGGGTTGGGTTAGGGTTAGGGCTAGGGTCAGGGTTTGGGCTAGGGTTAGGGTTAGGGTTATGGTAAGTGAGAGGGCTAGGGCTAAGCCTAGGGTAAGGGTCAGGGTTAGGGTTAGGGATACTGTTTGGGTTAGGGTTAGGGTTACGGTTAGGGTTAGGGTTAGGGTTAGGGTGACGGTTAGGGTTAGGGTTGGGGTTAGGGTGAGGGTCAGGTCTAGGGTTAGGGTGAGGGTTAGGGTTAGTGTTAGGGCCAGGGTTAGCATTAGGGTCAGGGCTACGGTTAGGGTTAGGGGTAGGGGTAGGGGTAGGATTAGGGTAGTGTTAGGGTTACGGCTATGGTTAGGGTTAGGGTTAGGGTTAGGGTTAGGGTTAGGGTTAGAGTTAGGGCAAGGGTTAGGGCTAGAGTTCAGGTTAGGTTTAGGGTAGGGTTAGGGCTAGGGCTAGGGTTAGGGTTAGGGTTAGGGTTAGGTTTAGGGCGAGGGCTAGGGCTAGGGTTTGTGTTAGGGTTAGGGCTAGGGCTAGGGCTAGGGTTAGGGTTAGGGTTAGGGTTAGGGTTAGGGTTAGGTTTAGGTGTAGGGTTAGGGTTAGGCTCAGGGGCAGGTTTAGGGGTAGGGCTAGGGTTAGTTGTAGTGTTAG
>NC_139475.1:14095000-14097500 GCF_057233095.1 Heloderma suspectum
GAGAGCGTTAGGGCTAAGCCTAGGGTTATGCTTAGGGTTAGGGATACTGTTTGGGTCAGGGTTAGGGTTAGGGTAAGGGTTTGGGTTAGGGTTAGGGCTAGGGTGAGGTTTAGGGTTAGGGTTAGGTTTAGGGTTAGTTCTAGGGTTAGGGTTATCGTTAGGGTGACGCTTTGGGCTAGGGTTAGGGTTAGGGTTAGGGTTAGGGTTAGGTTTAGGGTTAGGGTTAGGGTTTGGGCTAGGGCTAGGGTTAGGGCTAGGGCTAGGGCTACGGATAGGGCTAGGGTAAGGTCTAGGGTTAGGGCTAGGGCTGGGGTTGGGGTTGAGGTTAGGGTTAGGGTTTCGGTTGGGGTTGTGGTTGGTGTCGTGTTGTGGTTGGGGTTGGGGTTAGGGTTTGAGTTTGGGTTCGGGTTCCGGATAGGGTTAGAATTAGTGTTAGGGTTAGGGTTAGGGCTAGGGCTAGGGTTAGGGGTAGGCTTAGGTTTAGGGATACGGTTTGGATTAGGGTTAGGGTTAGGGCTAGGGTTTGGGTTAGGGTTAGGGTTAGGATTAGGGCTAGGGCTAGTGTTAGCGCTAGGGCTAGGGCTAGGGTAACGGTTAGGACATGCGTTAGAGCTAGAGTTAGGGCTAGCGTTAGGGTTCAGGTTCAGTTTAGGGTTACAGTTTGAGTTAGGGGTAGGGGTAGGGTAGGGCTAGGGCTAGGGTTAGGGCTAGGCCTAGGGTTAGAATTAGGGCTAAGGTTAGGTTTAGGCTTAGGCTTAGCGTTAGGGTTAATGCTAGGGTTACGTTTAGGGTTAGTGATAGGGTTAGGTTTAGGGCTCGGGTTAGGGTTAGGGTTACTGTTACGGTTAGTGTTTGGGTTAGGGTTAGGGTTAGTGGTAGGGGTTGGGTGAGGGTTAGGGCTAGGGTCAGGGTTTGGGCTAGGGTTAGGGTTAGGTTTATGGTAAGTGAGAGGGCTAGGGCTAAGCCTAGGGTAAGGGTCAGGGTTAGGGTTAGGGATACTGTTTGGGTTAGGGTTCGGGTTATGGTTAGGGTTAGGGTTAGGTTTAGGGTTAGGGTTAGGGTTAGGGTTAGGGCTAGGGTTATCATTAGGGTTAGGGCTAGGGTTAGGGTTAGGGTTAGGTTTATGATTATGGTTAGGGTTTTGGTTAGGTTTAGTGGTAGGCTTTGGGTTAGGGTTAGGGCTAGGGTTTGGGTTAGGGTTTGGGTTAGGGTTAGGGTTAGGATTAGGGCTAGGGCTAATCTTAGGGCTAGGGCTAGGGCTAGGGTAACGGTTAGGACATGCGTTAGAGCTAGAGTTAGGGCTAGCGTTAGGGTTCAGGTTCAGTTTAGGGTTACAGTTTGAGTTAGGGGTAGGGGTAGGGTAGGGCTAGGGCTAGGGTTAGGGCTAGGCCTAGGGTTAGAATTAGGGCTAAGGTTAGGTTTAGGGTTAGGGTTAGCGTTAGGGTTAGCGCTAGGGTTACGTTTAGGGTTAGGGATAGGGTTAGGTTTAGGGCTCGGGTTAGGGTTAGGGTTACGGTTATTGTTAGGGTTTGGGTTAGGGTTAGGGTTAGTGGTAGGGGTTGGGTTAGGGTTAGGGCTAGGGTCAGGGTTGGGGCTAGGGTTAGTGTTAGGGTTATTGTAAGTGAGAGGGTTAGGGCTAAGCCTAGGGTTATGCTTAGGGTTAGGGATACTGTTTGGGTTAGGGTTAGGGTTAGGGTTAGGGTAAGGGTTTGGGTTAGGGTTAGGGCTAGGGTGAGGTTTAGGGTTAGGGTTAGGGTTAGTTCTAGGGTTAGGGTTATCGTTAGGGTGACGCTTTGGGCTAGGGTTAGGGTTAGGGTTAGGGTTAGGTTTAGGGTTAGGGTTAGGGTTCGGGCTAGGGCTAGGGTTAGGGCTAGGGCTAGGGCTACGGATAGGGCTAGGGTAAGGTCTAGGGTTAGGGCTAGGGCTAGGGTAAGGGTTAGGGCTAGGGTTAGAACTAGAGCTAGGGCTAGGATTAGGGTTAGGGTTACAGTTAGTGAGAGGGTTAGGGCTAAGGCTAGTGTTAGGGTGAGATTTAGGTTTAGGGATATGGTTTTTTGTTAGGGTTAGGGTTATGGTTAGCGTTAGGATTAGGGTTAGGGCTAGGGTTAGGTCGAGGGTTAGGGTTAGGGTTAGGGTTAGGGCTAGGGTCAGGGTTGGGGCTAGGGTTAGGGTTAGGGTTATTGTAAGTGAGAGGGTTAGGGCTAAGCCTAGGGTTATGCTTAGGGTTAGGGATACTGTTTGGGTTAGGGTTAGGGTTAGGGTAAGGGTTTGGGTTAGGGTTAGGGCTAGGGTGAGGTTTAGGGTTAGGGTTAGTTTTAGGGTTAGTTCTAGGGTTAGGGTTATCGTTAGGGTGACGCTTTGGGCTAGGGTTAGGGTTAGGGTTAGGGTTAGGTTTAGGGTTAGGGTTAGGGTTTGGGCTAGGGCTAGGGTTAGGGCTAGGGCTAGGGCTATGGATAGGGCTAGGGTAAGGTCTAGGGTTAGGGCTAGGGCTGGGGTTGGG
>NC_139475.1:14142500-14145000 GCF_057233095.1 Heloderma suspectum
AGGGCTAGGGCTAGGGCTAGGGCTAGGGTAACGGTTAGGGCTAGGGTTAGAGCTAGAGCTAGGGCTAGGGTTAGGGTTCAGGTTCAGGTTCAGTTTAGGGTTACAGTTTGGGTTAGGGGCAGGGGTAGGGGTAGGGCTATGGTTACGGCTAGGCCTAGGGTTAGGGCTAGGGCTAGGGTTAGGTTTAGGGTTAGCGTTAGAGTTAGGATTAGCGCTAGGGTTAGGGTTATGGTTAGGGTTAGGGTTAGGTTCAGGTTTAGGGCTCGGGTTAGTGTTAGGTTTAGGGTTACGGTTCTGGTTAGGGTTTGGGTTAGGGTTAGGGTTAGGATTAGGGCTAGGGCTAGTGTTAGGGCTAGGGCTAGGGCTAGGGTAACGGTTAGGACATGCGTTAGAGCTAGAGTTAGGGCTAGCGTTAGGGTTCAGGTTCAGTTTAGGGTTACAGTTTGAGTTAGGGGTAGGGGTAGGGTAGGGCTAGGGCTAGGGTTAGGGCTAGGCCTAGGGTTAGAATTAGGGCTAAGGTTAGGTTTAGGGTTAGGGTTAGCGTTAGGGTTAGCGCTAGGGTTACGTTTAGGGTTAGGGATAGGGTTAGGTTTAGGGCTCGGGTTAGGGTTAGGGTTACGGTTATGGTTAGGGTTTGGGTTAGGGTTAGGGTTAGTGGTAGGGGTTGGGTTAGGGTTAGGGCTAGGGTCAGGGTTGGGGCTAGGGTTAGGGTTAGGGTTATTGTAAGTGAGAGGGTTAGGGCTAAGCCTAGGGTTATGCTTAGGGTTAGGGATACTGTTTGGGTTAGGGTTAGGGTTAGGGTAAGGGTTTGGGTTAGGGTTAGGGCTAGGGTGAGGTTTTGGGTTAGGGTTAGGGTTAGGGTTAGTTCTAGGGTTAGGGTTATCGTTAGGGTGACGCTTTGGGCTAGGGTTAGGGTTAGGGTTAGGTTTAGGTTTAGGGTTCGGGCTAGGGCTAGGGTTAGGGCTAGGGCTAGGGCTACGGATAGGGCTAGGGTAAGGTCTAGGGTTAGGGCTAGGGCTAGGGTAAGGGTTAGGGCTAGGGTTAGAACTAGAGCTAGGGCTAGGATTAGGGTTAGGGTTACAGTTAGTGAGAGGGTTAGGGCTAAGGCTAGTGTTAGGGTGAGATTTAGGTTTAGGGATATGGTTTTTTGTTAGGGTTAGGGTTATGGTTAGCGTTAGGATTAGGGTTAGGGCTAGGGTTAGGTCGAGGGTTAGGGTTAGGGTTAGGGTTAGGGCTAGGGTCAGGGTTGGGGCTAGGGTTAGGGTTAGGGTTATTGTAAGTGAGAGGGTTAGGGCTAAGCCTAGGGTTATGCTTAGGATTAGGGATACTGTTTGGGTTAGGGTTAGGGTTAGGGTAAGGGTTTGGGTTAGGGTTAGGGCTAGGGTGAGGTTTAGGGTTAGGGTTAGTTTTAGGGTTAGTTCTAGGGTTAGGGTTATCGTTAGGGTGACGCTTTGGGCTAGGGTTAGGGTTAGGGTTAGGGTTAGGTTTAGGGTTAGGGTTAGGGTTCGGGCTAGGGCTAGGGTTAGGGCTAGGGCTAGGGCTATGGATAGGGCTAGGGTAAGGTCTAGGGTTAGGGCTAGGGCTGGGGTTGGGGTTGAGGTTAGGGTTAGGGTTACGGTTGGGGTTGTGGTTGCTGTCGTGTTGTGGTTGGGGTTGGGGTTATGGTTTGAGTTTGGGTTCGGGTTCCGGATAGGGTTAGAATTAGTGTTAGGGTTAGGGTTAGGGCTAGGGCTAGGGTTAGGGGTAGGCTTAGGTTTAGGGATACGGTTTGGATTAGGGTTAGGGTTAGGGCTAGGGTTTGGGTTAGGGTTAGGGTTAGGATTAGGGCTAGGGCTAGTGTTAGCGCTAGGGCTAGGGCTAGGGTAACGGTTAGGACATGCGTTAGAGCTAGAGTTAGGGCTAGCGTTAGGGTTCAGGTTCAGTTTAGGGTTACAGTTTGAGTTTGGGGTAGGGGTAGGGTAGGGCTAGGGCTAGGGTTAGGGCTAGGCCTAGGGTTAGAATTAGGGCTAAGGTTAGGTTTAGGCTTAGGCTTAGCGTTAGGGTTAATGCTAGGGTTACGTTTAGGGTTAGGGATAGGGTTAGGTTTAGGGCTCGGGTTAGGGTTAGGGTTACTGTTACGGTTAGTGTTTGCGTTAGGGTTAGGGTTAGTGGTAGGGGTTGGGTTAGGGTTAGGGCTAGGGTCAGGGTTTGGGCTAGGGTTAGGGTTAGGGTTATGGTAAGTGAGAGGGCTAGGGCTAAGCCTAGGGTAAGGGTCAGGGTTAGGGTTAGGGATACTGTTTGGGTTAGGGTTAGGGTTACGGTTAGGGTTATGGTTAGGGTTGGGGTTAGGGTTAGGGTTAGGGTTATGGTTAGGGTTAGGGTTAGGGCTAGGGTTATCATTAGAGTTAGGGCTAGGGTTAGTGTTAGGGTTAGGGCTAGGGCTCGGGTTAGGGGTAGGCTTAGGTTTAGGGATACGGTTTGGATTAGTTTTAGGGTTAGGGCTAGGGTTTGGGTTAGGGTT
>NC_139475.1:14152500-14155000 GCF_057233095.1 Heloderma suspectum
GGTTAGGGTTAGGGTTAGGGCTAGGGTTATCATTAGAATTAGGGCTAGGGTTAGTGTTAGGGTTAGGTTTATGATTATGGTTAGGGTTTTGGTTAGGTTTAGTGGTAGGCTTTGGGTTAGGGTTAGGGCTAGGGTTTGGGTTAGGGTTTGGGTTAGGGTTAGGGTTAGGATTAGGGCTAGGGCTAGTCTTAGGGCTAGGCCTAGGGCTAGGGTAACGGTTAGGACATGCGTTAGAGCTAGAGTTAGGGCTAGCGTTAGGGTTCAGGTTCAGTTTAGGGTTACAGTTTGAGTTATGGGTAGGGGTAGGGTAGGGCTAGGGCTAGGGTTAGGGCTAGGCCTAGGGTTAGAATTAGGGCTAAGGTTAGGTTTAGGGTTAGGGTTAGCGTTAGGGTTAGCGCTAGGGTTACGTTTAGGGTTAGGGATAGGGTTAGGTTTAGGGCTCGGGTTAGGGTTAGGGTTACGGTTATGGTTAGGGTTTGGGTTAGGGTTAGGGTTAGTGGTAGGGGTTGGGTTAGGGTTAGGGCTAGGGTCAGGGTTGGGGCTAGGGTTAGGGTTAGGGTTATTGTAAGTGAGAGCGTTAGGGCTAAGCCTAGGGTTATGCTTAGGGTTAGGGATACTGTTTGGGTCAGGGTTAGGGTTAGGGTAAGGGTTTGGGTTAGGGTTAGGGCTAGGGTGAGGTTTAGGGTTAGGGTTAGGTTTAGGGTTAGTTCTAGGGTTAGGGTTATCGTTAGGGTGACGCTTTGGGCTAGGGTTAGGGTTAGGGTTAGGGTTAGGGTTAGGTTTAGGGTTAGGGTTAGGGTTTGGGCTAGGGCTAGGGTTAGGGCTAGGGCTAGGGCTACGGATAGGGCTAGGGTAAGGTCTAGGGTTAGGGCTAGGGCTGGGGTTGGGGTTGAGGTTAGGGTTAGGGTTTCGGTTGGGGTTGTGGTTGGTGTCGTGTTGTGGTTGGGGTTGGGGTTAGGGTTTGAGTTTGGGTTCGGGTTCCGGATAGGGTTAGAATTAGTGTTAGGGTTAGGGTTAGGGCTAGGGCTAGGGTTAGGGGTAGGCTTAGGTTTAGGGATACGGTTTGGATTAGGGTTAGGGTTAGGGCTAGGGTTTGGGTTAGGGTTAGGGTTAGGATTAGGGCTAGGGCTAGTGTTAGCGCTAGGGCTAGGGCTAGGGTAACGGTTAGGACATGCGTTAGAGCTAGAGTTAGGGCTAGCGTTAGGGTTCAGGTTCAGTTTAGGGTTACAGTTTGAGTTAGGGGTAGGGGTAGGGTAGGGCTAGGGCTAGGGTTAGGGCTAGGCCTAGGGTTAGAATTAGGGCTAAGGTTAGGTTTAGGCTTAGGCTTAGCGTTAGGGTTAATGCTAGGGTTACGTTTAGGGTTAGTGATAGGGTTAGGTTTAGGGCTCGGGTTAGGGTTAGGGTTACTGTTACGGTTAGTGTTTGGGTTAGGGTTAGGGTTAGTGGTAGGGGTTGGGTGAGGGTTAGGGCTAGGGTCAGGGTTTGGGCTAGGGTTAGGGTTAGGTTTATGGTAAGTGAGAGGGCTAGGGCTAAGCCTAGGGTAAGGGTCAGGGTTAGGGTTAGGGATACTGTTCGGGTTAGGGTTCGGGTTATGGTTAGGGTTAGGGTTAGGTTTAGGGTTAGGGTTAGGGTTAGGGTTAGGGCTAGGGTTATCATTAGGGTTAGGGCTAGGGTTAGGGTTAGGGTTAGGTTTATGATTATGGTTAGGGTTTTGGTTAGGTTTAGTGGTAGGCTTTGGGTTAGGGTTAGGGCTAGGGTTTGGGTTAGGGTTTGGGTTAGGGTTAGGGTTAGGATTAGGGCTAGGGCTAATCTTAGGGCTAGGGCTAGGGCTAGGGTAACGGTTAGGACATGCGTTAGAGCTAGAGTTAGGGCTAGCGTTAGGGTTCAGGTTCAGTTTAGGGTTACAGTTTGAGTTAGGGGTAGGGGTAGGGTAGGGCTAGGGCTAGGGTTAGGGCTAGGCCTAGGGTTAGAATTAGGGCTAAGGTTAGGTTTAGGGTTAGGGTTAGCGTTAGGGTTAGCGCTAGGGTTACGTTTAGGGTTAGGGATAGGGTTAGGTTTAGGGCTCGGGTTAGGGTTAGGGTTACGGTTATTGTTAGGGTTTGGGTTAGGGTTAGGGTTAGTGGTAGGGGTTGGGTTAGGGTTAGGGCTAGGGTCAGGGTTGGGGCTAGGGTTAGTGTTAGGGTTATTGTAAGTGAGAGGGTTAGGGCTAAGCCTAGGGTTATGCTTAGGGTTAGGGATACTGTTTGGGTTAGGGTTAGGGTTAGGGTTAGGGTAAGGGTTTGGGTTAGGGTTAGGGCTAGGGTGAGGTTTAGGGTTAGGGTTAGGGTTAGTTCTAGGGTTAGGGTTATCGTTAGGGTGACGCTTTGGGCTAGGGTTAGGGTTAGGGTTAGGGTTAGGTTTAGGGTTAGGGTTAGGGTTCGGGCTAGGGCTAGGGTTAGGGCTAGGGCTAGGGCTACGGATAGGGCTAGGGTAAGGTCTAGGGTTAGGGCTAGGGCTAGGG
>NC_139475.1:14167500-14187500 GCF_057233095.1 Heloderma suspectum
GCTAGGGTCAGGGTTGGGACTAGGGTTAGGGTTAGGGTTATTGTAAGTGAGAGGGTTAGGGCTAAGCCTAGGGTTATGCTTAGGGTTAGGGATACTGTTTGGGTTAGGGTTAGGGTTAGGGTAAGGGTTTGGGTTAGGGTTAGGGCTAGGGTGAGGTTTAGGGTTAGGGTTAGGGTTAGTTCTAGGGTTAGGGTTATCGTTAGGGTGACGCTTTGGGCTAGGGTTAGGGTTAGGGTTAGGGTTAGGGTTAGGGTTAGGGTTCGGGCTAGGGCTAGGGTTAGGGCTAGGGCTAGGGCTACGGATAGGGCTAGGGTAAGGTCTAGGGTTAGGGCTAGGGCTAGGGTAAGGGTTAGGGCTAGGGTTAGAACTAGAGCTAGGGCTAGGATTAGGGTTAGGGTTACAGTTAGTGAGAGGGTTAGGGCTAAGGCTAGTGTTAGGGTGAGATTTAGGTTTAGGGATATGGTTTTTTGTTAGGGTTATGGTTATGGTTAGCATTAGGATTAGGATTAGGACGAGGGTTAGGGTTAGGGTTAGGTTTAGGGTTAGGGTGAGGGTTAGGGTTAGGGTTGGGGTTAGGTTGAGGGTCAGGGCTAGGGTTAGGGTGAGGGATACTGTTTGGGTTAGGGTTAGGGTTACGGTTAGGGTTAGGGTTAGGGTTAGGGTTAGGGTGAGGGTGAGGGTTAGGGTTGGGGTTAGGGTGAGGGTCAGGGCTAGGGTTAGGGTGAGGGTTAGGGTTAGTGCTAGGGCCAGGGTTAGCATTAGGGTCAGGGCTACGGTTAGGGTTAGGGGTAGGGGTAGGGGTAGGGGTAGGATTAGGGTAGTGTTAGGGTCACGGCTATGGTTAGGGTTAGGGTTAGGGTTAGGGTTAGGGTTAGGGTTAGAGTTAGGGCAAGGGTTAGGGCTAGAGTTCAGGTTAGGTTTAGGGTAGGGTTAGGGCTAGGGCTAGGGTTACGGTTAGGGTTAGGGTTAGGTTTAGGGCGAGGGCTAGGGCTAGGGTTTGTGTTAGGGTTAGGGCTAGGGCTAGGGCTAGGGTTAGTGTTAGGGTTAGGGTTAGGGTTAGGGTTAGGTTTAGGTGTAGGGTTAGGGTTAGGCTTAGGGGCAGGTTTAGGGGTAGGGCTAGGGTTAGTTGTAGTGTTAGAGCTAGGGCTAGGGCTTGGGATAGGGATAGGGATAGGGATAGGGATAGGGATAGGGATAGGGATCGGGTTAGTGTTAGTGTTAGTGTTAGGGCTAGGGCTAGGGTTAGGGTTAGGGTTAGGGTTAAGGTTAGGGTTAGGGTTAGGGTTAGGGTTAGGGCTAGGGATAGGGTTAGGGTTAGGGCTAGGGTTAGGGTTAGGGTTCGGGCTAAGATTAGGGCTAGGGTTAGGGCTAGGGCTAGGGCTAGGGCTAGGGTAACGGTTAGGGCTAGGGTTAGAGCTAGAGCTAGGGCTAGGGTTAGGGTTCAGGTTCAGGTTCAGTTTAGGGTTACAGTTTGGGTTAGGGGCAGGGGTAGGGGTAGGGCTATGGTTACGGCTAGGCCTAGGGTTAGGGCTAGGGCTAGGGTTAGGTTTAGGGTTAGCGTTAGAGTTAGGATTAGCGCTAGGGTTAGGGTTATGGTTAGGGTTAGGGTTAGGTTCAGGTTTAGGGCTCGGGTTAGTGTTAGGTTTAGGGTTACGGTTCTGGTTAGGGTTTGGGTTAGGGTTAGGGTTAGGATTAGGGCTAGGGCTAGTGTTAGGGCTAGGGCTAGGGCTAGGGTAACGGTTAGGACATGCGTTAGAGCTAGAGTTAGGGCTAGCGTTAGGGTTCAGGTTCAGTTTAGGGTTACAGTTTGAGTTAGGGGTAGGGGTAGGGTAGGGCTAGGGCTAGGGTTAGGGCTAGGCCTAGGGTTAGAATTAGGGCTAAGGTTAGGTTTAGGGTTAGGGTTAGCGTTAGGGTTAGCGCTAGGGTTACGTTTAGGGTTAGGGATAGGGTTAGGTTTAGGGCTCGGGTTAGGGTTAGGGTTACGGTTATGGTTAGGGTTTGGGTTAGGGTTAGGGTTAGTGGTAGGGGTTGGGTTAGGGTTAGGGCTAGGGTCAGGGTTGGGGCTAGGGTTAGGGTTAGGGTTATTGTAAGTGAGAGGGTTAGGGCTAAGCCTAGGGTTATGCTTAGGGTTAGGGATACTGTTTGGGTTAGGGTTAGGGTTAGGGTAAGGGTTTGGGTTAGGGTTAGGGCTAGGGTGAGGTTTTGGGTTAGGGTTAGGGTTAGGGTTAGTTCTAGGGTTAGGGTTATCGTTAGGGTGACGCTTTGGGCTAGGGTTAGGGTTAGGGTTAGGTTTAGGTTTAGGGTTCGGGCTAGGGCTAGGGTTAGGGCTAGGGCTAGGGCTACGGATAGGGCTAGGGTAAGGTCTAGGGTTAGGGCTAGGGCTAGGGTAAGGGTTAGGGCTAGGGTTAGAACTAGAGCTAGGGCTAGGATTAGGGTTAGGGTTACAGTTAGTGAGAGGGTTAGGGCTAAGGCTAGTGTTAGGGTGAGATTTAGGTTTAGGGATATGGTTTTTTGTTAGGGTTAGGGTTATGGTTAGCGTTAGGATTAGGGTTAGGGCTAGGGTTAGGTCGAGGGTTAGGGTTAGGGTTAGGGTTAGGGCTAGGGTCAGGGTTGGGGCTAGGGTTAGGGTTAGGGTTATTGTAAGTGAGAGGGTTAGGGCTAAGCCTAGGGTTATGCTTAGGATTAGGGATACTGTTTGGGTTAGGGTTAGGGTTAGGGTAAGGGTTTGGGTTAGGGTTAGGGCTAGGGTGAGGTTTAGGGTTAGGGTTAGTTTTAGGGTTAGTTCTAGGGTTAGGGTTATCGTTAGGGTGACGCTTTGGGCTAGGGTTAGGGTTAGGGTTAGGGTTAGGTTTAGGGTTAGGGTTAGGGTTCGGGCTAGGGCTAGGGTTAGGGCTAGGGCTAGGGCTATGGATAGGGCTAGGGTAAGGTCTAGGGTTAGGGCTAGGGCTGGGGTTGGGGTTGAGGTTAGGGTTAGGGTTACGGTTGGGGTTGTGGTTGCTGTCGTGTTGTGGTTGGGGTTGGGGTTATGGTTTGAGTTTGGGTTCGGGTTCCGGATAGGGTTAGAATTAGTGTTAGGGTTAGGGTTAGGGCTAGGGCTAGGGTTAGGGGTAGGCTTAGGTTTAGGGATACGGTTTGGATTAGGGTTAGGGTTAGGGCTAGGGTTTGGGTTAGGGTTAGGGTTAGGATTAGGGCTAGGGCTAGTGTTAGCGCTAGGGCTAGGGCTAGGGTAACGGTTAGGACATGCGTTAGAGCTAGAGTTAGGGCTAGCGTTAGGGTTCAGGTTCAGTTTAGGGTTACAGTTTGAGTTTGGGGTAGGGGTAGGGTAGGGCTAGGGCTAGGGTTAGGGCTAGGCCTAGGGTTAGAATTAGGGCTAAGGTTAGGTTTAGGCTTAGGCTTAGCGTTAGGGTTAATGCTAGGGTTACGTTTAGGGTTAGGGATAGGGTTAGGTTTAGGGCTCGGGTTAGGGTTAGGGTTACTGTTACGGTTAGTGTTTGCGTTAGGGTTAGGGTTAGTGGTAGGGGTTGGGTTAGGGTTAGGGCTAGGGTCAGGGTTTGGGCTAGGGTTAGGGTTAGGGTTATGGTAAGTGAGAGGGCTAGGGCTAAGCCTAGGGTAAGGGTCAGGGTTAGGGTTAGGGATACTGTTTGGGTTAGGGTTAGGGTTACGGTTAGGGTTATGGTTAGGGTTGGGGTTAGGGTTAGGGTTAGGGTTATGGTTAGGGTTAGGGTTAGGGCTAGGGTTATCATTAGAGTTAGGGCTAGGGTTAGTGTTAGGGTTAGGGCTAGGGCTCGGGTTAGGGGTAGGCTTAGGTTTAGGGATACGGTTTGGATTAGTTTTAGGGTTAGGGCTAGGGTTTGGGTTAGGGTTAGGGTTAGGATTAGGGCTAGGGCTAGTGTTAGCGCTAGGGCTAGGGTAACGGTTAGGACATGCGTTAGAGCTAGAGTTAGGGCTAGCGTTAGGGTTCAGGTTCAGTTTAGGGTTACAGTTTGAGTTAGGGGTAGGGGTAGGGTAGGGCTAGGGCTAGGGTTAGGGCTAGGCCTAGGGTTAGAATTAGGGCTAAGGTTAGGTTCAGGGTTAGGGTTAGCGTTAGGGTTAGCGCTAGGGTTACGTTTAGGGTTAGGGATAGGGTTAGGTTTAGGGCTCGGGTTAGGGTTAGGGTTACGGTTATGGTTAGGGTTTGGGTTAGGGTTAGGGTTAGTGGTAGGGGTTGGGTTAGGGTTAGGGCTAGGGTCAGGGTTGGGGCTAGGGTTAGGGTTAGGGTTATTGTAAGTGAGAGCGTTAGGGCTAAGCCTAGGGTTATGCTTAGGGTTAGGGATACTGTTTGGGTTAGGGTTAGGGTTAGGGTAAGGGTTTGGGTTAGGGTTAGGGCTAGGGTGAGGTTTAGGGTTAGGGTTAGGTTTAGGGTTAGTTCTAGGGTTAGGGTTATCGTTAGGGTGACGCTTTGGGCTAGGGTTAGGGTTAGGGTTAGGGTTAGGTTTAGGGTTAGGGTTAGGGTTCGGGCTAGGGCTAGGGTTAGGGCTAGGGCTAGGGCTACGGATAGGGCTAGGGTAAGGTCTAGGGTTAGGGCTAGGGCTGGGGTTGGGGTTGAGGTTAGGGTTAGGGTTACGGTTGGGGTTGTGGTTGGTGTCGTGTTGTGGTTGGGGTTGGGGTTAGGGTTTGAGTTTGGGTTCGGGTTCCGGATAGGGTTAGAATTAGTGTTAGGGTTAGGGTTAGGGTTAGGGCTAGGGCTAGGGTTAGGGGTAGGCTTAGGTTTAGGGATACGGTTTGGATTAGGGTTAGGGTTAGGGCTAGGGCTAGGGTTTGGGTTAGGGTTAGGGTTAGGATTAGGGCTAGGGCTAGTGTTAGCGCTAGGGCTAGGGCTAGGGTAACGGTTAGGACATGCGTTAGAGCTAGAGTTAGGGCTAGCGTTAGGGTTCAGGTTCAGTTTAGGGTTACAGTTTGAGTTAGGGGTAGGGGTAGGGTAGGGCTAGGGCTAGGGTTAGGGCTAGGCCTAGGGTTAGAATTAGGGCTAAGGTTAGGTTTAGGGTTAGGGTTAGCGTTAGGGTTAGCGCTAGGGTTACGTTTAGGGTTAGGGATAGGGTTAGGTTTAGGGCTCGGGTTAGGGTTAGGGTTACGGTTATGGTTAGTGTTTGGGTTAGGGTTAGGGTTAGTGGTAGGGGTTGGGTTAGGGTTAGGGCTAGGGTCAGGGTTGGGGCTAGGGTTAGGGTTAGGGTTATTGTAAGTGAGAGGGTTAGGGCTAAGCCTAGGGTTATGCTTAGGGTTAGGGATACTGTTTGGGTTAGGGTTAGGGTTAGGGTAAGGGTTTGGGTTAGGGTTAGGGCTAGGGTGAGGTTTTGGGTTAGGGTTAGGGTTAGGGTTAGTTCTAGGGTTAGGGTTATCATTAGGGTGACGCTTTGGGCTAGGGTTAGGGTTAGGGTTAGGGTTAGGGTTAGGTTTAGGGTTAGGGTTCGGGCTAGGGCTAGGGTTAGGGCTAGGGCTAGGGCTACGGATAGGGCTAGGGTAAGGTCTAGGGTTAGGGCTAGGGCTAGGGTAAGGGTTAGGGCTAGGGTTAGAACTAGAGCTAGGGCTAGGATTAGGGTTAGGGTTACAGTTAGTGAGAGGGTTAGGACTAAGACTAGTGTTAGGGTGAGATTTAGGTTTAGGGATATGGTTTTTTGTTAGGGTTAGGGTTATGGTTAGCGTTAGGATTAGGGTTAGGGCTAGGGTTAGGTCGAGGGTTAGGGTTAGGGTTAGGGTTAGGGTTAGGGCTAGGGTCAGGGTTGGGGCTAGGGTTAGGGTTAGGGTTATTGTAAGTGAGAGGGTTAGGGCTAAGCCTAGGGTTATGCTTAGGGTTAGGGATACTGTTTGGGTTAGGGTTAGGGTTAGGGTAAGGGTTTGGGTTAGGGTTAGGGCTAGGGTGAGGTTTAGGGTTAGGGTTAGGGTTAGGGTTAGTTCTAGGGTTAGGGTTATCGTTAGGGTGACGCTTTGGGCTAGGGTTAGGGTTAGGGTTAGGTTTAGGGTTAGGGTTCGGGCTAGGGCTAGGGTTAGGGCTAGGGTTAGGGCTAGGGCTACGGATAGGGCTAGGGTAAGGTCTAGGGTTAGGGCTAGGGCTGGGGTTGGGGTTGAGGTTAGGGTTAGGGTTATGGTTGGGGTTGTGGTTGCTGTCGTGTTGTGGTTGGGGTTGGGGTTAGGGTTTGAGTTTGGGTTCGGGTTCCGGATAGGGTTAGAATTAGTGTTAGGGTTAGGGTTAGGGCTAGGGCTAGGGTTAGGGGTAGGCTTAGGTTTAGGGATACGGTTTGGATTAGGGTTAGGGTTAGGGCTAGGGTTTGGGTTAGGGTTAGGGTTAGGATTAGGGCTAGGGCTAGTGTTAGCGCTAGGGCTAGGGCTAGGGTAACGGTTAGGACATGCGTTAGAGCTAGAGTTAGGGCTAGCGTTAGGGTTCAGGTTCAGTTTAGGGTTACAGTTTGAGTTTGGGGTAGGGGTAGGGTAGGGCTAGGGCTAGGGTTAGGGCTAGGCCTAGGGTTAGAATTAGGGCTAAGGTTAGGTTTAGGCTTAGGCTTAGCGTTAGGGTTAATGCTAGGGTTACGTTTAGGGTTAGTGATAGGGTTAGGTTTAGGGCTCGGGTTAGGGTTAGGGTTACTGTTACGGTTAGTGTTTGGGTTAGGGTTAGGGTTAGTGGTAGGGGTTGGGTTAGGGTTAGGGCTAGGGTCAGGGTTTGGGCTAGGGTTAGGGTTATGGTAAGTGAGAGGGCTAGGGCTAAGCCTAGGGTAAGGGTCAGGGTTAGGGTTAGGGATACTGTTTGGGTTAGGGTTAGGGTTACGGTTAGGGTTAGGGTTAGGGTTGGGGTTAGGGTTAGGGTTAGGGTTATGGTTAGGGTTAGGGTTAGGGCTAGGGTTATCATTAGAATTAGGGCTAGGGTTAGTGTTAGGGTTAGGTTTATGATTATGGTTAGGGTTTTGGTTAGGTTTAGTGGTAGGCTTTGGGTTAGGGTTAGGACTAGGGTTTGGGTTAGGGTTTGGGTTAGGGTTAGGGTTAGGATTAGGGCTAGGGCTAGTCTTAGGGCTAGGCCTAGGGCTAGGGTAACGGTTAGGACATGCGTTAGAGCTAGAGTTAGGGCTAGCGTTAGGGTTCAGGTTCAGTTTAGGGTTACAGTTTGAGTTATGGGTAGGGGTAGGGTAGGGCTAGGGCTAGGGTTAGGGCTAGGCCTAGGGTTAGAATTAGGGCTAAGGTTAGGTTTAGGGTTAGGGTTAGCGTTAGGGTTAGCGCTAGGGTTACGTTTAGGGTTAGGGATAGGGTTAGGTTTAGGGCTCGGGTTAGGGTTAGGGTTACGGTTATGGTTAGGGTTTGGGTTAGGGTTAGGGTTAGTGGTAGGGGTTGGGTTAGGGTTAGGGCTAGGGTCAGGGTTGGGGCTAGGGTTAGGGTTAGGGTTATTGTAAGTGAGAGCGTTAGGGCTAAGCCTAGGGTTATGCTTAGGGTTAGGGATACTGTTTGGGTTAGGGTTAGGGTTAGGGTAAGGGTTTGGGTTAGGGTTAGGGCTAGGGTGAGGTTTTGGGTTAGGGTTAGGGTTAGGGTTAGTTCTAGGGTTAGGGTTATCGTTAGGGTGACGCTTTGGGCTAGGGTTAGGGTTAGGGTTAGGTTTAGGTTTAGGGTTCGGGCTAGGGCTAGGGTTAGGGCTAGGGCTAGGGCTACGGATAGGGCTAGGGTAAGGTCTAGGGTTAGGGCTAGGGCTAGGGTAAGGGTTAGGGCTAGGGTTAGAACTAGAGCTAGGGCTAGGATTAGGGTTAGGGTTACAGTTAGTGAGAGGGTTAGGGCTAAGGCTAGTGTTAGGGTGAGATTTAGGTTTAGGGATATGGTTTTTTGTTAGGGTTAGGGTTATGGTTAGCGTTAGGATTAGGGTTAGGGCTAGGGTTAGGTCGAGGGTTAGGGTTAGGGTTAGGGTTAGGGCTAGGGTCAGGGTTGGGGCTAGGGTTAGGGTTAGGGTTATTGTAAGTGAGAGGGTTAGGGCTAAGCCTAGGGTTATGCTTAGGATTAGGGATACTGTTTGGGTTAGGGTTAGGGTTAGGGTAAGGGTTTGGGTTAGGGTTAGGGCTAGGGTGAGGTTTAGGGTTAGGGTTAGTTTTAGGGTTAGTTCTAGGGTTAGGGTTATCGTTAGGGTGACGCTTTGGGCTAGGGTTAGGGTTAGGGTTAGGGTTAGGTTTAGGGTTAGGGTTAGGGTTCGGGCTAGGGCTAGGGTTAGGGCTAGGGCTAGGGCTATGGATAGGGCTAGGGTAAGGTCTAGGGTTAGGGCTAGGGCTGGGGTTGGGGTTGAGGTTAGGGTTAGGGTTACGGTTGGGGTTGTGGTTGCTGTCGTGTTGTGGTTGGGGTTGGGGTTATGGTTTGAGTTTGGGTTCGGGTTCCGGATAGGGTTAGAATTAGTGTTAGGGTTAGGGTTAGGGCTAGGGCTAGGGTTAGGGGTAGGCTTAGGTTTAGGGATACGGTTTGGATTAGGGTTAGGGTTAGGGCTAGGGTTTGGGTTAGGGTTAGGGTTAGGATTAGGGCTAGGGCTAGTGTTAGCGCTAGGGCTAGGGCTAGGGTAACGGTTAGGACATGCGTTAGAGCTAGAGTTAGGGCTAGCGTTAGGGTTCAGGTTCAGTTTAGGGTTACAGTTTGAGTTTGGGGTAGGGGTAGGGTAGGGCTAGGGCTAGGGTTAGGGCTAGGCCTAGGGTTAGAATTAGGGCTAAGGTTAGGTTTAGGCTTAGGCTTAGCGTTAGGGTTAATGCTAGGGTTACGTTTAGGGTTAGGGATAGGGTTAGGTTTAGGGCTCGGGTTAGGGTTAGGGTTACTGTTACGGTTAGTGTTTGCGTTAGGGTTAGGGTTAGTGGTAGGGGTTGGGTTAGGGTTAGGGCTAGGGTCAGGGTTTGGGCTAGGGTTAGGGTTAGGGTTATGGTAAGTGAGAGGGCTAGGGCTAAGCCTAGGGTAAGGGTCAGGGTTAGGGTTAGGGATACTGTTTGGGTTAGGGTTAGGGTTACGGTTAGGGTTATGGTTAGGGTTGGGGTTAGGGTTAGGGTTAGGGTTATGGTTAGGGTTAGGGTTAGGGCTAGGGTTATCATTAGAGTTAGGGCTAGGGTTAGTGTTAGGGTTAGGGCTAGGGCTCGGGTTAGGGGTAGGCTTAGGTTTAGGGATACGGTTTGGATTAGTTTTAGGGTTAGGGCTAGGGTTTGGGTTAGGGTTAGGGTTAGGATTAGGGCTAGGGCTAGTGTTAGCGCTAGGGCTAGGGTAACGGTTAGGACATGCGTTAGAGCTAGAGTTAGGGCTAGCGTTAGGGTTCAGGTTCAGTTTAGGGTTACAGTTTGAGTTAGGGGTAGGGGTAGGGTAGGGCTAGGGCTAGGGTTAGGGCTAGGCCTAGGGTTAGAATTAGGGCTAAGGTTAGGTTTAGGGTTAGGGTTAGCGTTAGGGTTAGCGCTAGGGTTACGTTTAGGGTTAGGGATAGGGTTAGGTTTAGGGCTCGGGTTAGGGTTAGTGTTACGGTTATGGTTAGGGTTTGGGTTAGGGTTAGGGTTAGTGGTAGGGGTTGGGTTAGGGTTAGGGCTAGGGTCAGGGTTGGGGCTAGGGTTAGGGTTAGGGTTATTGTAAGTGAGAGCGTTAGGGCTAAGCCTAGGGTTATGCTTAGGGTTAGGGATACTGTTTGGGTTAGGGTTAGGGTTAGGGTAAGGGTTTGGGTTAGGGTTAGGGCTAGGGTGAGGTTTAGGGTTAGGGTTAGGTTTAGGGTTAGTTCTAGGGTTAGGGTTATCGTTAGGGTGACGCTTTGGGCTAGGGTTAGGGTTAGGGTTAGGGTTAGGTTTAGGGTTAGGGTTAGGGTTCGGGCTAGGGCTAGGGTTAGGGCTAGGGCTAGGGCTACGGATAGGGCTAGGGTAAGGTCTAGGGTTAGGGCTAGGGCTGGGGTTGGGGTTGAGGTTAGGGTTAGGGTTACGGTTGGGGTTGTGGTTGGTGTCGTGTTGTGGTTGGGGTTGGGGTTAGGGTTTGAGTTTGGGTTCGGGTTCCGGATAGGGTTAGAATTAGTGTTAGGGTTAGGGTTAGGGTTAGGGCTAGGGCTAGGGTTAGGGGTAGGCTTAGGTTTAGGGATACGGTTTGGATTAGGGTTAGGGTTAGGGCTAGGGCTAGGGTTTGGGTTAGGGTTAGGGTTAGGATTAGGGCTAGGGCTAGTGTTAGCGCTAGGGCTAGGGCTAGGGTAACGGTTAGGACATGCGTTAGAGCTAGAGTTAGGGCTAGCGTTAGGGTTCAGGTTCAGTTTAGGGTTACAGTTTGAGTTAGGGGTAGGGGTAGGGTAGGGCTAGGGCTAGGGTTAGGGCTAGGCCTAGGGTTAGAATTAGGGCTAAGGTTAGGTTTAGGGTTAGGGTTAGCGTTAGGGTTAGCGCTAGGGTTACGTTTAGGGTTAGGGATAGGGTTAGGTTTAGGGCTCGGGTTAGGGTTAGGGTTACGGTTATGGTTAGTGTTTGGGTTAGGGTTAGGGTTAGTGGTAGGGGTTGGGTTAGGGTTAGGGCTAGGGTCAGGGTTGGGGCTAGGGTTAGGGTTAGGGTTATTGTAAGTGAGAGGGTTAGGGCTAAGCCTAGGGTTATGCTTAGGGTTAGGGATACTGTTTGGGTTAGGGTTAGGGTTAGGGTAAGGGTTTGGGTTAGGGTTAGGGCTAGGGTGAGGTTTTGGGTTAGGGTTAGGGTTAGGGTTAGTTCTAGGGTTAGGGTTATCATTAGGGTGACGCTTTGGGCTAGGGTTAGGGTTAGGGTTAGGGTTAGGTTTAGGGTTAGGGTTCGGGCTAGGGCTAGGGTTAGGGCTAGGGCTAGGGCTACGGATAGGGCTAGGGTAAGGTCTAGGGTTAGGGCTAGGGCTAGGGTAAGGGTTAGGGCTAGGGTTAGAACTAGAGCTAGGGCTAGGATTAGGGTTAGGGTTACAGTTAGTGAGAGGGTTAGGACTAAGACTAGTGTTAGGGTGAGATTTAGGTTTAGGGATATGGTTTTTTGTTAGGGTTAGGGTTATGGTTAGCGTTAGGATTAGGGTTAGGGCTAGGGTTAGGTCGAGGGTTAGGGTTAGGGTTAGGGTTAGGGTTAGGGTTAGGGCTAGGGTCAGGGTTGGGGCTAGGGTTAGGGTTAGGGTTATTGTAAGTGAGAGGGTTAGGGCTAAGCCTAGGGTTATGCTTAGGGTTAGGGATACTGTTTGGGTTAGGGTTAGGGTTAGGGTAAGGGTTTGGGTTAGGGTTAGGGCTAGGGTGAGGTTTAGGGTTAGGGTTAGGTTTAGGGTTAGTTCTAGGGTTAGGGTTATCGTTAGGGTGACGCTTTGGGCTAGGGTTAGGGTTAGGGTTAGGTTTAGGGTTAGGGTTCGGGCTAGGGCTAGGGTTAGGGCTAGGGTTAGGGCTAGGGCTACGGATAGGGCTAGGGTAAGGTCTAGGGTTAGGGCTAGGGCTGGGGTTGGGGTTGAGGTTAGGGTTAGGGTTATGGTTGGGGTTGTGGTTGCTGTCGTGTTGTGGTTGGGGTTGGGGTTAGGGTTTGAGTTTGGGTTCGGGTTCCGGATAGGGTTAGAATTAGTGTTAGGGTTAGGGTTAGGGCTAGGGCTAGGGTTAGGGGTAGGCTTAGGTTTAGGGATACGGTTTGGATTAGGGTTAGGGTTAGGGCTAGGGTTTGGGTTAGGGTTAGGGTTAGGATTAGGGCTAGGGCTAGTGTTAGCGCTAGGGCTAGGGCTAGGGTAACGGTTAGGACATGCGTTAGAGCTAGAGTTAGGGCTAGCGTTAGGGTTCAGGTTCAGTTTAGGGTTACAGTTTGAGTTTGGGGTAGGGGTAGGGTAGGGCTAGGGCTAGGGTTAGGGCTAGGCCTAGGGTTAGAATTAGGGCTAAGGTTAGGTTTAGGCTTAGGCTTAGCGTTAGGGTTAATGCTAGGGTTACGTTTAGGGTTAGTGATAGGGTTAGGTTTAGGGCTCGGGTTAGGGTTAGGGTTACTGTTACGGTTAGTGTTTGGGTTAGGGTTAGGGTTAGTGGTAGGGGTTGGGTTAGGGTTAGGGCTAGGGTCAGGGTTTGGGCTAGGGTTAGGGTTATGGTAAGTGAGAGGGCTAGGGCTAAGCCTAGGGTAAGGGTCAGGGTTAGGGTTAGGGATACTGTTTGGGTTAGGGTTAGGGTTACGGTTAGGGTTAGGGTTAGGGTTGGGGTTAGGGTTAGGGTTAGGGTTATGGTTAGGGTTAGGGTTAGGGCTAGGGTTATCATTAGAATTAGGGCTAGGGTTAGTGTTAGGGTTAGGTTTATGATTATGGTTAGGGTTTTGGTTAGGTTTAGTGGTAGGCTTTGGGTTAGGGTTAGGACTAGGGTTTGGGTTAGGGTTTGGGTTAGGGTTAGGGTTAGGATTAGGGCTAGGGCTAGTCTTAGGGCTAGGCCTAGGGCTAGGGTAACGGTTAGGACATGCGTTAGAGCTAGAGTTAGGGCTAGCGTTAGGGTTCAGGTTCAGTTTAGGGTTACAGTTTGAGTTATGGGTAGGGGTAGGGTAGGGCTAGGGCTAGGGTTAGGGCTAGGCCTAGGGTTAGAATTAGGGCTAAGGTTAGGTTTAGGGTTAGGGTTAGCGTTAGGGTTAGCGCTAGGGTTACGTTTAGGGTTAGGGATAGGGTTAGGTTTAGGGCTCGGGTTAGGGTTAGGGTTACGGTTATGGTTAGGGTTTGGGTTAGGGTTAGGGTTAGTGGTAGGGGTTGGGTTAGGGTTAGGGCTAGGGTCAGGGTTGGGGCTAGGGTTAGGGTTAGGGTTATTGTAAGTGAGAGCGTTAGGGCTAAGCCTAGGGTTATGCTTAGGGTTAGGGATACTGTTTGGGTTAGGGTTAGGGTTAGGGTAAGGGTTTGGGTTAGGGTTAGGGCTAGGGTGAGGTTTAGGGTTAGGGTTAGGTTTAGGGTTAGTTCTAGGGTTAGGGTTATCGTTAGGGTGACGCTTTGGGCTAGGGTTAGGGTTAGGGTTAGGGTTAGGGTTAGGGTTAGGTTTAGGGTTAGGGTTAGGGTTCGGGCTAGGGCTAGGGTTAGGGCTAGGGCTAGGGCTACGGATAGGGCTAGGGTAAGGTCTAGGGTTAGGGCTAGGGCTGGGGTTGGGGTTGAGGTTAGGGTTAGGGTTACGGTTGGGGTTGTGGTTGGTGTCGTGTTGTGGTTGGGGTTGGGGTTAGGGTTTGAGTTTGGGTTCGGGTTCCGGATAGGGTTAGAATTAGTGTTAGGGTTAGGGTTAGGGCTAGGGCTAGGGTTAGGGGTAGGCTTAGGTTTAGGGATACGGTTTGGATTAGGGTTAGGGTTAGGGCTAGGGTTTGGGTTAGGGTTAGGGTTAGGATTAGGGCTAGGGCTAGTGTTAGCGCTAGGGCTAGGGCTAGGGTGACGGTTAGGGCTAGGGTTAGAGCTAGAGCTAGGGCTAGGGTTAGGGTTCAGGTTCAGGTTCAGTTTAGGGTTACAGTTTGGGTTAGGGGCAGGGGTAGGGGTAGGGGTATGGTTACAGCTAGGCCTAGGGTTAGGGCTAGGGCTAGGGTTAGGTTTAGGGTTAGCGTTAGAGTTAGGATTAGCGCTAGGGTTAGGGTTATGGTTAGGGTTAGGGTTAGGTTCAGGTTTAGGGCTCGGGTTAGTGTTAGGTTTAGGGTTACGGTTCTGGTTAGGGTTTGGGTTAGGGTTAGGGTTAGGATTAGGGCTAGGGCTAGTGTTAGGGCTAGGGCTAGGGCTAGGGTAACGGTTAGGACATGCGTTAGAGCTAGAGTTAGGGCTAGCGTTAGGGTTCAGGTTCAGTTTAGGGTTACAGTTTGAGTTAGGGGTAGGGGTAGGGTAGGGCTAGGGCTAGGGTTAGGGCTAGGCCTAGGGTTAGAATTAGGGCTAAGGTTAGGTTTAGGGTTAGGGTTAGCATTAGGGTTAGCGCTAGGGTTACGTTTAGGGTTAGGGATAGGGTTAGGTTTAGGGCTCGGGTTAGGGTTAGGGTTACGGTTATGGTTATGGTTTGGGTTAGGGTTAGGGTTAGTGGTAGGGGTTGGGTTAGGGTTAGGGCTAGGGTCAGGGTTGGGGCTAGGGTTAGGGTTAGGGTTATTGTAAGTGAGAGGGTTAGGGCTAAGCCTAGGGTTATGCTTAGGGTTAGGGATACTGTTTGGGTTAGGGTTAGGGTTAGGGTAAGGGTTTGGGTTAGGGTTAGGGCTAGGGTGAGGTTTTGGGTTAGGGTTAGGGTTGGGGTTAGTTCTAGGTTTAGGGTTATCATTAGGGTGACGCTTTGGGCTAGGGTTAGGGTTAGGGTTAGGTTTAGGGTTAGGGTTAGGGTTCGGGCTAGGGCTAGGGTTAGGGCTAGGGCTAGGGCTACGGATAGGGCTAGGGTAAGGTCTAGGGTTAGGGCTAGGGCTAGGGTAAGGGTTAGGGCTAGGGTTAGAACTAGAGCTAGGGCTAGGATTAGGGTTAGGGTTACAGTTAGTGAGAGGGTTAGGGCTAAGGCTAGTGTTAGGGTGAGATTTAGGTTTAGGGATATGGTTTTTTGTTAGGGTTAGGGTTATGGTTAGCGTTAGGATTAGGGTTAGGGCTAGGGTTAGGTCGAGGGTTAGGGTTAGGGTTAGGGTTAGGGTTAGGGCTAGGGTCAGGGTTGGGGCTAGGGTTAGGGTTAGGGTTATTGTAAGTGAGAGGGTTAGGGCTAAGCCTAGGGTTATGCTTAGGGTTAGGGATACTGTTTGGGTTAGGGTTAGGGTTAGGGTAAGGGTTTGGGTTAGGGTTAGGGCTAGGGTGAGGTTTAGGGTTAGGGTTAGGTTTAGGGTTAGTTCTAGGGTTAGGGGTATCGTTAGGGTGACGCTTTGGGCTAGGGTTAGGGTTAGGGTTAGGGTTAGGGTTAGGTTTAGGGTTAGGGTTAGGGTTAGGGTTCGGGCTAGGGCTAGGGTTAGGGCTAGGGTTAGGGCTAGGGATACGGATAGGGCTAGGGTAAGGTCTAGGGTTAGGGCTAGGGCTGGGGTTGGGGTTGAGGTTAGGGTTAGGGTTACGGTTGGGGTTGTGGTTGCTGTCGTGTTGTGGTTGGGGTTGGGGTTAGGGTTTGAGTTTGGGTTCAGGTTCCGGATAGGGTTAGAATTAGTGTTAGGGTTAGGGTTAGGGCTAGGGCTAGGGTTAGGGGTAGGCTTAGGTTTAGGGATACGGTTTGGATTAGGGTTAGGGTTAGGGCTAGGGTTTGGGTTAGGGTTAGGGTTAGGATTAGGGCTAGGGCTAGTGTTAGCGCTAGGGCTAGGGCTAGGGTAACGGTTAGGACATGCGTTAGAGCTAGAGTTAGGGCTAGCGTTAGGGTTCAGGTTCAGTTTAGGGTTACAGTTTGAGTTTGGGGTAGGGGTAGGGTAGGGCTAGGGCTAGGGTTAGGGCTAGGCCTAGGGTTAGAATTAGGGCTAAGGTTAGGTTTAGGCTTAGGCTTAGCGTTAGGGTTAATGCTAGGGTTACGTTTAGGGTTAGTGATAGGGTTAGGTTTAGGGCTCGGGTTAGGGTTAGGGTTACTGTTATGGTTAGTGTTTGGGTTAGGGTTAGGGTTAGTGGTAGGGGTTGGGTTAGGGTTAGGGCTAGGGTCAGGGTTTGGGCTAGGGTTAGGGTTATGGTAAGTGAGAGGGCTAGGGCTAAGCCTAGGGTAAGGGTCAGGGTTAGGGTTAGGGATACTGTTTGGGTTAGGGTTAGGGTTACGGTTAGGGTTAGGGTTAGGGTTGGGGTTAGGGTTAGGGTTAGGGTTACGGTTAGGGTTAGGGTTAGGGCTAGGGTTATCATTAGAATTAGGGCTAGGGTTAGTGTTAGGGTTAGGTTTATGATTATGGTTAGGGTTTTGGTTAGGTTTAGTGGTAGGCTTTGGGTTAGGGTTAGGGCTAGGGTTTGGGTTAGGGTTTGGGTTAGGGTTAGGGTTAGGATTAGGGCTAGGGCTAGTCTTAGGGCTAGGCCTAGGGCTAGGGTAACGGTTAGGACATGCGTTAGAGCTAGAGTTAGGGCTAGCGTTAGGGTTCAGGTTCAGTTTAGGGTTACAGTTTGAGTTATGGGTAGGGGTAGGGTAGGGCTAGGGCTAGGGTTAGGGCTAGGCCTAGGGTTAGAATTAGGGCTAAGGTTAGGTTTAGGGTTAGGGTTAGCGTTAGGGTTAGCGCTAGGGTTACGTTTAGGGTTAGGGATAGGGTTAGGTTTAGGGCTCTGGTTAGGGTTAGGGTTACGGTTATGGTTAGGGTTTGGGTTAGGGTTAGGGTTAGTGGTAGGGGTTGGGTTAGGGTTAGGGCTAGGGTCAGGGTTGGGGCTAGGGTTAGGGTTAGGGTTATTGTAAGTGAGAGCGTTAGGGCTAAGCCTAGGGTTATGCTTAGGGTTAGGGATACTGTTTGGGTCAGGGTTAGGGTTAGGGTAAGGGTTTGGGTTAGGGTTAGGGCTAGGGTGAGGTTTAGGGTTAGGGTTAGGTTTAGGGTTAGTTCTAGGGTTAGGGTTATCGTTAGGGTGACGCTTTGGGCTAGGGTTAGGGTTAGGGTTAGGGTTAGGGTTAGGTTTAGGGTTAGGGTTAGGGTTAGGGTTTGGGCTAGGGCTAGGGTTAGGGCTAGGGCTAGGGCTACGGATAGGGCTAGGGTAAGGTCTAGGGTTAGGGCTAGGGCTGGGGTTGGGGTTGAGGTTAGGTTTAGGGTTACGGTTGGGGTTGTGGTTGGTGTCGTGTTGTGGTTGGGGTTGGGGTTAGGGTTTGAGTTTGGGTTCGGGTTCCGGACAGGGTTAGAATTAGTGTTAGGGTTAGGGTTAGGGCTAGGGCTAGGGTTAGGGGTAGGCTTAGGTTTAGGGATACGGTTTGGATTAGGGTTAGGGTTAGGGCTAGGGTTTGGGTTAGGGTTAGGGTTAGGATTAGGGCTAGGGCTAGTGTTAGCGCTAGGGCTAGGGCTAGGGTAACGGTTAGGACATGCGTTAGAGCTAGAGTTAGGGCTAGCGTTAGGGTTCAGGTTCAGTTTAGGGTTACAGTTTGAGTTAGGGGTAGGGGTAGGGTAGGGCTAGGGCTAGGGTTAGGGCTAGGCCTAGGGTTAGAATTAGGGCTAAGGTTAGGTTTAGGCTTAGGCTTAGCGTTAGGGTTAATGCTAGGGTTACGTTTAGGGTTAGTGATAGGGTTAGGTTTAGGGCTCGGGTTAGGGTTAGGGTTACTGTTACGGTTAGTGTTTGGGTTAGGGTTAGGGTTAGTGGTAGGGGTTGGGTTAGGGTTAGGGCTAGGGTCAGGGTTTGGGCTAGGGTTAGGGTTAGGTTTATGGTAAGTGAGAGGGCTAGGGCTAAGCCTAGGGTAAGGGTCAGGGTTAGGGTTAGGGATACTGTTTGGGTTAGGGTTAGGGTTATGGTTAGGGTTAGGGTTAGGTTTAGGGTTAGGGTTAGGGTTAGGGCTAGGGTTATCATTAGGGTTAGGGCTAGGGTTAGGGTTAGGGTTAGGTTTATGATTATGGTTAGGGTTTTGGTTAGGTTTAGTGGTAGGCTTTGGGTTAGGGTTAGGGCTAGGGTTTGGGTTAGGGTTAGGGTTAGGGTTAGGATTAGGGCTAGGGCTAATCTTAGGGCTAGGGCTAGGGCTAGGGTAACGGTTAGGACATGCGTTAGAGCTAGAGTTAGGGCTAGCGTTAGGGTTCAGGTTCAGTTTAGGGTTACAGTTTGAGTTAGGGGTAGGGGTAGGGTAGGGCTAGGGCTAGGGTTAGGGCTAGGCCTAGGGTTAGAATTAGGGCTAAGGTTAGGTTTAGGGTTAGGGTTAGCGTTAGGGTTAGCGCTAGGGTTACGTTTAGGGTTAGGGATAGGGTTAGGTTTAGGGCTCGGGTTAGGGTTAGGGTTACGGTTATTGTTAGGGTTTGGGTTAGGGTTAGGGTTAGTGGTAGGGGTTGGGTTAGGGTTAGGGCTAGGGTCAGGGTTGGGGCTAGGTTTAGTGTTAGGGTTATTGTAAGTGAGAGGGTTAGGGCTAAGCCTAGGGTTATGCTTAGGGTTAGGGATACTGTTTGGGTTAGGGTTAGGGTTAGGGTTAGGGTAAGGGTTTGGGTTAGGGTTAGGGCTAGGGTGAGGTTTAGGGTTAGGGTTAGGGTTAGTTCTAGGGTTAGGGTTATCGTTAGGGTGACGCTTTGGGCTAGGGTTAGGGTTAGGGTTAGGTTTAGGGTTAGGGTTAGGGTTCGGGCTAGGGCTAGGGTTAGGGCTAGGGCTAGGGCTACGGATAGGGCTAGGGTAAGGTCTAGGGTTAGGGCTAGGGCTAGGGTAAGGGTTAGGGCTAGGGTTAGAACTAGAGCTAGGGCTAGGATTAGGGTTAGGGTTACAGTTAGTGAGAGGGTTAGGGCTAAGGCTAGTGTTAGGGTGAGATTTAGGTTTAGGGATATGGTTTTTTGTTAGGGTTAGGGTTATGGTTAGCATTAGGATTAGGGTTAGGGCGAGGGTTAGGTCGAGGGTTAGGGTTAGGGCTAGGGTTAGGGTTAGGGCTAGGGTTAGGGTTAGGGTTAGGGTTAGGGTTAGGGTTAGGGTTAGGGCTGGGGTTGGGGTTGAGGTTAGGGTTAGGGTTACGGTTGGGGTTGTGGTTGCTGTCGTGTTGTGGTTGGGGTTGGGGTTAGGGTTTGAGTTTGGGTTCGGGTTCCGGATAGGGTTAGAATTAGTGTTAGGGTTAGGGTTAGGGCTAGGGCTATGGTTAGGGGTAGGCTTAGGTTTAGGTTTCGGGATACGGTTTGGATTAGGGTTAGGGTTAGGGCTAGGGTTTGGGTTAGGGTTAGGGTTAGGATTAGAGCTAGGGCTAGTGTTAGCGCTCGTGCTAGGGTAACGGTTAGGACATGCGTTAGAGCTAGAGTTAGGGCTAGCGTTAGGGTTCAGGTTCAGTTTAGGGTTACAGTTTGAGTTAGGGGTAGGGGTAGGGTAGGGCTAGGGTTAGGGCTAGGCCTAGGGTTAGAATTAGGGCTAAGGTTAGGTTTAGGCTTAGGCTTAGCGTTAGGGTTAATGCTAGGGTTACGTTTAGGGTTAGTGATAGGGTTAGGTTTAGGGCTCGGGTTAGGGTTAGGGTTACTGTTACGGTTAGTGTTTGGGTTAGGTTTACGGTTAGTGGTAGGGGTTGGGTTAGGGTTAGGGCTAGGGTCAGGGTTTGGGCTAGGGTTAGGGTTAGGGTTATGGTAAGTGAGAGGGCTAGGGCTAAGCCTAGGGTAAGGGTCAGGGTTAGGGTTAGGGATACTGTTTGGGTTAGGGTTAGGGTTACGGTTAGGGTTAGGGTTAGGGTTAGGGTGACGGTTAGGGTTAGGGTTGGGGTTAGGGTGAGGGTCCGGGCTAGGGTTAGGGTGAGGGTTAGGGTTAGTGTTAGGGCCAGGGTTAGCATTAGGGTCAGGGCTACGGTTAGGGTTAGGGGTAGGGGTAGGATTAGGGTAGTGTTAGGGTTACGGCTATGGTTAGGGTTAGGGTTAGGGTTAGGGTTAGGGTTAGGGTTAGAGTTAGGGCAAGGGTTAGGGCTAGAGTTCAGGTTAGGTTTAGGGTAGGGTTAGGGCTAGGGCTAGGGTTAGGGTTAGGGTTAGGGTTAGGTTTAGGGCGAGGGCTAGGGCTAGGGTTTGTGTTAGGGTTAGGGCTAGGGCTAGGGCTAGGGTTAGGGTTAGGGTTAGGGTTAGGGTTAGGGTTAGGTTTAGGTGTAGGGTTAGGGTTAGGCTCAGGGGCAGGTTTAGGGGTAGGGCTAGGGTTAGTTGTAGTGTTAGAGCTAGGGCTAGGGCTTGGGATAGGGATAGGGATAGGGATAGGGATAGGGATAGGGATAGGGATAGGGATAGGGATCGGGTTAGTGTTAGTGTTAGTGTTAGGGCTAGGGCTAGGGTTAGGGTTAGGGTTAGGGTTAAGGTTAGGGTTAGGGTTAGGGTTAGGGTTAGGGCTAGGGTTAGGGTTAGGGTTAGGGCTAGGGTTAGGGTTAGGGTTCGGGCTAAGATTAGGGCTAGGGTTAGGGCTAGGGCTAGGGCTAGGGTAACGGTTAGGGCTAGGGTTAGAGCTAGAGCTAGGGCTAGGGTTAGGGTTCAGGTTCAGGTCCAGTTTAGGGTTACAGTTTGGGTTAGGGGCAGGGGTAGGGGTAGGGGTATGGTTACGGC
>NC_139475.1:14197500-14200000 GCF_057233095.1 Heloderma suspectum
TAGAATTAGGGCTAAGGTTAGGTTTAGGCTTAGGCTTAGCGTTAGGGTTAATGCTAGGGTTACGTTTAGGGTTAGTGATAGGGTTAGGTTTAGGGCTCGGGTTAGGGTTAGGGTTACTGTTACGGTTAGTGTTTGGGTTAGGTTTACGGTTAGTGGTAGGGGTTGGGTTAGGGTTAGGGCTAGGGTCAGGGTTTGGGCTAGGGTTAGGGTTAGGGTTATGGTAAGTGAGAGGGCTAGGGCTAAGCCTAGGGTAAGGGTCAGGGTTAGGGTTAGGGATACTGTTTGGGTTAGGGTTAGGGTTACGGTTAGGGTTAGGGTTAGGGTTAGGGTGACGGTTAGGGTTAGGGTTGGGGTTAGGGTGAGGGTCCGGGCTAGGGTTAGGGTGAGGGTTAGGGTTAGTGTTAGGGCCAGGGTTAGCATTAGGGTCAGGGCTACGGTTAGGGTTAGGGGTAGGGGTAGGATTAGGGTAGTGTTAGGGTTACGGCTATGGTTAGGGTTAGGGTTAGGGTTAGGGTTAGGGTTAGGGTTAGGGTTAGAGTTAGGGCAAGGGTTAGGGCTAGAGTTCAGGTTAGGTTTAGGGTAGGGTTAGGGCTAGGGCTAGGGTTAGGGTTAGGGTTAGGGTTAGGTTTAGGGCGAGGGCTAGGGCTAGGGTTTGTGTTAGGGTTAGGGCTAGGGCTAGGGCTAGGGTTAGGGTTAGGGTTAGGGTTAGGGTTAGGGTTAGGTTTAGGTGTAGGGTTAGGGTTAGGCTCAGGGGCAGGTTTAGGGGTAGGGCTAGGGTTAGTTGTAGTGTTAGAGCTAGGGCTAGGGCTTGGGATAGGGATAGGGATAGGGATAGGGATAGGGATAGGGATAGGGATAGGGATAGGGATCGGGTTAGTGTTAGTGTTAGTGTTAGGGCTAGGGCTAGGGTTAGGGTTAGGGTTAGGGTTAAGGTTAGGGTTAGGGTTAGGGTTAGGGTTAGGGCTAGGGTTAGGGTTAGGGTTAGGGCTAGGGTTAGGGTTAGGGTTCGGGCTAAGATTAGGGCTAGGGTTAGGGCTAGGGCTAGGGCTAGGGTAACGGTTAGGGCTAGGGTTAGAGCTAGAGCTAGGGCTAGGGTTAGGGTTCAGGTTCAGGTCCAGTTTAGGGTTACAGTTTGGGTTAGGGGCAGGGGTAGGGGTAGGGGTATGGTTACGGCTAGGCCTAGGGTTAGGGCTAGGGCTAGGGTTAGGTTTAGGGTTAGCGTTAGAGTTAGGATTAGCGCTAGGGTTAGGGTTATGGTTAGGGTTAGGGTTAGGTTCAGGTTTAGGGCTCGGGTTAGTGTTAGGTTTAGGGTTACGGTTCTGGTTAGGGTTTGGGTTAGGGTTAGGGTTAGGATTAGGGCTAGGGCTAGTGTTAGGGCTAGGGCTAGGGCTAGGGTAACGGTTAGGACATGCGTTAGAGCTAGAGTTAGGGCTAGCGTTAGGGTTCAGGTTCAGTTTAGGGTTACAGTTTGAGTTAGGGGTAGGGGTAGGGTAGGGCTAGGGCTAGGGTTAGGGCTAGGCCTAGGGTTAGAATTAGGGCTAAGGTTAGGTTTAGGGTTAGGCTTAGCGTTAGGGTTAGCGCTAGGGTTACGTTTAGGGTTAGGGATAGGGTTAGGTTTAGGGCTCGGGTTAGGGTTAGGGTTACGGTTATGGTTAGGGTTTGGGTTAGGGTTAGGGTTAGTGGTAGGGGTTGGGTTAGGGTTAGGGCTAGGGTCAGGGTTGGGGCTAGGGTTAGGGTTAGGGTTATTGTAAGTGAGAGGGTTAGGGCTAAGCCTAGGGTTATGCTTAGGGTTAGGGATACTGTTTGGGTTAGGGTTAGGGTTAGGGTAAGGGTTTGGGTTAGGGTTAGGGCTAGGGTGAGGTTTTGGGTTAGGGTTAGGGTTAGGGTTAGGGTTAGTTCTAGGGTTAGGGTTATCGTTAGGGTGACGCTTTGGGCTAGGGTTAGGGTTAGGGTTAGGTTTAGGTTTAGGGTTCGGGCTAAGGCTAGGGCTAGGGTTAGGGCTAGGGCTAGGGCTACGGATAGGGCTAGGGTAAGGTCTAGGGTTAGGGCTAGGGCTAGGGTAAGGGTTAGGGCTAGGGTTAGAACTAGAGCTAGGGCTAGAATTAGGGTTAGGGTTACAGTTAGTGAGAGGGTTAGGGCTAAGGCTAGTGTTAGGGTGAGATTTAGGTTTAGGGATATGGTTTTTTGTTAGGGTTAGGGTTATGGTTAGCGTTAGGATTAGGGTTAGGGCTAGGGTTAGGTCGAGGGTTAGGGTTAGGGTTAGGGTTAGGGTTAGGGCTAGGGTCAGGGTTGGGGCTAGGGTTAGGGTTAGGGTTATTGTAAGTGAGAGGGTTAGGGCTAAGCCTAGGGTTATGCTTAGGGTTAGGGATACTGTTTGGGTTAGGGTTAGGGTTAGGGTAAGGGTTTGGGTTAGGGTTAGGGCTAGGGTGAGGTTTAGGGTTAGGGTTAGGTTTAGGGTTAGTTCTAGGGTTAGGGTTCTCGTTAGGGTGACGCTTTGGGC
>NC_139475.1:14222500-14225000 GCF_057233095.1 Heloderma suspectum
GGGTTAGGGTTAGGGTTAGGATTAGGGCTAGGGCTAGTGTTAGCGCTAGGGCTAGGGCTAGGGTAACGGTTAGGACATGCGTTAGAGCTAGAGTTAGGGCTAGCGTTAGGGTTCAGGTTCAGTTTAGGGTTACAGTTTGAGTTTGGGGTAGGGGTAGGGTAGGGCTAGGGCTAGGGTTAGGGCTAGGCCTAGGGTTAGAATTAGGGCTAAGGTTAGGTTTAGGCTTAGGCTTAGCGTTAGGGTTAATGCTAGGGTTACGTTTAGGGTTAGGGATAGGGTTAGGTTTAGGGCTCGGGTTAGGGTTAGGGTTACTGTTACGGTTAGTGTTTGCGTTAGGGTTAGGGTTAGTGGTAGGGGTTGGGTTAGGGTTAGGGCTAGGGTCAGGGTTTGGGCTAGGGTTAGGGTTAGGGTTATGGTAAGTGAGAGGGCTAGGGCTAAGCCTAGGGTAAGGGTCAGGGTTAGGGTTAGGGATACTGTTTGGGTTAGGGTTAGGGTTACGGTTAGGGTTATGGTTAGGGTTGGGGTTAGGGTTAGGGTTAGGGTTATGGTTAGGGTTAGGGTTAGGGCTAGGGTTATCATTAGAGTTAGGGCTAGGGTTAGTGTTAGGGTTAGGGCTAGGGCTCGGGTTAGGGGTAGGCTTAGGTTTAGGGATACGGTTTGGATTAGTTTTAGGGTTAGGGCTAGGGTTTGGGTTAGGGTTAGGGTTAGGATTAGGGCTAGGGCTAGTGTTAGCGCTAGGGCTAGGGTAACGGTTAGGACATGCGTTAGAGCTAGAGTTAGGGCTAGCGTTAGGGTTCAGGTTCAGTTTAGGGTTACAGTTTGAGTTAGGGGTAGGGGTAGGGTAGGGCTAGGGCTAGGGTTAGGGCTAGGCCTAGGGTTAGAATTAGGGCTAAGGTTAGGTTTAGGGTTAGGGTTAGCGTTAGGGTTAGCGCTAGGGTTACGTTTAGGGTTAGGGATAGGGTTAGGTTTAGGGCTCGGGTTAGGGTTAGTGTTACGGTTATGGTTAGGGTTTGGGTTAGGGTTAGGGTTAGTGGTAGGGGTTGGGTTAGGGTTAGGGCTAGGGTCAGGGTTGGGGCTAGGGTTAGGGTTAGGGTTATTGTAAGTGAGAGCGTTAGGGCTAAGCCTAGGGTTATGCTTAGGGTTAGGGATACTGTTTGGGTTAGGGTTAGGGTTAGGGTAAGGGTTTGGGTTAGGGTTAGGGCTAGGGTGAGGTTTAGGGTTAGGGTTAGGTTTAGGGTTAGTTCTAGGGTTAGGGTTATCGTTAGGGTGACGCTTTGGGCTAGGGTTAGGGTTAGGGTTAGGGTTAGGTTTAGGGTTAGGGTTAGGGTTCGGGCTAGGGCTAGGGTTAGGGCTAGGGCTAGGGCTACGGATAGGGCTAGGGTAAGGTCTAGGGTTAGGGCTAGGGCTGGGGTTGGGGTTGAGGTTAGGGTTAGGGTTACGGTTGGGGTTGTGGTTGGTGTCGTGTTGTGGTTGGGGTTGGGGTTAGGGTTTGAGTTTGGGTTCGGGTTCCGGATAGGGTTAGAATTAGTGTTAGGGTTAGGGTTAGGGTTAGGGCTAGGGCTAGGGTTAGGGGTAGGCTTAGGTTTAGGGATACGGTTTGGATTAGGGTTAGGGTTAGGGCTAGGGCTAGGGTTTGGGTTAGGGTTAGGGTTAGGATTAGGGCTAGGGCTAGTGTTAGCGCTAGGGCTAGGGCTAGGGTAACGGTTAGGACATGCGTTAGAGCTAGAGTTAGGGCTAGCGTTAGGGTTCAGGTTCAGTTTAGGGTTACAGTTTGAGTTAGGGGTAGGGGTAGGGTAGGGCTAGGGCTAGGGTTAGGGCTAGGCCTAGGGTTAGAATTAGGGCTAAGGTTAGGTTTAGGGTTAGGGTTAGCGTTAGGGTTAGCGCTAGGGTTACGTTTAGGGTTAGGGATAGGGTTAGGTTTAGGGCTCGGGTTAGGGTTAGGGTTACGGTTATGGTTAGTGTTTGGGTTAGGGTTAGGGTTAGTGGTAGGGGTTGGGTTAGGGTTAGGGCTAGGGTCAGGGTTGGGGCTAGGGTTAGGGTTAGGGTTATTGTAAGTGAGAGGGTTAGGGCTAAGCCTAGGGTTATGCTTAGGGTTAGGGATACTGTTTGGGTTAGGGTTAGGGTTAGGGTAAGGGTTTGGGTTAGGGTTAGGGCTAGGGTGAGGTTTTGGGTTAGGGTTAGGGTTAGGGTTAGTTCTAGGGTTAGGGTTATCATTAGGGTGACGCTTTGGGCTAGGGTTAGGGTTAGGGTTAGGGTTAGGTTTAGGGTTAGGGTTCGGGCTAGGGCTAGGGTTAGGGCTAGGGCTAGGGCTACGGATAGGGCTAGGGTAAGGTCTAGGGTTAGGGCTAGGGCTAGGGTAAGGGTTAGGGCTAGGGTTAGAACTAGAGCTAGGGCTAGGATTAGGGTTAGGGTTACAGTTAGTGAGAGGGTTAGGACTAAGACTAGTGTTAGGGTGAGATTTAGGTTTAGGGATATGGTTTTTTGTTAGGGTTAGGGTTAT
>NC_139475.1:14232500-14247500 GCF_057233095.1 Heloderma suspectum
AGGTTTAGGGATACGGTTTGGATTAGGGTTAGGGTTAGGGCTAGGGTTTGGGTTAGGGTTAGGGTTAGGATTAGGGCTAGGGCTAGTGTTAGCGCTAGGGCTAGGGCTAGGGTAACGGTTAGGACATGCGTTAGAGCTAGAGTTAGGGCTAGCGTTAGGGTTCAGGTTCAGTTTAGGGTTACAGTTTGAGTTTGGGGTAGGGGTAGGGTAGGGCTAGGGCTAGGGTTAGGGCTAGGCCTAGGGTTAGAATTAGGGCTAAGGTTAGGTTTAGGCTTAGGCTTAGCGTTAGGGTTAATGCTAGGGTTACGTTTAGGGTTAGGGATAGGGTTAGGTTTAGGGCTCGGGTTAGGGTTAGGGTTACTGTTACGGTTAGTGTTTGCGTTAGGGTTAGGGTTAGTGGTAGGGGTTGGGTTAGGGTTAGGGCTAGGGTCAGGGTTTGGGCTAGGGTTAGGGTTAGGGTTATGGTAAGTGAGAGGGCTAGGGCTAAGCCTAGGGTAAGGGTCAGGGTTAGGGTTAGGGATACTGTTTGGGTTAGGGTTAGGGTTACGGTTAGGGTTATGGTTAGGGTTGGGGTTAGGGTTAGGGTTAGGGTTATGGTTAGGGTTAGGGTTAGGGCTAGGGTTATCATTAGAGTTAGGGCTAGGGTTAGTGTTAGGGTTAGGGCTAGGGCTCGGGTTAGGGGTAGGCTTAGGTTTAGGGATACGGTTTGGATTAGTTTTAGGGTTAGGGCTAGGGTTTGGGTTAGGGTTAGGGTTAGGATTAGGGCTAGGGCTAGTGTTAGCGCTAGGGCTAGGGTAACGGTTAGGACATGCGTTAGAGCTAGAGTTAGGGCTAGCGTTAGGGTTCAGGTTCAGTTTAGGGTTACAGTTTGAGTTAGGGGTAGGGGTAGGGTAGGGCTAGGGCTAGGGTTAGGGCTAGGCCTAGGGTTAGAATTAGGGCTAAGGTTAGGTTTAGGGTTAGGGTTAGCGTTAGGGTTAGCGCTAGGGTTACGTTTAGGGTTAGGGATAGGGTTAGGTTTAGGGCTCGGGTTAGGGTTAGTGTTACGGTTATGGTTAGGGTTTGGGTTAGGGTTAGGGTTAGTGGTAGGGGTTGGGTTAGGGTTAGGGCTAGGGTCAGGGTTGGGGCTAGGGTTAGGGTTAGGGTTATTGTAAGTGAGAGCGTTAGGGCTAAGCCTAGGGTTATGCTTAGGGTTAGGGATACTGTTTGGGTTAGGGTTAGGGTTAGGGTAAGGGTTTGGGTTAGGGTTAGGGCTAGGGTGAGGTTTAGGGTTAGGGTTAGGTTTAGGGTTAGTTCTAGGGTTAGGGTTATCGTTAGGGTGACGCTTTGGGCTAGGGTTAGGGTTAGGGTTAGGGTTAGGTTTAGGGTTAGGGTTAGGGTTCGGGCTAGGGCTAGGGTTAGGGCTAGGGCTAGGGCTACGGATAGGGCTAGGGTAAGGTCTAGGGTTAGGGCTAGGGCTGGGGTTGGGGTTGAGGTTAGGGTTAGGGTTACGGTTGGGGTTGTGGTTGGTGTCGTGTTGTGGTTGGGGTTGGGGTTAGGGTTTGAGTTTGGGTTCGGGTTCCGGATAGGGTTAGAATTAGTGTTAGGGTTAGGGTTAGGGTTAGGGCTAGGGCTAGGGTTAGGGGTAGGCTTAGGTTTAGGGATACGGTTTGGATTAGGGTTAGGGTTAGGGCTAGGGCTAGGGTTTGGGTTAGGGTTAGGGTTAGGATTAGGGCTAGGGCTAGTGTTAGCGCTAGGGCTAGGGCTAGGGTAACGGTTAGGACATGCGTTAGAGCTAGAGTTAGGGCTAGCGTTAGGGTTCAGGTTCAGTTTAGGGTTACAGTTTGAGTTAGGGGTAGGGGTAGGGTAGGGCTAGGGCTAGGGTTAGGGCTAGGCCTAGGGTTAGAATTAGGGCTAAGGTTAGGTTTAGGGTTAGGGTTAGCGTTAGGGTTAGCGCTAGGGTTACGTTTAGGGTTAGGGATAGGGTTAGGTTTAGGGCTCGGGTTAGGGTTAGGGTTACGGTTATGGTTAGTGTTTGGGTTAGGGTTAGGGTTAGTGGTAGGGGTTGGGTTAGGGTTAGGGCTAGGGTCAGGGTTGGGGCTAGGGTTAGGGTTAGGGTTATTGTAAGTGAGAGGGTTAGGGCTAAGCCTAGGGTTATGCTTAGGGTTAGGGATACTGTTTGGGTTAGGGTTAGGGTTAGGGTAAGGGTTTGGGTTAGGGTTAGGGCTAGGGTGAGGTTTTGGGTTAGGGTTAGGGTTAGGGTTAGTTCTAGGGTTAGGGTTATCATTAGGGTGACGCTTTGGGCTAGGGTTAGGGTTAGGGTTAGGGTTAGGTTTAGGGTTAGGGTTCGGGCTAGGGCTAGGGTTAGGGCTAGGGCTAGGGCTACGGATAGGGCTAGGGTAAGGTCTAGGGTTAGGGCTAGGGCTAGGGTAAGGGTTAGGGCTAGGGTTAGAACTAGAGCTAGGGCTAGGATTAGGGTTAGGGTTACAGTTAGTGAGAGGGTTAGGACTAAGACTAGTGTTAGGGTGAGATTTAGGTTTAGGGATATGGTTTTTTGTTAGGGTTAGGGTTATGGTTAGCGTTAGGATTAGGGTTAGGGCTAGGGTTAGGTCGAGGGTTAGGGTTAGGGTTAGGGTTAGGGTTAGGGTTAGGGCTAGGGTCAGGGTTGGGGCTAGGGTTAGGGTTAGGGTTATTGTAAGTGAGAGGGTTAGGGCTAAGCCTAGGGTTATGCTTAGGGTTAGGGATACTGTTTGGGTTAGGGTTAGGGTTAGGGTAAGGGTTTGGGTTAGGGTTAGGGCTAGGGTGAGGTTTAGGGTTAGGGTTAGGTTTAGGGTTAGTTCTAGGGTTAGGGTTATCGTTAGGGTGACGCTTTGGGCTAGGGTTAGGGTTAGGGTTAGGTTTAGGGTTAGGGTTCGGGCTAGGGCTAGGGTTAGGGCTAGGGTTAGGGCTAGGGCTACGGATAGGGCTAGGGTAAGGTCTAGGGTTAGGGCTAGGGCTGGGGTTGGGGTTGAGGTTAGGGTTAGGGTTATGGTTGGGGTTGTGGTTGCTGTCGTGTTGTGGTTGGGGTTGGGGTTAGGGTTTGAGTTTGGGTTCGGGTTCCGGATAGGGTTAGAATTAGTGTTAGGGTTAGGGTTAGGGCTAGGGCTAGGGTTAGGGGTAGGCTTAGGTTTAGGGATACGGTTTGGATTAGGGTTAGGGTTAGGGCTAGGGTTTGGGTTAGGGTTAGGGTTAGGATTAGGGCTAGGGCTAGTGTTAGCGCTAGGGCTAGGGCTAGGGTAACGGTTAGGACATGCGTTAGAGCTAGAGTTAGGGCTAGCGTTAGGGTTCAGGTTCAGTTTAGGGTTACAGTTTGAGTTTGGGGTAGGGGTAGGGTAGGGCTAGGGCTAGGGTTAGGGCTAGGCCTAGGGTTAGAATTAGGGCTAAGGTTAGGTTTAGGCTTAGGCTTAGCGTTAGGGTTAATGCTAGGGTTACGTTTAGGGTTAGTGATAGGGTTAGGTTTAGGGCTCGGGTTAGGGTTAGGGTTACTGTTACGGTTAGTGTTTGGGTTAGGGTTAGGGTTAGTGGTAGGGGTTGGGTTAGGGTTAGGGCTAGGGTCAGGGTTTGGGCTAGGGTTAGGGTTATGGTAAGTGAGAGGGCTAGGGCTAAGCCTAGGGTAAGGGTCAGGGTTAGGGTTAGGGATACTGTTTGGGTTAGGGTTAGGGTTACGGTTAGGGTTAGGGTTAGGGTTGGGGTTAGGGTTAGGGTTAGGGTTATGGTTAGGGTTAGGGTTAGGGCTAGGGTTATCATTAGAATTAGGGCTAGGGTTAGTGTTAGGGTTAGGTTTATGATTATGGTTAGGGTTTTGGTTAGGTTTAGTGGTAGGCTTTGGGTTAGGGTTAGGACTAGGGTTTGGGTTAGGGTTTGGGTTAGGGTTAGGGTTAGGATTAGGCCTAGGGCTAGTCTTAGGGCTAGGCCTAGGGCTAGGGTAACGGTTAGGACATGCGTTAGAGCTAGAGTTAGGGCTAGCGTTAGGGTTCAGGTTCAGTTTAGGGTTACAGTTTGAGTTATGGGTAGGGGTAGGGTAGGGCTAGGGCTAGGGTTAGGGCTAGGCCTAGGGTTAGAATTAGGGCTAAGGTTAGGTTTAGGGTTAGGGTTAGCGTTAGGGTTAGCGCTAGGGTTACGTTTAGGGTTAGGGATAGGGTTAGGTTTAGGGCTCGGGTTAGGGTTAGGGTTACGGTTATGGTTAGGGTTTGGGTTAGGGTTAGGGTTAGTGGTAGGGGTTGGGTTAGGGTTAGGGCTAGGGTCAGGGTTGGGGCTAGGGTTAGGGTTAGGGTTATTGTAAGTGAGAGCGTTAGGGCTAAGCCTAGGGTTATGCTTAGGGTTAGGGATACTGTTTGGGTTAGGGTTAGGGTTAGGGTAAGGGTTTGGGTTAGGGTTAGGGCTAGGGTGAGGTTTAGGGTTAGGGTTAGGTTTAGGGTTAGTTCTAGGGTTAGGGTTATCGTTAGGGTGACGCTTTGGGCTAGGGTTAGGGTTAGGGTTAGGGTTAGGGTTAGGGTTAGGTTTAGGGTTAGGGTTAGGGTTCGGGCTAGGGCTAGGGTTAGGGCTAGGGCTAGGGCTACGGATAGGGCTAGGGTAAGGTCTAGGGTTAGGGCTAGGGCTGGGGTTGGGGTTGAGGTTAGGGTTAGGGTTACGGTTGGGGTTGTGGTTGGTGTCGTGTTGTGGTTGGGGTTGGGGTTAGGGTTTGAGTTTGGGTTCGGGTTCCGGATAGGGTTAGAATTAGTGTTAGGGTTAGGGTTAGGGCTAGGGCTAGGGTTAGGGGTAGGCTTAGGTTTAGGGATACGGTTTGGATTAGGGTTAGGGTTAGGGCTAGGGTTTGGGTTAGGGTTAGGGTTAGGATTAGGGCTAGGGCTAGTGTTAGCGCTAGGGCTAGGGCTAGGGTGACGGTTAGGGCTAGGGTTAGAGCTAGAGCTAGGGCTAGGGTTAGGGTTCAGGTTCAGGTTCAGTTTAGGGTTACAGTTTGGGTTAGGGGCAGGGGTAGGGGTAGGGGTATGGTTACAGCTAGGCCTAGGGTTAGGGCTAGGGCTAGGGTTAGGTTTAGGGTTAGCGTTAGAGTTAGGATTAGCGCTAGGGTTAGGGTTATGGTTAGGGTTAGGGTTAGGTTCAGGTTTAGGGCTCGGGTTAGTGTTAGGTTTAGGGTTACGGTTCTGGTTAGGGTTTGGGTTAGGGTTAGGGTTAGGATTAGGGCTAGGGCTAGTGTTAGGGCTAGGGCTAGGGCTAGGGTAACGGTTAGGACATGCGTTAGAGCTAGAGTTAGGGCTAGCGTTAGGGTTCAGGTTCAGTTTAGGGTTACAGTTTGAGTTAGGGGTAGGGGTAGGGTAGGGCTAGGGCTAGGGTTAGGGCTAGGCCTAGGGTTAGAATTAGGGCTAAGGTTAGGTTTAGGGTTAGGGTTAGCATTAGGGTTAGCGCTAGGGTTACGTTTAGGGTTAGGGATAGGGTTAGGTTTAGGGCTCGGGTTAGGGTTAGGGTTACGGTTATGGTTATGGTTTGGGTTAGGGTTAGGGTTAGTGGTAGGGGTTGGGTTAGGGTTAGGGCTAGGGTCAGGGTTGGGGCTAGGGTTAGGGTTAGGGTTATTGTAAGTGAGAGGGTTAGGGCTAAGCCTAGGGTTATGCTTAGGGTTAGGGATACTGTTTGGGTTAGGGTTAGGGTTAGGGTAAGGGTTTGGGTTAGGGTTAGGGCTAGGGTGAGGTTTTGGGTTAGGGTTAGGGTTGGGGTTAGTTCTAGGTTTAGGGTTATCATTAGGGTGACGCTTTGGGCTAGGGTTAGGGTTAGGGTTAGGTTTAGGGTTAGGGTTAGGGTTCGGGCTAGGGCTAGGGTTAGGGCTAGGGCTAGGGCTACGGATAGGGCTAGGGTAAGGTCTAGGGTTAGGGCTAGGGCTAGGGTAAGGGTTAGGGCTAGGGTTAGAACTAGAGCTAGGGCTAGGATTAGGGTTAGGGTTACAGTTAGTGAGAGGGTTAGGGCTAAGGCTAGTGTTAGGGTGAGATTTAGGTTTAGGGATATGGTTTTTTGTTAGGGTTAGGGTTATGGTTAGCGTTAGGATTAGGGTTAGGGCTAGGGTTAGGTCGAGGGTTAGGGTTAGGGTTAGGGTTAGGGTTAGGGCTAGGGTCAGGGTTGGGGCTAGGGTTAGGGTTAGGGTTATTGTAAGTGAGAGGGTTAGGGCTAAGCCTAGGGTTATGCTTAGGGTTAGGGATACTGTTTGGGTTAGGGTTAGGGTTAGGGTAAGGGTTTGGGTTAGGGTTAGGGGTAGGGTGAGGTTTAGGGTTAGGGTTAGGTTTAGGGTTAGTTCTAGGGTTAGGGGTATCGTTAGGGTGACGCTTTGGGCTAGGGTTAGGGTTAGGGTTAGGGTTAGGGTTAGGTTTAGGGTTAGGGTTAGGGTTAGGGTTCGGGCTAGGGCTAGGGTTAGGGCTAGGGTTAGGGCTAGGGATACGGATAGGGCTAGGGTAAGGTCTAGGGTTAGGGCTAGGGCTGGGGTTGGGGTTGAGGTTAGGGTTAGGGTTACGGTTGGGGTTGTGGTTGCTGTCGTGTTGTGGTTGGGGTTGGGGTTAGGGTTTGAGTTTGGGTTCAGGTTCCGGATAGGGTTAGAATTAGTGTTAGGGTTAGGGTTAGGGCTAGGGCTAGGGTTAGGGGTAGGCTTAGGTTTAGGGATACGGTTTGGATTAGGGTTAGGGTTAGGGCTAGGGTTTGGGTTAGGGTTAGGGTTAGGATTAGGGCTAGGGCTAGTGTTAGCGCTAGGGCTAGGGCTAGGGTAACGGTTAGGACATGCGTTAGAGCTAGAGTTAGGGCTAGCGTTAGGGTTCAGGTTCAGTTTAGGGTTACAGTTTGAGTTTGGGGTAGGGGTAGGGTAGGGCTAGGGCTAGGGTTAGGGCTAGGCCTAGGGTTAGAATTAGGGCTAAGGTTAGGTTTAGGCTTAGGCTTAGCGTTAGGGTTAATGCTAGGGTTACGTTTAGGGTTAGTGATAGGGTTAGGTTTAGGGCTCGGGTTAGGGTTAGGGTTACTGTTATGGTTAGTGTTTGGGTTAGGGTTAGGGTTAGTGGTAGGGGTTGGGTTAGGGTTAGGGCTAGGGTCAGGGTTTGGGCTAGGGTTAGGGTTATGGTAAGTGAGAGGGCTAGGGCTAAGCCTAGGGTAAGGGTCAGGGTTAGGGTTAGGGATACTGTTTGGGTTAGGGTTAGGGTTACGGTTAGGGTTAGGGTTAGGGTTGGGGTTAGGGTTAGGGTTAGGGTTATGGTTAGGGTTAGGGTTAGGGCTAGGGTTATCATTAGAATTAGGGCTAGGGTTAGTGTTAGGGTTAGGTTTATGATTATGGTTAGGGTTTTGGTTAGGTTTAGTGGTAGGCTTTGGGTTAGGGTTAGGGCTAGGGTTTGGGTTAGGGTTTGGGTTAGGGTTAGGGTTAGGATTAGGGCTAGGGCTAGTCTTAGGGCTAGGCCTAGGGCTAGGGTAACGGTTAGGACATGCGTTAGAGCTAGAGTTAGGGCTAGCGTTAGGGTTCAGGTTCAGTTTAGGGTTACAGTTTGAGTTATGGGTAGGGGTAGGGTAGGGCTAGGGCTAGGGTTAGGGCTAGGCCTAGGGTTAGAATTAGGGCTAAGGTTAGGTTTAGGGTTAGGGTTAGCGTTAGGGTTAGCGCTAGGGTTACGTTTAGGGTTAGGGATAGGGTTAGGTTTAGGGCTCGGGTTAGGGTTAGGGTTACGGTTATGGTTAGGGTTTGGGTTAGGGTTAGGGTTAGTGGTAGGGGTTGGGTTAGGGTTAGGGCTAGGGTCAGGGTTGGGGCTAGGGTTAGGGTTAGGGTTATTGTAAGTGAGAGCGTTAGGGCTAAGCCTAGGGTTATGCTTAGGGTTAGGGATACTGTTTGGGTTAGGGTTAGGGTTAGGGTAAGGGTTTGGGTTAGGGTTAGGGCTAGGGTGAGGTTTTGGGTTAGGGTTAGGGTTAGGGTTAGTTCTAGGGTTAGGGTTATCGTTAGGGTGACGCTTTGGGCTAGGGTTAGGGTTAGGGTTAGGTTTAGGTTTAGGGTTCGGGCTAGGGCTAGGGTTAGGGCTAGGGCTAGGGCTACGGATAGGGCTAGGGTAAGGTCTAGGGTTAGGGCTAGGGCTAGGGTAAGGGTTAGGGCTAGGGTTAGAACTAGAGCTAGGGCTAGGATTAGGGTTAGGGTTACAGTTAGTGAGAGGGTTAGGGCTAAGGCTAGTGTTAGGGTGAGATTTAGGTTTAGGGATATGGTTTTTTGTTAGGGTTAGGGTTATGGTTAGCGTTAGGATTAGGGTTAGGGCTAGGGTTAGGTCGAGGGTTAGGGTTAGGGTTAGGGTTAGGGCTAGGGTCAGGGTTGGGGCTAGGGTTAGGGTTAGGGTTATTGTAAGTGAGAGGGTTAGGGCTAAGCCTAGGGTTATGCTTAGGATTAGGGATACTGTTTGGGTTAGGGTTAGGGTTAGGGTAAGGGTTTGGGTTAGGGTTAGGGCTAGGGTGAGGTTTAGGGTTAGGGTTAGTTTTAGGGTTAGTTCTAGGGTTAGGGTTATCGTTAGGGTGACGCTTTGGGCTAGGGTTAGGGTTAGGGTTAGGGTTAGGTTTAGGGTTAGGGTTAGGGTTCGGGCTAGGGCTAGGGTTAGGGCTAGGGCTAGGGCTATGGATAGGGCTAGGGTAAGGTCTAGGGTTAGGGCTAGGGCTGGGGTTGGGGTTGAGGTTAGGGTTAGGGTTACGGTTGGGGTTGTGGTTGCTGTCGTGTTGTGGTTGGGGTTGGGGTTATGGTTTGAGTTTGGGTTCGGGTTCCGGATAGGGTTAGAATTAGTGTTAGGGTTAGGGTTAGGGCTAGGGCTAGGGTTAGGGGTAGGCTTAGGTTTAGGGATACGGTTTGGATTAGGGTTAGGGTTAGGGCTAGGGTTTGGGTTAGGGTTAGGGTTAGGATTAGGGCTAGGGCTAGTGTTAGCGCTAGGGCTAGGGCTAGGGTAACGGTTAGGACATGCGTTAGAGCTAGAGTTAGGGCTAGCGTTAGGGTTCAGGTTCAGTTTAGGGTTACAGTTTGAGTTTGGGGTAGGGGTAGGGTAGGGCTAGGGCTAGGGTTAGGGCTAGGCCTAGGGTTAGAATTAGGGCTAAGGTTAGGTTTAGGCTTAGGCTTAGCGTTAGGGTTAATGCTAGGGTTACGTTTAGGGTTAGGGATAGGGTTAGGTTTAGGGCTCGGGTTAGGGTTAGGGTTACTGTTACGGTTAGTGTTTGCGTTAGGGTTAGGGTTAGTGGTAGGGGTTGGGTTAGGGTTAGGGCTAGGGTCAGGGTTTGGGCTAGGGTTAGGGTTAGGGTTATGGTAAGTGAGAGGGCTAGGGCTAAGCCTAGGGTAAGGGTCAGGGTTAGGGTTAGGGATACTGTTTGGGTTAGGGTTAGGGTTACGGTTAGGGTTATGGTTAGGGTTGGGGTTAGGGTTAGGGTTAGGGTTATGGTTAGGGTTAGGGTTAGGGCTAGGGTTATCATTAGAGTTAGGGCTAGGGTTAGTGTTAGGGTTAGGGCTAGGGCTCGGGTTAGGGGTAGGCTTAGGTTTAGGGATACGGTTTGGATTAGTTTTAGGGTTAGGGCTAGGGTTTGGGTTAGGGTTAGGGTTAGGATTAGGGCTAGGGCTAGTGTTAGCGCTAGGGCTAGGGTAACGGTTAGGACATGCGTTAGAGCTAGAGTTAGGGCTAGCGTTAGGGTTCAGGTTCAGTTTAGGGTTACAGTTTGAGTTAGGGGTAGGGGTAGGGTAGGGCTAGGGCTAGGGTTAGGGCTAGGCCTAGGGTTAGAATTAGGGCTAAGGTTAGGTTTAGGGTTAGGGTTAGCGTTAGGGTTAGCGCTAGGGTTACGTTTAGGGTTAGGGATAGGGTTAGGTTTAGGGCTCGGGTTAGGGTTAGTGTTACGGTTATGGTTAGGGTTTGGGTTAGGGTTAGGGTTAGTGGTAGGGGTTGGGTTAGGGTTAGGGCTAGGGTCAGGGTTGGGGCTAGGGTTAGGGTTAGGGTTATTGTAAGTGAGAGCGTTAGGGCTAAGCCTAGGGTTATGCTTAGGGTTAGGGATACTGTTTGGGTTAGGGTTAGGGTTAGGGTAAGGGTTTGGGTTAGGGTTAGGGCTAGGGTGAGGTTTAGGGTTAGGGTTAGGTTTAGGGTTAGTTCTAGGGTTAGGGTTATCGTTAGGGTGACGCTTTGGGCTAGGGTTAGGGTTAGGGTTAGGGTTAGGTTTAGGGTTAGGGTTAGGGTTCGGGCTAGGGCTAGGGTTAGGGCTAGGGCTAGGGCTACGGATAGGGCTAGGGTAAGGTCTAGGGTTAGGGCTAGGGCTGGGGTTGGGGTTGAGGTTAGGGTTAGGGTTACGGTTGGGGTTGTGGTTGGTGTCGTGTTGTGGTTGGGGTTGGGGTTAGGGTTTGAGTTTGGGTTCGGGTTCCGGATAGGGTTAGAATTAGTGTTAGGGTTAGGGTTAGGGTTAGGGCTAGGGCTAGGGTTAGGGGTAGGCTTAGGTTTAGGGATACGGTTTGGATTAGGGTTAGGGTTAGGGCTAGGGCTAGGGTTTGGGTTAGGGTTAGGGTTAGGATTAGGGCTAGGGCTAGTGTTAGCGCTAGGGCTAGGGCTAGGGTAACGGTTAGGACATGCGTTAGAGCTAGAGTTAGGGCTAGCGTTAGGGTTCAGGTTCAGTTTAGGGTTACAGTTTGAGTTAGGGGTAGGGGTAGGGTAGGGCTAGGGCTAGGGTTAGGGCTAGGCCTAGGGTTAGAATTAGGGCTAAGGTTAGGTTTAGGGTTAGGGTTAGCGTTAGGGTTAGCGCTAGGGTTACGTTTAGGGTTAGGGATAGGGTTAGGTTTAGGGCTCGGGTTAGGGTTAGGGTTACGGTTATGGTTAGTGTTTGGGTTAGGGTTAGGGTTAGTGGTAGGGGTTGGGTTAGGGTTAGGGCTAGGGTCAGGGTTGGGGCTAGGGTTAGGGTTAGGGTTATTGTAAGTGAGAGGGTTAGGGCTAAGCCTAGGGTTATGCTTAGGGTTAGGGATACTGTTTGGGTTAGGGTTAGGGTTAGGGTAAGGGTTTGGGTTAGGGTTAGGGCTAGGGTGAGGTTTTGGGTTAGGGTTAGGGTTAGGGTTAGTTCTAGGGTTAGGGTTATCATTAGGGTGACGCTTTGGGCTAGGGTTAGGGTTAGGGTTAGGGTTAGGTTTAGGGTTAGGGTTCGGGCTAGGGCTAGGGTTAGGGCTAGGGCTAGGGCTACGGATAGGGCTAGGGTAAGGTCTAGGGTTAGGGCTAGGGCTAGGGTAAGGGTTAGGGCTAGGGTTAGAACTAGAGCTAGGGCTAGGATTAGGGTTAGGGTTACAGTTAGTGAGAGGGTTAGGACTAAGACTAGTGTTAGGGTGAGATTTAGGTTTAGGGATATGGTTTTTTGTTAGGGTTAGGGTTATGGTTAGCGTTAGGATTAGGGTTAGGGCTAGGGTTAGGTCGAGGGTTAGGGTTAGGGTTAGGGTTAGGGTTAGGGTTAGGGCTAGGGTCAGGGTTGGGGCTAGGGTTAGGGTTAGGGTTATTGTAAGTGAGAGGGTTAGGGCTAAGCCTAGGGTTATGCTTAGGGTTAGGGATACTGTTTGGGTTAGGGTTAGGGTTAGGGTAAGGGTTTGGGTTAGGGTTAGGGCTAGGGTGAGGTTTAGGGTTAGGGTTAGGTTTAGGGTTAGTTCTAGGGTTAGGGTTATCGTTAGGGTGACGCTTTGGGCTAGGGTTAGGGTTAGGGTTAGGTTTAGGGTTAGGGTTCGGGCTAGGGCTAGGGTTAGGGCTAGGGTTAGGGCTAGGGCTACGGATAGGGCTAGGGTAAGGTCTAGGGTTAGGGCTAGGGCTGGGGTTGGGGTTGAGGTTAGGGTTAGGGTTATGGTTGGGGTTGTGGTTGCTGTCGTGTTGTGGTTGGGGTTGGGGTTAGGGTTTGAGTTTGGGTTCGGGTTCCGGATAGGGTTAGAATTAGTGTTAGGGTTAGGGTTAGGGCTAGGGCTAGGGTTAGGGGTAGGCTTAGGTTTAGGGATACGGTTTGGATTAGGGTTAGGGTTAGGGCTAGGGTTTGGGTTAGGGTTAGGGTTAGGATTAGGGCTAGGGCTAGTGTTAGCGCTAGGGCTAGGGCTAGGGTAACGGTTAGGACATGCGTTAGAGCTAGAGTTAGGGCTAGCGTTAGGGTTCAGGTTCAGTTTAGGGTTACAGTTTGAGTTTGGGGTAGGGGTAGGGTAGGGCTAGGGCTAGGGTTAGGGCTAGGCCTAGGGTTAGAATTAGGGCTAAGGTTAGGTTTAGGCTTAGGCTTAGCGTTAGGGTTAATGCTAGGGTTACGTTTAGGGTTAGTGATAGGGTTAGGTTTAGGGCTCGGGTTAGGGTTAGGGTTACTGTTACGGTTAGTGTTTGGGTTAGGGTTAGGGTTAGTGGTAGGGGTTGGGTTAGGGTTAGGGCTAGGGTCAGGGTTTGGGCTAGGGTTAGGGTTATGGTAAGTGAGAGGGCTAGGGCTAAGCCTAGGGTAAGGGTCAGGGTTAGGGTTAGGGATACTGTTTGGGTTAGGGTTAGGGTTACGGTTAGGGTTAGGGTTAGGGTTGGGGTTAGGGTTAGGGTTAGGGTTATGGTTAGGGTTAGGGTTAGGGCTAGGGTTATCATTAGAATTAGGGCTAGGGTTAGTGTTAGGGTTAGGTTTATGATTATGGTTAGGGTTTTGGTTAGGTTTAGTGGTAGGCTTTGGGTTAGGGTTAGGACTAGGGTTTGGGTTAGGGTTTGGGTTAGGGTTAGGGTTAGGATTAGGCCTAGGGCTAGTCTTAGGGCTAGGCCTAGGGCTAGGGTAACGGTTAGGACATGCGTTAGAGCTAGAGTTAGGGCTAGCGTTAGGGTTCAGGTTCAGTTTAGGGTTACAGTTTGAGTTATGGGTAGGGGTAGGGTAGGGCTAGGGCTAGGGTTAGGGCTAGGCCTAGGGTTAGAATTAGGGCTAAGGTTAGGTTTAGGGTTAGGGTTAGCGTTAGGGTTAGCGCTAGGGTTACGTTTAGGGTTAGGGATAGGGTTAGGTTTAGGGCTCGGGTTAGGGTTAGGGTTACGGTTATGGTTAGGGTTTGGGTTAGGGTTAGGGTTAGTGGTAGGGGTTGGGTTAGGGTTAGGGCTAGGGTCAGGGTTGGGGCTAGGGTTAGGGTTAGGGTTATTGTAAGTGAGAGCGTTAGGGCTAAGCCTAGGGTTATGCTTAGGGTTAGGGATACTGTTTGGGTTAGGGTTAGGGTTAGGGTAAGGGTTTGGGTTAGGGTTAGGGCTAGGGTGAGGTTTAGGGTTAGGGTTAGGTTTAGGGTTAGTTCTAGGGTTAGGGTTATCGTTAGGGTGACGCTTTGGGCTAGGGTTAGGGTTAGGGTTAGGGTTAGGGTTAGGGTTAGGTTTAGGGTTAGGGTTAGGGTTCGGGCTAGGGCTAGGGTTAGGGCTAGGGCTAGGGCTACGGATAGGGCTAGGGTAAGGTCTAGGGTTAGGGCTAGGGCTGGGGTTGGGGTTGAGGTTAGGGTTAGGGTTACGGTTGGGGTTGTGGTTGGTGTCGTGTTGTGGTTGGGGTTGGGGTTAGGGTTTGAGTTTGGGTTCGGGTTCCGGATAGGGTTAGAATTAGTGTTAGGGTTAGGGTTAGGGCTAGGGCTAGGGTTAGGGGTAGGCTTAGGTTTAGGGATACGGTTTGGATTAGGGTTAGGGTTAGGGCTAGGGTTTGGGTTAGGGTTAGGGTTAGGATTAGGGCTAGGGCTAGTGTTAGCGCTAGGGCTAGGGCTAGGGTGACGGTTAGGGCTAGGGTTAGAGCTAGAGCTAGGGCTAGGGTTAGGGTTCAGGTTCAGGTTCAGTTTAGGGTTACAGTTTGGGTTAGGGGCAGGGGTAGGGGTAGGGGTATGGTTACAGCTAGGCCTAGGGTTAGGGCTAGGGCTAGGGTTAGGTTTAGGGTTAGCGTTAGAGTTAGGATTAGCGCTAGGGTTAGGGTTATGGTTAGGGTTAGGGTTAGGTTCAGGTTTAGGGCTCGGGTTAGTGTTAGGTTTAGGGTTACGGTTCTGGTTAGGGTTTGGGTTAGGGTTAGGGTTAGGATTAGGGCTAGGGCTAGTGTTAGGGCTAGGGCTAGGGCTAGGGTAACGGTTAGGACATGCGTTAGAGCTAGAGTTAGGGCTAGCGTTAGGGTTCAGGTTCAGTTTAGGGTTACAGTTTGAGTTAGGGGTAGGGGTAGGGTAGGGCTAGGGCTAGGGTTAGGGCTAGGCCTAGGGTTAGAATTAGGGCTAAGGTTAGGTTTAGGGTTAGGGTTAGCATTAGGGTTAGCGCTAGGGTTACGTTTAGGGTTAGGGATAGGGTTAGGTTTAGGGCTCGGGTTAGGGTTAGGGTTACGGTTATGGTTATGGTTTGGGTTAGGGTTAGGGTTAGTGGTAGGGGTTGGGTTAGGGTTAGGGCTAGGGTCAGGGTTGGGGCTAGGGTTAGGGTTAGGGTTATTGTAAGTGAGAGGGTTAGGGCTAAGCCTAGGGTTATGCTTAGGGTTAGGGATACTGTTTGGGTTAGGGTTAGGGTTAGGGTAAGGGTTTGGGTTAGGGTTAGGGCTAGGGTGAGGTTTTGGGTTAGGGTTAGGGTTGGGGTTAGTTCTAGGTTTAGGGTTATCATTAGGGTGACGCTTTGGGCTAGGGTTAGGGTTAGGGTTAGGTTTAGGGTTAGGGTTAGGGTTCGGGCTAGGGCTAGGGTTAGGGCTAGGGCTAGGGCTACGGATAGGGCTAGGGTAAGGTCTAGGGTTAGGGCTAGGGCTAGGGTAAGGGTTAGGGCTAGGGTTAGAACTAGAGCTAGGGCTAGGATTAGGGTTAGGGTTACAGTTAGTGAGAGGGTTAGGGCTAAGGCTAGTGTTAGGGTGAGATTTAGGTTTAGGGATATGGTTTTTTGTTAGGGTTAGGGTTATGGTTAGCGTTAGGATTAGGGTTAGGGCTAGGGTTAGGTCGAGGGTTAGGGTTAGGGTTAGGGTTAGGGTTAGGGCTAGGGTCAGGGTTGGGGCTAGGGTTAGGGTTAGGGTTATTGTAAGTGAGAGGGTTAGGGC
>NC_139475.1:14250000-14252500 GCF_057233095.1 Heloderma suspectum
GGTTAGGGTTAGTGGTAGGGGTTGGGTTAGGGTTAGGGCTAGGGTCAGGGTTTGGGCTAGGGTTAGGGTTAGGTTTATGGTAAGTGAGAGGGCTAGGGCTAAGCCTAGGGTAAGGGTCAGGGTTAGGGTTAGGGATACTGTTTGGGTTAGGGTTAGGGTTATGGTTAGGGTTAGGGTTAGGTTTAGGGTTAGGGTTAGGGTTAGGGCTAGGGTTATCATTAGGGTTAGGGCTAGGGTTAGGGTTAGGGTTAGGTTTATGATTATGGTTAGGGTTTTGGTTAGGTTTAGTGGTAGGCTTTGGGTTAGGGTTAGGGCTAGGGTTTGGGTTAGGGTTAGGGTTAGGGTTAGGATTAGGGCTAGGGCTAATCTTAGGGCTAGGGCTAGGGCTAGGGTAACGGTTAGGACATGCGTTAGAGCTAGAGTTAGGGCTAGCGTTAGGGTTCAGGTTCAGTTTAGGGTTACAGTTTGAGTTAGGGGTAGGGGTAGGGTAGGGCTAGGGCTAGGGTTAGGGCTAGGCCTAGGGTTAGAATTAGGGCTAAGGTTAGGTTTAGGGTTAGGGTTAGCGTTAGGGTTAGCGCTAGGGTTACGTTTAGGGTTAGGGATAGGGTTAGGTTTAGGGCTCGGGTTAGGGTTAGGGTTACGGTTATTGTTAGGGTTTGGGTTAGGGTTAGGGTTAGTGGTAGGGGTTGGGTTAGGGTTAGGGCTAGGGTCAGGGTTGGGGCTAGGTTTAGTGTTAGGGTTATTGTAAGTGAGAGGGTTAGGGCTAAGCCTAGGGTTATGCTTAGGGTTAGGGATACTGTTTGGGTTAGGGTTAGGGTTAGGGTTAGGGTAAGGGTTTGGGTTAGGGTTAGGGCTAGGGTGAGGTTTAGGGTTAGGGTTAGGGTTAGTTCTAGGGTTAGGGTTATCGTTAGGGTGACGCTTTGGGCTAGGGTTAGGGTTAGGGTTAGGTTTAGGGTTAGGGTTAGGGTTCGGGCTAGGGCTAGGGTTAGGGCTAGGGCTAGGGCTACGGATAGGGCTAGGGTAAGGTCTAGGGTTAGGGCTAGGGCTAGGGTAAGGGTTAGGGCTAGGGTTAGAACTAGAGCTAGGGCTAGGATTAGGGTTAGGGTTACAGTTAGTGAGAGGGTTAGGGCTAAGGCTAGTGTTAGGGTGAGATTTAGGTTTAGGGATATGGTTTTTTGTTAGGGTTAGGGTTATGGTTAGCATTAGGATTAGGGTTAGGGCGAGGGTTAGGTCGAGGGTTAGGGTTAGGGCTAGGGTTAGGGTTAGGGTTAGGGTTAGGGTTAGGGTTAAGGTTAGGGTTAGGGTTAGGGTTAGGGTTAGGGTTAGGGCTGGGGTTGGGGTTGAGGTTAGGGTTAGGGTTACGGTTGGGGTTGTGGTTGCTGTCGTGTTGTGGTTGGGGTTGGGGTTAGGGTTTGAGTTTGGGTTCGGGTTCCGGATAGGGTTAGAATTAGTGTTAGGGTTAGGGTTAGGGCTAGGGCTATGGTTAGGGGTAGGCTTAGGTTTAGGTTTCGGGATACGGTTTGGATTAGGGTTAGGGTTAGGGCTAGGGTTTGGGTTAGGGTTAGGGTTAGGATTAGAGCTAGGGCTAGTGTTAGTGCTCGTGCTAGGGTAACGGTTAGGACATGCGTTAGAGCTAGAGTTAGGGCTAGCGTTAGGGTTCAGGTTCAGTTTAGGGTTACAGTTTGAGTTAGGGGTAGGGGTAGGGTAGGGCTAGGGTTAGGGCTAGGCCTAGGGTTAGAATTAGGGCTAAGGTTAGGTTTAGGCTTAGGCTTAGCGTTAGGGTTAATGCTAGGGTTACGTTTAGGGTTAGTGATAGGGTTAGGTTTAGGGCTCGGGTTAGGGTTAGGGTTACTGTTACGGTTAGTGTTTGGGTTAGGTTTACGGTTAGTGGTAGGGGTTGGGTTAGGGTTAGGGCTAGGGTCAGGGTTTGGGCTAGGGTTAGGGTTAGGGTTATGGTAAGTGAGAGGGCTAGGGCTAAGCCTAGGGTAAGGGTCAGGGTTAGGGTTAGGGATACTGTTTGGGTTAGGGTTAGGGTTACGGTTAGGGTTAGGGTTAGGGTTAGGGTGACGGTTAGGGTTAGGGTTGGGGTTAGGGTGAGGGTCCGGGCTAGGGTTAGGGTGAGGGTTAGGGTTAGTGTTAGGGCCAGGGTTAGCATTAGGGTCAGGGCTACGGTTAGGGTTAGGGGTAGGGGTAGGATTAGGGTAGTGTTAGGGTTACGGCTATGGTTAGGGTTAGGGTTAGGGTTAGGGTTAGGGTTAGGGTTAGAGTTAGGGCAAGGGTTAGGGCTAGAGTTCAGGTTAGGTTTAGGGTAGGGTTAGGGCTAGGGCTAGGGTTAGGGTTAGGGTTAGGGTTAGGTTTAGGGCGAGGGCTAGGGCTAGGGTTTGTGTTAGGGTTAGGGCTAGGGCTAGGGCTAGGGTTAGGGTTAGGGTTAGGGTTAGGGTTAGGGTTAGGTTTAGGTGTAGGGTTAGGGTTAGGCTCAGGGGCAGGTTTAGGGGTAGGG